>NC_090320.1:1200000-1800000 GCF_040869045.1 Eurosta solidaginis | reverse complement strand
CTACAAATAATCTTCTACATTTTACAGCCCCGCGCTTGAACCCACGCCTTCCCGCTTTGTCGATCATGTGCACCTCTGTTGTTGTTGTTGTAGCAGTGCTTCGCCCCACCTAACAGACGCGACCGATCACAAACTGTCATCAATATCCTCTAACGGGAGTCCAAGGAAACTTGCTGTTTCAACAGGGGTGGACCATAGGGAAAGGGGTGTTAGAGGCGTTGGTTCCACATTACAATTAAAGAGATGGTTGGTGTCATGTGGGGACACATTGCAAGCGGGGCATACATTTTGTATGTCGGGGTTGATTCTGGATAGGTAAGAGTTTAACCTGTTACAGTATCCAGAACGAAGTTGAGCCAGAGTGACACGCGTTTCCCTGGGGAGTATGCGTTCCTCTTCCGCAAGTTTTGGATACTTTACTTTCAGTACTGGGTTCACCGGGCAATTCCCGGCATAAAGGTCCGACGCCTGTTTGTGGAGTACACCAAGGACCTGCTTGTGTTTTTTCGCTTCATACGGCTGTGTTCTCAGATGCCGTATTTCCTCAAAATGCTTACGGAGATGACTCCTTAAGCCCCTAGGCGGTGCTGGCTCGTCAATCAGATGTCTGTTGGGATGCCCAGGTTTCTGGGTATTCAACAGGAACTGTTTGGTCAGCATCTCGTTTCTTTCCCTGATGGGGAGTATTCTCGCCTCATTATGTAGATGGTGTTCTGGGGACATAAGAAGACAGCCCGTGGCAATTCTGAGAGCAGTATTTTGGCAGGCCTGTAGCTTCTTCCAGTGGGTAATTTTTAGGCTTGGCGACCATATGGGTGACGCGTAGCACGTAATCGGCTGGCTAATTGCTTTGTATGTAGTCATGAGCGTTTCTTTATCTTTTCCCCAGGTACTGCCAGTAAGGGATTTGAGGATTTTGTTACGGCTCTGAATTCTCGGAACAATTGCGGCTGCGTGCTCACCAAAATGTAGATCCTGATCAAACGTCACACCCAAGATTTTGGGGTGTAGGACAGTCGGTAGCGTAGAGCCATCGACGTGGATGTTCAAAATGGTCGACATTTGGGACGTCCATGTTGTAAATAAGGTCGCGGAAGATTTAGTCGGTGATAATGCCAGGTTTCGCGAGGCGAAAAAACTGGAGAGATCAGGGAGGTAGCCGTTTATTTTATTGCATAGCTCATCGATCTGTGGGCCTGGGCCTGTGGCCATTACTGTGCAGTCATCGGCGTAGGAAACGATTATGACTCCTTCCGGTGGTGAAGGTAGCTTAGATATGTAGAAATTAAACAAAAGTGGGGATAGGACACCACCCTGTGGCACCCCTTGTTTAATTCTCCTTGGCTTTGATGTTTCGTTTCTAAATAGCACCGATGCCTGCCGACCACCCAGATAATTTGCGGTCCACCTTTTAAGACATGGGGGAAGGGTAGACCCTTCCAGGTCTTGCAGTAACGAGCCATGGTTGACCGTATCAAAAGCTTTTGATAGGTCTAGCGCTACGAGTACTGTTCTATGGTGGGGGTTTTGATTTAAACCGCAATTTATCTGGGTGCTGATGGCATTTAGCGCGGAGGTAGTGCTATGGAGTTTTCTGAAGCCATGCTGATGGGAGGCTAGTTGCAAATTTGCTTGGAAATAAGGGAGCAAAATGGCTTCGAGCGTCTTTGCTACTGGCGATAGGAGAGATATCGGACGATACGACTCTCCTATGTTAGCTGGTTTACCAGGCTTTAGTAGCGGGACCACCTTGGCCATTCTCCATTTCTCGGGTATGACAAAGGTGGAAAGAGACAGGTTGAAGACCTGCGCTAAATATTTGAAACCCTCTTTCCCTAGGCTTTTAAGCATCGGCATGGCTATGCCGTCTGGGCCCACTGCTTTGGATGGTTTAGCGCGACCAATGGCGGCCTCAACCTCTTTAGCGGTGATGGTGATTGGTGACGCGCTGAATTTGTGTTTATGTGCGTGTCTGTTGGCCCTCCGTCTAACTTTGTCGACCGCAGAATGCGTTATATATTGTCGGCAGAAAGCGCTCGCGCATTTTTTCGCATCCGACAGCACTTTGTCGCCAAAGGCGATGGAAACTTTGTCTTTGTGCTTAGTCGGATTCGATAGGGACTTTACGGTGGACCAAAGTTTACCCACACCGGTAGAGAGGTTACAACCTCTTAGGTGCTCCTCCCATTTCGCCCGCTTGTGTTCATCCACAAGCAATCTGATGCGTTGGTTTATATCCCTTATTTGGGGGTCGCCTGGATAAGCTGCCTTATAAGGTCACGTTCTCTCGCTAAGTTTGCGGCCTCCGCCGGGAAGTGGGGCCGGATTTCGGGAATTCTCCCGGCGGGAATGAAACGTGCCGAGGCGGATTCAATGACCTTGCGGAAGGCACGCTCCCCTTGGCGGGCATCAATCGGGATAGGGAGGGCAGCAAAGAGGTTGTCTGTAAAGGATTTATATTCTTCCCACTTTCCTTTTTTAAAGTTTATGAAAGTGCGTTTTTCGGTGACGATGAAGTCGGCGGTACGCTCGAGCGAAACAAGTATAGGCAGGTGGTCGGATGCCAATGATACCATCGGCTGCCAGTTGACGCAGTTTACGAGTTCTGCGCTCACGATTGAGATATCTGGCGAACTGTGACAGCTTCCTACCATACGTGTGGGGGCGTCTCCGTTTATTGTGCAGAACGTCGTTTCTTCTATTTGATCCGCCAACATCTCGCCCCTACTGTCCGCCCGCAAATTTGAATGCCATAGATCATGATGGGCATTGAAGTCGCCTAAAATAATGCGATTGTTTCCAGTGAGTAAGGCTCTGATATTAGGGCGGTATCCACCGGGGCAACAGGTGGCAGGGGGGATGTAGATGTTGATGATTTCTAGGTTTGCATCGCCTGACCGGACAGATAGGCCTTGACGTTCTAAGACGTTGTCCCTGCGGTCGATGCCAGGATCAAATATGTGATATTGCACAGAGTGGTGTATTATAAACGCGAGGCCGCCTCCATTTCCGCTCTCGCGATCTTTTCTGTGGACATTATACCCAGAGCAGGTCTGCAATGCAGATCGTGCTGTGAGTTTAGTCTCTTGAATCGCAGCAATGCGGATGTTGTGCCGCTTCATGAAATTGACTATCTCCGTAATCTTCCCAGTTAGTCCATTACAGTTTAACTGCAGAATTCTGAAGTGCATGAGGGGAGACGTCGCCACTCTGGGTGACGGGTGACTACGCCTGGGTTGAGGAAGGCCAGGACGCAATTGCTGTTGTGGCCCTGGGACTGGGCGTCCTTGGGCAAGCATTGGGGTACCCGGATGATTTGGGTTTGCGACCTGGCAACATGGCGCGATGAAACCCGTCGAGGGGTTGCCGTCGCGGAGACCAGAACATCTAGGAAAGTGGCACCACCCAAGGCAGGAGCTGCATTGGGCGGATGTCGCAAACATATATATTCTGTGCTGGCAAACGGTGCAAACGGAGGTAGGGACTAAGAGTCTGGTTCCCTGACCTACACGATTGCTGCCGGAAAAGAGGGGGGGGAGAAGACGGGGGCAGGGGCTGTTGCTCAGCATTGCTTCCGACTCTACTACGAAGATTGTAGTTATGAGTGGTAGCAGCTGTTTGAGTTGTTGGCGCCGTAAGGCGCGAGCAGCAGCGGGTACTTGTTGTGGCTTGCTGAGCAGCGGGGCTGCTGGAAGGTAACTACGAGGCGCCCTTGGGCGTGAACAGCAAGGAGCCACAAAAGATTTATAAAAGTTACGTGGACGTCGGGTTTTGGGATCAAGCCCAGAACAACCTGTCCGATGCAACCATCCCTTACACGAGACACACTGAACAGAGTATGACCGTCCTAAAAAGATTCTTTTCCGGCAGATGCAGCAAAACCATTTCTCAGGACCGGGGTCAGGAGACGGACCCGGATTGGATTCGATACCTTCCCGGAGCAAGAGAATATGGAGCAGTCCTGCTGCAAGGAGCTGCTGGGAGGATGACAATTTGTGGGAGGGACGAAACAAATTAAATGGGGTTACACTGAAATGACAGTCCTTAGTCGGGAAAAATCCCGAGTCGCTCCGGTACATAGAACCGACTGCCTTGGGAAGCGCACCTCTCGCCATCTCTTATCTCGACCAGTTATACTTATTTATATTACTGTGGAACTAGTTTGCAAGATTTTGTTGATCTGTAGATTAAATAAATAAAGACCCACGAGCACATTCCGGGCATACCGTGACCACTTCCTGTGCACTTTACGTCAGCTCATTACTGAGCACCTCACGCCAGCCTCCTACTGGGCATACAACTCCTCTTTGAGCGTATTGTGGTGAATATTAGCATCACTATGCTATTAGTAAATAATCGCAACAACAAAACACAGCAAGCGGCAACACTTATGTACAAGACAACACACATGTCGTCATCACCCGACGTAGTTATTCACACATACACACGCATATGGCTATAAGAAAAGCATAAACTACAAATATTAGGCCGGGTCGATTTGTGGGGAGGCAAAAAAATCGCTCATTGCTCTGTGAGAATCATATTCTAGGGATCAAAATAAGAAACTTTGCCGAAGGAACCATACCTCTAAAACGAATGCTGATGTCCCCCCTTTGGGTCGTAGGGACAAATTTTGAAAAATCCCACTTTGAAATGCCTATGTTTTTTCTTTTTGGAGTTTATTTTTCTCTTTAGAAATTTATTTAGTCAGAACATATGTAAATGAAAAAATGAATTTAACTTAGCAATAGAAAAGAAATTAAAAAAAATTATTAGAAATTAGCGTTTTTAAAAACCCCTTTTAAAACCAAGGCATCACTGTGATGCATTTGCATGTCGTAAACATAGTTGTGTGGGTTTTTTATTCAACCGTTTTAAAAAATGAAGGTATAACTGTGATACAATTGCAGATCGTAAAATTGCTTGTGTTGTTTTTTTTAAGCCACCACAAGACACAGCAGGTAGAATTGAAATTGCCCCTACCCAAAAGTTCGACACAAAGGGGGGGGGACATCAGAATTCGTTTTAGAGGTATGGTTCCTTCGGCAAAGTTTCTTATTTTGATCCCTAGATTTTCAAAGAGCAATGAGCCATTTTTAAATCGACCCGCCCTAACATGTATACAGCCGGTAACCAAGCATGAGATACAATTGTTCTCGAACTGTTCGCGAAATGACTAGACCTTAGGAGAAATGGGTGAACGAGAAAACCGAGAGTATAAAAGCAGCGCAGCTGAGGAATCAGTAATAAGTTTGATTTAAACACGCATTAGTCGTGAAGTACGTGATATTGAAGTATAATTTTACTACTCCCAAAGTAGTCTAAATAGAGACCATATTGAAATATTGAATATTGTAGTGTTTTTTTTTCAATAGTTTAGCGATTCGAACGTTAGCAAACGGTGTAAAATAACCAGGATTTCTCTAAATTCGTTACAATATATACGCGTTCTTCCATAACACTCTTACTACTATATTAAATTATCTAATATTCTATTATAAGTATACTTAGTCTGAATAGTTGTTAAATTTGTAAACTAAGAAATAAAAAAAAAGTAAGAGATAAAAAGGCTGGTTTCCAAAACAAAATATTCTTTTAGCTCTGCTGAAAGATGTCAGTTAATGAAGCAAGTGGCCCTGGGTTAAATGGAACGTTTAATTATTTCATTAAAAAAAATGTGCCCCCATTAAGTATCTCTGTGAAATTGCTATAAGTTTACTATGCACTTAAATCTAATTTTTGAATTGGTCAGGCTTATAACTTTTTCTTTTTTAAACCACAATTTTTTGTGTTTTGCTAAAAATTGAAAGAGAAACAAATTAGATATTTATTATTTTTATTATCGATATTTTGTGGAGTTTGAGGCGCTTTTGCGTATTAAAATTCTAAAATAGCGCGACATCTCCAATTTTTGGCGGTAAAAGAATCATTGAGTTGTGAATACGTCGTCTGTGCCTGTGGGCTTTTTGCATTGTTGGCCAGTGTCCACTAACAATAACTATGAATTGTATTTGTTGTATAATGTTTATTACGAATTGGCACTCGAAAATTGGCAATTACAGTAACAAAAACAACAACACATATATAATGGCGGCTATTACCAACAAATAGCAACAAAAACCTGTTCAAATAGAGCATAAAATACCGTTAATGAGTATAACTATTTTGCATAGAAATAAATTTTGTTGCATAATTACTTGCTAATAGTCCCTTGGGGTGAGCAGGCAAACTATTTAGTTAAATCGGTCTATTAACGCAATATAATACTTTTGCAATATTAATACACTATTAGTATTGCGTGTGTGTGTGTTAATCGTATGTGGTCAACAAGGTAATATATGCTTTAAAGTCATTTGACATGAAAATTTATGCTTGGAAAAATTATGTAAATTGCTAATAAGAATATTTTAATTGAAAATTGCTACTATGTATATTAAGTCTTTTGAGTATGAAATCAAGTTAAAAAATATTTTGCATTGTATACAATTTCACTGAGGCAGGTTGGACCACCGTAAATCACTTCCAAGCTCACTAAATCACATTATATAAGGAACGTCAGGTAGTTAAGTTACATACCCTCGGGTGATTGAAAAGAGTGATGATAAAATCAGAAGCTCATGCGTCTGAACAGGAGTAAAAGCATGGGTTTGTATCGGCGCATATAAAACCATCGATTTTGAAGTGACATACGTTCCGACATCAGTTTTTCTAAAGTAGAATTTTTATTTTTTACCTACATTAACCAAACTTACAAAGTCTTTTCACCCGTTAGAACGGCCATCATTTCGATGTAACCAGCAATTTAAGCACAAAAGATGAATATTTGACGCAATCATATTATTATAATATGACATGTTATACCATCATATTATCTCATTTCACATCGCCCAAATATATATAACTCAACATCGTTATCAAATGAAATCACATTTCGCTAAATATTCACAATATAGTATATTTCCAAACTACACATCACCATGTAACATATCAGCTTTCTCGTGATGTCACCACATCCCATGATGGCACATCATATTACACCACATCACATGACATAAGCTGGACATCAAGTCGCATCGTATTTTTATTAAACCATCACGTTAAGCGAACTTACATGTTTTTGTTGTTATGATACTTATACTAAGTTTCCAACAAACACGAACAACCCGTCTGCCAGCCGTACGACTGCTAAAACATGTCCCAAATTACAAATACCTTGCAGCTAATATTCCTTGTTGACCGTTCTACCCTGCGACATGAGACCAAAATCTCCTTGACCAAAATTCAAAGAGGAGACAAAAGATGTGCTAGCTAAGTAGCTGCCAACATTTAACTGAACATTCAAAATGAGTACTTATTCACAATTCGAGATGATGAGTATCAGACGATAACAGTAATTATCTCGGTGTTTATGGTGGTTATTAGGGTGGAGTTGATGAAACACTGATGGAAAAGAATATGCAGCCTGGGGTTCCAGGGCAAGCTTGAGCGGCACTTAATGTTGTGATCAGATTAACCTTCGCATACAATTTTAACTTTTCAGTTTAAGCGGCCAAATTGGCACCGCTAAACTCTAATTTACTCAATCTCCAACTTAAACCGAGGGCACCAACGCAGGAAGGTGTTCTGTACAAAAAAACTATTTCGGACCCTCTCGGGGTCATTTTACGGTTTTTTGTAAATAACTCAACAGAAATACATTTTTTTAATTCCGCTTTCGGGTTCTTAAAACGGACTTTTTTATTATTCTTTTTATCCCCGAAAATTGAGTCGAAATCTTTGCAATTGTACCTTGATTATTTGATATTAGATTTTTAAAGTTGATATGTGACTATTTGGACATTGACAACCCTACATGTCCTTCTGCTCTTCTTTTTAGCTCTGAAGTAGTTTTCACATAGCTTTGTCTGCTAAATCAGTTGGCCCACAACTTAAAGTACGTGTCTCGTTCACCAGACGAATTACTATTTGAATAGTACTAGGAACCATTTAAATGGATTAAATTTATAATGATTAGTATTTAAGGTAAATTTTAAGGTTGATGTTCTATTAAATTGTAATACATTTTCAAAATTAATACATTCATAATAATTGATTTATGTTGATGACAACAACAACTGAGTTATTACAAAGTTCTAATCATTATTTATGATCTGCTTTATATACAGTTTTTCTATCCCCAACCAACGCACTTAACACCCCTTGATTGTTTGCTGGATTTTGCTTTGTGTGCGGGGGTTTGCGTAATCCGTTAAGCCATTTTAATTCATTAGTCGTGTATGAAAAATTACACATAATTAATTTGCATGCATAATTGAAAATTTATTTGTTTTACTGCAACAATGAATGGGTAGTTCAATATTTTAGCACTTTACCTCACTCCCTCTCTACCTATCCAATATAGCACTAATTAGCTACTGGATTGCTTTAGCCAAATTATGGTTTTATCGCCGTTTGAATGAGTTTTGCATCGCTTGCATTTTCGTCAAATACACATAATAATTTGTATATAAAATTATAACTTTTTTCAATATGCAATTTCGATATTCATGCAAGTGTTGTTTTTGTGCTGGTAATTTGCTCCCATCACTTTACACTTCCACAACGGAGCAGGGAATTGAACAATGTTGTCATTGTTGCTTGTGGTTGACGTATTTGTTGTTGTTGCTGCTGTTGGTAGTATTTGTTGTTGTTCTCTATATAAATGAATGCAAATGTTTTGATTTCTGCTGATCTCGCTGACGTTGATGTTTGGGATCTGCAATTTTTGTTGCTAATTTTACTGTTCGTTTATTTTGTTCAGCCCGTTCGTTCAAACGTCAATTCATTCTCGAATATCCTTATACCAAATACCAATTGTTTCAATTTTAACAGCATTTACCACACACTTCCCCCAACTTAATTATCATTGTTGTTGTTTTGGTTGAATGGTTGTTTATTTTTATTGGTCGATTTCGGTGTTAGCGCTTTTGTTTTTGCATGTGGCATTTTTGTGTAAACAAAAGCCCATAACCGCCGCGGGTTTTTTTGGTTGAGCGTATTTTGCACATTTGCGGTTGTTGTGGTGGTATTTTGTTGTTGCGCAATTGTATTTGTTGTCATTGTGCCTTTTGAAGTTATTTTCTGTTATTGACGTTTGCCGCTTCTGTTACATTGAAATCAGTTATCGGGGGGCCAATTTCGCTACCAAATCCTAACACGTAAGGATACTGGGATTGAATAAAATAATAAGCCTGTGGTATGGCTTGCTAAATTTTTTGAAGTTCTAATTTAGTTGTTTTAACCCCACCTACTGCGTCCGACGTGGTGTGGTGGTAGCGTGCTCCGCCTACCACCCCGATAATCCTGGGATCAATTCCCGGGTAAAGCAGCCGTTCGGAGTCGGCATTAAGCATGTAGTTCTTGTCCCGTCAATTTGTAGGAAAAGGTGAAAAAGGAGCACGACGCAAATTGGTAGAGGAGCTCGGACTCGTCGATCTTTTCTGTCTGTGATATAGAGGGATTTGTTATGCATGAAAGTTTTCCAGGATGCTCATTAACCTGGGTCGATTTGTATGGACGAAAGTTAACCGATATCGCGCCATCGATTTTTCGATAGGATTTGGGCTCAGGAAAAAAAGTTCCACTACGCATACCCAAAAAAATAATTTTCGAGCCTTCGAAAAAAAAATGGCGGAAGGGTTATTTTTACGACCAAAACACACCCTAAAAAAATATTTTTTTTTTCAAAAAACTGTTATCGCCAACGTTTTTGCATTGCTCATATGTCCCGAGATCTACATCTATCACACAACTGACGGAATTATGTTGCCAACATATCACTAATCAGTTGCGTGTTCTGAATGCGAGCAATAAGTCCATGCCCTACCTCTCTTAATCCATGCATAGATTCATATGTGTGCATGCAATTTTGTAAGTATTATTAAGGAATACTACCATTTTATTCTTTAAAAAAATAAGGAGTTGCTGAAAAGCAAAGACAAATGATGTAAAACTAAAATTGAACAAATTCCTGACAAATTGGAATTTTCTATAGTTTTTTAGCTGAGCCACGCCACTATACTCCCTATTCAATCCCCTTCCACACACAGTGCGTTCCAATACTCAGACGACTTGATTTTGGTTGCTTTCGTTGTTTGTCTTTTTCATTTGAGACATGTTTGTATGTACATAGCTGCAGTTAGTTTTGCTTTGCAGTGCTTTGATTTGCTTCTCGTGCTTTTGTGTGTGTTTGTGTCGTTTTTTGCACCCAAATTGAAAAATGGTAGTTTACAACAACTGCAATTTGTTTTAGGTTATATGAGAACTTCATCAAGTTTTTGGAGGGGGTTAGCAGTATGCGTCTCAAAAAGTATGCGCTGAGCCTTTGTATCAATGCCGCTGCAAATCTGCCGTTTGTTTGAATAAAGGAAAGTGGTCCTAGTTGCGGTTACTGTCGCACCATGATTGAGGGCGGTAAGTATGACTTTGCAAAAGCTAAATTTTTTTGTTTTATTTCATTGAAGGAACTAACTTCGTAGTGATGATGGCAGAACCCGCATGTTCGTGCGTTGGTCGCTGAAGCGCCACAAAAAAAAAGTTGGGTGTGATAATGTGCGTTTGGTTTTTTGTCGTTGCTGACACTTATGCATTCTGATGCTATGTAATTGCTGTGACTCGCGTCATTGTTATTTTTGTTGTAGTTGCAGTTTGCCAAAACTTTTATTGTTGGCCCTATGCACTATGTTATGGGTGTTGCTAAACATAACAAACAGACTATTTGGGCGGTTTTGTGTACTTAAAATGCCGCTTTCTCTCGAGTATGGAAAGGATCAGCGAAAGGACACCACCTAACCGGAGGATATTTTAAATGTGTAATACAGGATGGTCTCGTTAATGTATTTACTTTGATGCAATTGCTTTTGTTTATATTGTCAAGGGTGATTTGTTTTTGTTCGCAGTAAATGATACCCAACAAATTGAATGCAACGCTGTATGGAAAGTTTGTTCGAAAATAGTTTCAGTGCAAATGCGTTGCAATTTTTGTTGATGGCCTTGATCATTTGTCATAATAAGTCATGATAAGCAGAATTAGAATTTGAATTAAAAATAAGAATTTGAGGGTTGAAGTATTTTATTTAAGCAAAAACCAGTCCATAATTCAGGTCTTTCTCGTCTGTCTCATAACATCGCAATTGTTTCCGGGATCAACTCGAGACTACTTCGGGACTATTTCCGAATCATTTCGGGACTATCTCCGGAAGATTGCTAAGGGGTTCAATTCGCAACGGCTAGGTATATTTTTGAGACTTTCTCCTTATAATTTTTAAACGATCTTCGAAATATTTGCTTATTCTCTTCGGTTAGTTGCGCGACTATTTACGGATGGATTTGTGGTTATTTCGAAACTGTCTTAGTATTATTTCGAGATAATTTGGGTATAGTATACGAATAATTTCGCTACCATTTGGTGACCAATGAAGGGTTATTTCTCGACCATCATTGAAACATTTTGGGAATATTTTCGGTATCGTTTCGATAGCATGTCGAGATTGTTTTATGGACCATATCGCGACTATTTCGGTAGAATTGGTATTTCGGTAGAATCTGGATTGCTTGAGGGAGCGAGACTATCTCTAGAATGCAACGGGGATGTCTTTGTATAATTTTAAGATTTTTCAGAATAGTTTCGGGATTGGTATTGAACACTGGTCTGAACTATTTTGTAGTACCTCTATTTGGCGCTTGTATGGATACTTTTTTTTATAACAGCGTTACATTTTCTACAATGTGAGTCCTGTCCGACTTAGCCACGAGAAATTGTTAAAATTTCCTAAGTTCTTTAAATTTGAATATGCATCACGTAATATCAAATTGCTTAATGCATTTTGGATATGGCCATGCTTTCTTTCAAAATATTGTAGAAAAAAATTTATTGCGTTTAAAAGAAAACAAGTAAGAACGGGACTGTCTTCGGCTGTGCCGAAGACTTCATACCTTTCATGAATGGGGCTGAACAATAATCTTATCCCGTTCGTAATCTCCGAATAATCGGATGTATAAGATAAGATATATATAGTGAACAAATGTACATACCTTAACGATTTTTAAGATAAATATAAAATAAAAAACAGGTAGGTAATTTGTGTGAGGATGCAAAGTTTCAGGTTTTTTGTGGTCTGCGTGTAAAAACTATGACTACGAATCACGTATTTCAACAATATATGACGTAAGCGTAACTATTTGATGAAATTTGATGAATTTTGAAGCTTCTAGCCGTAAAAAGGGGGCAAAAATTTGAGTTTATATGGGGTATATAATATATATACCACCGATCTCCATTATTTTTTCAGACAACAATATATGCTATATACGTAAGCATTTTGTGAAATTTGAACATATCTAAACGATTTTTAAGATAAATATAAAATAAAAAATAGGTAGGTAATCTGTGTGAGGATGCAAAGCTTCACGTTTTTTGTGGTCTGCATGTAAAAACTATGACTACGAATCACGTATTTCAAAAATATATGACGTAAACGTAACTATTTGATGAAATTTGATGAATTTTGAAGCTTCTAGCCGTAAAAAAGGGGTCAAAATGACAGTTTATATGAAGTATATAATATATATAGCACCGATCTCTATGATTTTTTCAGACAACAATATATGCTATATACGTAAGCATTTTGTGAAATTTGAAGCTTCTAGCTGTTAAAACGGGGCAGAAATTGCGCAAAGTTTCTTATCTGAACAATCGGTTGTATGAGATATATACTATGTATACCACCGATCTCAATGATTTTTTCAGACATCAATATATGCTATACACGTAAGCATTTGGTGAAATTTGAAACTTCTAGCTGTTAAAATGGGGCCGAAATCGTAAAAAAATATATATAAACTATATATATATACTATATATACCATCATATATATATTATATATATCACCGATCTCTAAGATTTTTTGATACAACAATACATACTATATACGTAAGCAATCGGTGAAATTTGAAGCTTATAGCTGTTAAAATGGGGTAGAAATTGCGAAAAGTTTCTTATCTGAACAATCGGTTGTATGAGATATATACTATATATACAACCGATCTCTATGAATTTTTCAGACAACAATATATGCTATATACGTAAGCAATCAGTGAAATTTGAAGCTTATAGCTGTTAAAATGGGGTAGAAATTGCGAAAAGTTTCTTATCTGAACAATCGGTTGTATGAGATATATACTATATATACAACCGATCTCTATGATTTTTTCAGACAACAATATATGCTATATACGTAAGCAATCGGTAAAATTTGAAGCTTATAGCTGTTAAAATGTGGTAGAAATTGCGAAAAGTTTCTTATCTGAACAATCGGTTGTATGAGATATATACTATATATACAACCGATCTCTATGATTTTTTCAAACGACAATATATGCTATATACGTAAGTATTCGGTGAAATTTGAAGCTTCTAGCTGTTAAAATTGGGCTAAAATTTGCGAAAATATATATATTTATACTATATATACCACCATATGTATACTATATATACCACCGATCTTTATGATTTTTTCAGACAACAATATATGCTATATATGTAAGCATTCGTTAAAATTTGAAGCCTCTAGCTCTTAAAATAGGGCAGTAATTACGAAAAGTTCCTTATCTGAACAATCGGTTGTGGGGGATATATACTATATATACGACCGATCTCATAAATTTTTTCAGGCAACAATATGTGCAATATACGAAAGTATATGGTAAAGTTTGAAGCTTCAATCTGTTAAATTGGGTAAGATATTACAAAAATCCTCTTTTTCTGAAAAATCGGTTGTATGGAGGATATATGCTATAGTGGTCCGATCCGGTCGGTTCCGACAAATGTCTAATCGGACACCCAAATACACCCGCTCAACAAATTTTATCAAGATATCTCAAAAATTGAGGGACTAGTTTGCATACAAACAGACAGACGGACAGACGGACAGACGGACATGGCTAAATCAACTCAGCTCTTCAACCTGATTATTTCGGTATACTTAATGGTGGGTCTATCTATTTTCCTTTAAGGACTTACAATTTTCGGTTTCGTGACGAAATTAATATACCATTTCATTTTCATGAAAGGTATAAAAATGTGGAAAAATTTGCTATTGTGCGAATATTTTTTTCAGAGTAAATTACGAGGCCGCTCAACTGCCAACAACTGCAATGTGATTATAGCGAACGTTTTCTTTCAACATCAACTAATTTATCATATTTTCTAAGGGCGGTACTTTGTGGGGTTACTTTTTTGCGATACCCGCTCGTTGCTTTGCATATTTTTAGGCGCAGAAGATGCTTTTTCATGTTAATTTGTCATTTGCAGTGCCGTTTACGACTTTTATTACTGCGTATTGTTGTTGTTTTATGACTTGTGTGCACGCTCCAGTAAGAAGAAATACTTGCCTGATTTGGTGCAACATTGCATTTAATCTACGAAAATTACTTTTTCTCTTACTTTACTTTAACATTCATATATACATACATGTATGAATGTTTGTAAATATGTTATGTGAACAAAAGATTAGTTGACTATGTCGCATGTGAAGTGCCTGAAAAATAGCTAAGTGTCACAAATGCGCTTTATGGCCAAAAATGTGTAGAAGCACATAGTAGTGGAGAAGGGGAGATTGTGTTTGTGCGGCACATACCCAACAAAAACTTTCGAAGCTAGAATGCATGAAAATTGACATAGCAGCTATTTGGCATATCGCTAGTCTCGTTTTAAAAAGTGCCAAGTTCACTATTTATGAAAATTGAGATTTCAATGCATTTAGTAAAGCTCAAAATATATTATTTACAAAAAAGGAGTTACGTAAAGGTCATTGTATTGTGTTGCAGTGAAGTGATATGCAAATGAGCTTAATCTAAAAAAAAGTTTCTTTAAGGTTAGTAGCTTATTTGTCTCTCCTTAGAATTAAAAAAAAATGAACTTAGCACATTTGCATACAAAGTCAGCGATATGTGGTCGTTAATAAGCATTCAGCAAAAAAACAAAATGGATGTCCCCAAGTACCTATGTCTGCCGTTTGGTGATTTGTTGCAGCTGTCGCCATTGCAATATCGTTGCGGTGCAATTTCTTTGACCATTGTCCACTACCTTCGGTTCGGTAAATTGTCTACGGTTTTTGCTGGTATTGATGAGGCTTTGCACAACAGGGTTCAAAATTTTAAGATGCAGTATTTTTTTGCATGTATCACTTTTAATTGCCCTATTTTCATGCTTTTATGAAGTACATAAACTTATGGTGCGTAGTAATGAGAGCTATTGTAATAAATATTACGCTCATATGACAACGTTTGTTAAGAATTTGAAATTTAAGTAAACAATTTCACTAATCAGCACTAAAAACACAAAAAAGCACCAGTCATTGCTTGCAGTAGGAAATTTGAGGTCAGGCTTTTCACTGTAGAAAGTTAAAAATGAGACTAAGCCGAGAGCTAACGGTTTGGAAAATCTCAATTTCTAAATGAAACTGTGGCAGTGAAAATTAGCCGTAGCAATTTTTTCAAATTTCGTCAATTATTTTTTTTTACTATTAATGTTTCGAGAAAATTTTATGAATTTCAAGAAAATCTTGCCAAAAATTCTTTTTATTTTGAGCTCTTTGAATTTTTTTCAATATGCATTAGTCCTGGTAATTAAAATCTGTTTCATGTTTGTTCGCCAAAAATATTCTGCTCAAGCTATGGACTCATTCAGTATATGTGAGGTTTTATTGAACGAACAGTTCAGCTCGTTATAGATCGTGCTTATTTTATTGCCTTTATAGTTTGCTATAAAATCGTCGCTCGTCCACTACCAGTCTCAGACCGAAGAGTGGTGATGTCGGTCTTGTATTAACAATAAGAAAAGCAAGCCAGAAAACAGCACCTTCATTAATAACAGTCCAGTACTCCTTATACATATGTATATACATATATATGTATTAGGGTGGAGTGATGCCCTATCGTTTTTTTGTTTGTTTGTTTTTTGTAATGGCCTAGCAATGAAAAGTTGTCTTCATAAGAGTTAGCGAAAACCACCAAATATTATTTTCGTAGGATGGCGTTTTGAGGTGCCCCCTTGAGGGCTGAACATCCGAACCATATAGATTTTTATAAAACATTTCCAGAACAAATTTTTTTTACCCGACTTTCCCAAATAAACAGCTAAGAGTATCAAGTTTGAACTGCATAATCTGGCATCGACTCACTAACGAACTGTGTTCCAGGTTTATGGTTCCCTCTTAAAATTTATCTGTCGGAGTTGCTGCAGCGTGTACAAATTTAGAGTAAACGATGCTTGCAAAATTTAACTAATTCTTCGGGATCACTATTCAGTTACATGCGAACATTCTATTCCTCTTCCTCATTTCCTATCCCATATATTACGCACCTTTTTGTGTATTTCATGAAAATCCAGCTGCAAGCCAAAGGATTAACTTGGTGAAATGTTAAAATAACAAATTTTCCATTCCTTTGTATATTCGCAGTTGTTTTTGTTGTCAAGCTTTTCATACTGGTTTCAACTAAAGCTACAACCTTTAAAATTATGCTTACCTTTTTGAGAGACAAATAAAATGTTCATAAATCATATTTAATTATTTGGCCTTATTGTAACTTTCAAGCACTTTGAACTCTTTTGGAAAAGGATAATCGTGACTGCTTTTTAAATGAATACAATTTATGTGTGGTGTGTGTTATCTATAATTTCACGTATTACAAATTTAATTATAAAACATTTTTGACAGTCAATATCAAATTTCTAAATACGTTTGTTATTTTAAATAATAACTTCCCTTTGTGCATACAAATATTTGGCGGGACGAACTCTCTTTCAGTGAAAACACTTAAATAACAGAAAGCAGAACTAACAATAAATAGCATTCCGCTGTCCTGACATATTCACAAATCTCTTTAAAAGCAAATCTGTCAATTTAATAATTTTCTTATAAATGTTTTGCGCAAAAGAAATTGATGTACGACGTTTATTTGCTTCTGCGTAAATTCAATAAATCAAAACAGTTAAGCAATAAAAATGACAAGAAACTTAATTCTTTTGCACAGATTGCCAATATTATTTGGAATACATTTTCTTTTGCTATAGTACCGTTGCTGTGCTGAACTGTATGTATGTATGTTTGTAGGTAGGTATGCCACTTTATGTTACTTTTTCTTTACTGCGGACGTTTGATTGATTCAATTGCCAACAATCAGCGTCACAACAGCCGTTACGACGACAGCCATTTTGCCATCAAAGTCATTGCCAAGTTATTTAAGTACACATGCCGTTATGCAAAGTAATTTATGCGTTCATACCTACTTCTATTTATGACTCGATAATCTTTAATCTACTTTGCTTGGTATAAATACATTGTGAAGAAATCAGTAGCATACCTTAAGGCGAATATGCTTAGATAAATGTCAACACAAATGTATGTATGGGTTCTTAGGTAGACTGAAAGTTCCAAGGTTTTGTAGGTATTTGCATTATCACTCTCACGTTATGTAAGAAATACCGAACAACTAAAACTACATCGCTTGTAAAAGTCTTAAAGATAGTACTAAATGGGTACGGGTTACAAGTTCTTGGATTCAATCCAGCGACATCAAAACTTTAGAAACAAATTTCTCTAAACTGGGTCGCGCCTTGGCAGTGGTTTAGCAAACACTCTAAGCGTATTTCTGCCAGGAAAATACATCTGCCTTGCAGCTACCGTTCGGATTCGGTGTCAAACATATGTGTTAAATCGAGGCAAGTATTTCTTTTTCAATTTTGTTTTATCGCATTCTTTGTAAATACAAGGAGTCGATCCAAAGAATTATTTTCAGACATGAGTGAATGAGATTGTACTCAGAGATTAATTTAAAGTTCGGCAGGTCCGAACAGAATATTTCTGGTGATGCTGCTCGCTGGTAATAACCTAGCTGGAATGTACCTTTAAGGCTTGTATTCGACTAAATCATGTTGCGCTCTATTGGAGAGGAATCAGGGTCATCTTCATTTCATAGATTAGAGAAGGGTCACGGAAAGCAAAAGGACTTCTACCTATTAGCCTTTGTCGTTAGTCTGAAAATAAATAACATGCTAGGGAAACCTTAACGAATTGCCTTTCTGGCCATCGTACGGGTAGTAAAAATATGATTTTCTAAGTTTTCAAACATGATATACAATATACAACCGATCTATCTCTTTATCGAGGCTTCCGAACTTGAGCCTCTGAAAATATCTTATATGCGGGCAAGGCCATATATATTGCTTAATGTTATTGACTCCTATGTCAGAACGAAACTAGACTACATATGTATGTGCAATGAAAGTTTTTGATACAAACTTTAAGACCTTGCTTCGAAAAAGGAAGGATTGGAAAAATGAGGGGCCTATTCAAAGAATCGACATACCAGTTTTCACGAAAGGAGTGGGAGCGGGAGTCTTCCAAACACACCTGTTTATATCCATATCTATACCTCTTAAGGACTTAGAGAGTGTGTTTCAATTTAGAATAGCCAACTTACTCGGTAGATAGGTGGATGCTTGGTCCCTTGCTTCGGTAACGATAACGATGGTTGGTCCATATCACTCCTTATATACCTATACAATGAATCTGACGAAAAATCATTTATCTGATTTAGGTGCGGGAGAGCTTCTGGTCGATTTTGATTAAGTTTATAGGAACGAGTAGCTCATGCAAATCTAAATTATTTTTAGTTATAATTTATATTTCCCAGGCCATGTCCAAAAACATTGAATGAATAAATTTTATCACATCCGAGTTCGTGTCGGTGAATTATCTTATAAAGAAAATTTACTGATTATTAATAAAGCATCATTACAATGCAAACTCAGCATAAAAAGATTAAACAACTAAGATTTCTAATAATAAATTAAGTACTTAATAACAATGAAATTTGTCAGTGGGCAAATAAATCGAACAAACGACTATGAAGTAAGGAAGATAAGCCAGTGGCTAAAACCGTCATTGTAAGAGGTAATATTAAGACGTATGAGTATTTAAAATGTGTATGAATATGCTTTTATGTTGATTCATATTTTTCATTTTTACTTACTCACTCACTTACACAAATATTACGCAAAGCGCATTACATGTAATTCAACTATGCTCGATTTACCTAATGTAAATAGCGGAAGAAATGTGATTGCGTAAACGAAGACGAATCAGAAAAGTTCATAAATATGTATATGTACATACATAGCTAAGTACGTACATATAGGAACGCGCAGAAAACGAGGAAGAAACAAGTTTGTGTTAGCAAAGGCCGCAATTCCTGAAAGTATGAACACTATATTCTGCTGAAATCGCGGTAATTTTTTCATCAATTATATGAAGCGAAAAATATTGAAGAGATTTACAATCTGCTTCATCATCGTTATACAGCGAATATGTATGCATGTATGTATATATGGCTGCCTGGTTGCTTGACTGTGTGTATCGATGCTTTCTTACGCCTGTAAATATGCTACAATATTCATATGTTCGGCGCTATTAGATTTGCCAAAGCGTATTTCCTACCAAATCCATTACAAAGTACTAAAAGTACGTTCACATAAATTTAGATAAATATGTGGATACGAATGTGTGTGTTAAACAGCGTTAGAACTGTGGTAGAGCAAAATCGTAGTAAATGACAAAATAAAGAGTAGTGAAAAAAATCGGAATCTTTTCCGACACCGAGAATTTTGATGTATGAAACTGTATTACTATTCCCAATCTGATGCACGATTTCAAACCTCGCTTAGTAATTAAAGATATTATATGTAAAAGCGCAGCTGGGCATAAAAATCCTGGTGGGTGAAGAGTAAAGTGTGATAACTAGATAGATTTCTAATAATTTAGAAAAACGCAGTAAATTCAATACGATCGTGAAAAACCTTTAAGCCTATGTTGATATATGGATATAATGGATGTTCTCCTTCCTATTACATACATACATACACTTGCAAATAAATGCTAAACAATTTAATGTTTGCAGATTTGGAAAAATGGATTTGGGACGTAGTAAAGTGCAGTATGTAATAGTATGAGGTAAAAAAAAAATTATAAAAAAAAAGAATTATAATATATATTTATTTGTGCTTAACAAATGCGAACATGCAATGACAGCATTTACTTACAACTCAAAATTTGAGTACGGATGCCGAGAAAATCAGCAAATGTGTAGGTAGCTGCATGTATAAGAATGTGTCTCAGAGTCGTAAATTTGTAAGAGCAATCACCGACTAAGAGGTTAAATATTATGCATGGTTCTCGCATTGCCAAAGGATATCATCATCATCAGTAGCAGCAGTTGCAGTAGTAGACGGGTAAGTGGTAAATGTTCAGTGAATCATCTGGATTGTCTACTTATCAAGTTGAAGTAAAACAGACGGCAGTATGCGATTTGCGCGATGTTGAGTGATAAGCGACGAACATTCGTAATAAAAACGCTGCGAAATGAAAGGATAAGGAAACTTATGTGTATATAGTACATATGAGTATGTACATATGTACATCTTTGCATGCATGTAAGTAAGACAGCAAGACAGCCTTATGGCTCATGATAAAGTGCTTTAGAACAATGCTTCTAAAGTAACAAACGTAATATACAGTTAAAATGTGAAAAATATTGAAATCATTAGCGATACTAAGGAAGACCAGTAAAGGGGTGGTGGTGTAAGCGGCAGCTTTTTAAATAATGACGATGGTATGATTATGATGTGAGTGAAATTTTTCTTTTTTGTTGTTTTAGGGCAAATGTAAGTTAAGATTTTGTATAAGTTGGACGTTTTGCAGTGAATTTTTGTTGTATGGGGAAAAAATGATTACAAAATAAATACAAAAATGGCTTACATATGACTCTTTATGCAAATTGTTGTTTGCAAATTTGGCACAATTTTAACTTTTCTGATACACCGCACGTAAGCTCCAAAGCTTATGTTACCTTAGCCGGCCTATACAAAAGCGGAAAAGCTCACTTTAGTTTTGAAACCCAAATTAGATTGGTTATAGTAAATTAAGCTTCAACTCTAAGTTCTGTAAAATTGGTCCTGTATGAAACACAAGCAAATTCTTTAGACTTTATGTAATGAACATAAATGCCGTCTTCCAGTGAGTTTTACAGCTCAGGCTCACGCTCAATTCTCACGGGAATGCTCTGGATCATTGAGAGATTTGAGAAGCAGATGTCGTGAAATTTTCACACACGTGAAATGTGATAGGCAGATGCCGCCGGTGTTTTTCATTTAACTCATACGGCGAAAGGCTAAGCAGCGACATCTATTTTTGAAAAAGTAGATTTTTTAAAGGCAGCGTTGCCAAACTAAAAACTAGTAATTAACAATTTATCTGTCTCACAAATTGAAACAGACTTCTATCTGGATTTATCTGGCTCAAATCGTTGTTGCTGCATTTACATGCTCAGGATTTTGCCACCGGATGATGACAAAAACTTCGGCCTTAAACCTCAGCATAGTTTTACACTAGAAACAGATTAAGGGTTTCCCAAATTATTATTACAAAATTTATGGTTTATAATACACGACTTTTTCTTGGGTTTCTCATCACCTCGTTTTTTCACATACAAATATATTGCAACTTTGGTATTTTTAAAGCTTCAACAAGACAAGAGGTTTTTTGTCAGCATTTGTATTATTCTTGAAGTCAAATTCTAGAGCGGCAGGTTTTATGAGTGAAAGTTGAAAAAATTTATTGAAATAAATCGGAGGTAATAATTTCAAACAGAAATAGAAAATTGTTACAGATGCACGTCACAACTCATTTAGTGCTTAGTAGCGGTGTGAGATGGTATCTCAGATTATCTCTAGGGTTCGGTTTTTCAGTGTAAGGTTAAACTCCAGTTTAATCTTGTCACTTTGTTCGATAACATAAAATTAGTATGCTCACCTCAGCTTAAGCGGTTTAGTGCGTCCATAAAGTGATCTATTCAATGAATTTAGGGACAAGTGGTTGCAAATATCTATTTAAAAAAAATTTAAATGTTTGTGCCAATATGAATTTTAAACGAACATTTTACGCAACTCACAGGGGTGAGAAAAGTAAAACGTTTGTGAAAAGTTTGCAGATGTCCGATATTATTTCATTTCTCATTTATTTAAAAGGCGATGCTTCCAAAGTATGTGTGAATATAACTCAAACAAAGAAAAAAAAAATTAAATTTAGATAACTTGTTTAACTTTGTGGTACTTTGTGCTTTATCGTTTTATTATTGTTTTTGTTATCAATACAATGTTTAAAAAAAAAAATGAATGCGAAACTATAAATAAAATAAAAAATAAAAAAAATAAAATGTATGTGTCAACTGTTGACAGTCTAACGACCTATCCAATTTGTTAAACACTACAAATTTCTATTTGTAATATTGAAAAATTTAGCTAAATAATTTATGAGTTTGTTGCTGATGATCGCTGTTTTTTAATTTTGTTTTTGTAAGTAGAATTGTAGCCATTTTTTTTTATTTTTTTCTATTTAACGCAGTTTTTGTTTTTTTTTTTTTTTTTTTGATTAAGAGTAAAATATGTATTTGTAATTGCATTTTATATTATTTTTAATTTCTCGTTTACGAGGCGACAACACAATTAAATACCAACAATAACAATACCAATTTTATTGCTGCCAACCCAAATCTGTATTTTCCTGTTGCATAGTTGCACCAAATTACAACAATAATTGTTGATTCTACTTTTGTCACGGTACATACTGACGTTGTCATTATCGTGGCTGTAAATTGAACTGTCAGTTGCCGGAGATATTTGTTTCTGTATTTTATTGTTATATACAGGTATACAAATATATATAAACAGGGTACTCCATACTGACATAACTTACATGGGTCATCTCTGTCTACATACATTTTAAACTATTTGTTGAGCCAAATTTATACTTAGCTCTTTGCTTTGATAGAGCTTTATGGCCGAGAAATGAGAAGACCAGTAAAAATTTGTAATTTTAAACCAATACATTAACAACAAACGTATATACACTCACATTATTCTCTTATACAACCTTTGTTTTTGAGTATATTTTCATTCAAAGAAATAAATATCAGGAGAATACCCGGAATATTCCTTTCTTGGATATTTTAAAATTGTTTGAATTGCGGCTGCTTGGAACTACAATTTAGCAATTGAATTTATACGTCATTTGAAATTAAAAAGTTTTTATTTTGGCCTTCAAAAATTACCGAACAAACATTCGGAGTCAAAAATTAGTTCTAAAGGAGTTAAAATTTACGATCGTTGCGTTCATTTAGGAGTCTGAAGTGAATATATTTACCATCTTGCGATAGTCATCCGGAATAAGCCGGTTTCATACTCCATATGAGCTCAAATGAGAGTCTGATATGACTCCTAGCAGGGCCCGTATCGTGTTATACAATCCGTGATTGAAATACATTTTTTAAGTCACAGTATCTCTGAAATGGTGAATTTTTTGAATGACATATGTTTACTAGCGACCATACGTTCTCATTAGATACATGTTTCATTACAATTTTTATAAATAGTCTGACAGATTCATATTTATCATTTGAGTGCGATTGGTTTTTTATCCGTGATCGTATAACATGATACAGGCCCAGGCTTATAAGCAGCTCATATTTTGCCTCCTATATGATTCGTACACAGGCCTCTGCAATAAAATCCTCTATTATCTGTACAATCTCGTGCATAATCTATGAAGGGGAATTACCAAAACGATCCTGCGGCTATGTGGATGAAATTCAAAAAGCCAATTCATCGCTAACAGAAATGATATTCATTTTAATTAATTTCAATATTTATTTTGAACAAATTGTCATAGAGATATTTCTGAATCTTTATTCCGAAGCTGCCTAATTTAGTGATTTTACTATTTTTCGTTTGTTGATAATTTTGTTCAATTGGAATCATAAAAGACGCAAAATTGACATATTTTGAGGCTCATACTTTTCACATGTGTCGGACTCATATTGGACTCCAAAATTGTGCGTACTTCGGGAATATTTTTAGGGTACACAACACACAACAGAGCTACCGCTCAACAATTCTCAACGCGCTCATAATTTAAGACATCAAAATGAGTGGGAAATGTAATATTCAGGAAAATTATCATTTGCTAGACTTTTATGACTCGGATATTATGAAAATTATGAGCCGCGTGCAAAATATTTATATTTGTCGAAGAAAGTTTCGAACAAATATTCATATTTTATTATGACAATTTTTCATGTTAATAAAAAATCAAATACATATGTACATTGTACATTAGATATTGCTGCATTTGCTGCTCGTTTTTTGTATTGGCATCGCATTTTTCTGCTTATGGACGCTTCTCTACAGCCTTGTCCTGATGTGTCGAACCCTTAATCTACGGACATACTAAGCGGCGCGTTAAAGTTGACTAGAGTTGAACCCTGCCACTTCGGCCGCTTAAGCTTAGATGAGCAGCAAAATTTTATGTTATCGAACAAAGTGGCGGCAAGGTTAAACTCTAGTCAACTTTAACTAGAGTTTAAACTCGCACTGAAAAACCAGGCATTAATCAACAGTGCGGCTCATGGCCGCGCCGTGCAATGCTGCTGCCGCTAAGTGTGAATTGCTCCACAATAATACATAGTATATGCAAATAATATTTTGCCTCATAGTGCAGTGCAGCTCAGTGTGTCCTTAGCTTTAATGCCTCCAATGGGTGCTGACGTCGATATGCCCTACGTTGAAGGGTTTCTTCTTAAATATTTTGTTTCTATTCTTACTATTACTTTTTGGCATAACTTCATTAATATTCGTATACATATGCATTCAAAGAGCCTAACAATAGGCCAAATAGGTGTCCTGTAATAAGATTTCCTTGTAGTCATATCATAACTGACACCGGAAAGTGTTCCAGAAGAAATTTAGACTAGAAAATTGCCTTATTTCTTTTAATTCTGGACCTTTCGAACCCTCAGCCTACTGCACCCTGTATGGCATATAAAATATTTGGTAGCTATTATTTGAATTTTTGTTGCAAGTTTTAACTTTTTTAATTGCTTTCGCAAAAACATAAAATAATTGTTGGCAATAACATTGCATTGCCTTTTATTTGTTTTATATAAATTGCACATATTCGCTGTGTATGTAAAGACATGCAGATGTACAGTTGCGAACTCGAAAAGAGCACTGGCATTACTTAGCCTATTGTGGAAAAGCAAGTTAGCATAAAAACGCTCGGCGCGTGCTATGCTTTTGGATACATTACAGTTGCGCTATTCATATACTTGTTTTTCTTAAATTGCTGAAAATTAAAAAAGCAGAATATAATTCAGGAAATTTAAAAAAAAATTACACTGCTATTTTCATGCTCGCAGCTGTACGTGACCGTGTTTTGATGTTGTTCAACAATTGCAATGTATATTTTATCGTTTTTATAGATCAGATACTGTATACATATTTCATTACGTAATGCATGTATTCTCCTATATACATATGAACATACATTGATAGGTGCATTTGTATTCTGCTTATATGCAAGTCTGATTGTTTGCCCTTTTATGGCTATGAAAATGGCTGAAATCGATTACAATATAACCAGTATCCGGTAGTCGACTGGTTTGCGCAGCTCATAAACACTCTTACAAACACGAAAGCACCTACGCTTCTAAGTACACACATTTCCATATTCATCAGTTCTATTTTCTAGCTCTTTGCTCTGGGCGCTTTTTGTTGTCATTCAAATCAGCTTGATATTAAATTTTATTTTGTCACAACGAAATGATGGTCCATTCAATATTTTTGTTGCAATTGTGATGTTTACTGTTGTAGCGGTTGAACAAAAAAAAAAAAAAATTTATTTGCTTAAAAACGGAAATTTGACGGTTTTGATTGAGCTGGCCATTTTTAATTTACACTTTAAAAATTTTATGCAGAGATGAGAACTAATTGATTGAGGTTCTTGTACAGCCCTAGTTGTTCTGACTTCGTAATATATATTCTTATATTATTATTTTCAACCCAATATTCTCAAAACGAAATAGAAAAAATATAAAAAAACATTTTACTAATATTCATTTTAAAATTTTCTTATATAATCATTAATTTTGTTATCGACTTTGGTGTTCGAGTCAAATTCATATGAGAATTTGTTTAAGGCACTTGGGATTTTCAAAGTAGGAATGTAAGGAGCTCATTACTAAGTATGATAACTTAAATTAGAGACGGTAAATTTTATTTGTTTAAAATATTTCGTAAGAAAACGTTACCTTCCGCACACAAGCCAATATGAAACCCCTGTAATTGCAGCCCTTCATGATGATTTCATTACTAACCGTTTATAATCCTAATTGAAAACGGTGAAAAATTGCTTTGTTTTATCGTTTCTTATTTGTATTCAAAATAACTATTGTTCTAGATTTCTATGCACACAGACAAAATGTGCTAACTAGGTACGAGTATGTATTGATGCCAAATTACACTGTGCAACAAATTGACGATCACTGTCTGGGACGGAATGATCTAAGCCCAAATAGTAAATCCTCAATGTTCAAATGACCTAGCGATAGCATACTGGAATTCAAGAGCCATTGAGTTTGGCGTGCCAACGAGTACTGGACATGGACTAACAGTTATAAACTTTGGACCATGGGCTACCTTTAGCAGACCAGGCTGCGAAAAAAACAATTGCAAATATCACGATGGCATTTGAAAGCATATCTGGAGCCATACGAGAGTAGAAAGTTCTTGGATACTTAAATGGCAGCGATCATTAATATATCTCATTTCCAGTAGGGCCACATGAAGCTACTAGGTCGGAAACAATTAGAAGCACCCGTCGATAGAATGTGTTGAAACTAAACAGTGAAGCGCTTATTCCTACGAAAATAGCCGCCTAGAAATCTCGTTTCATCAAGAGCCGGAAAGCCACCATGCTGGACGATTTCAATATGGACTCTTGAAGCGTGGGCTATTAAATAGTACTAAAACGGATTTAGGATATGACGCCGAAATCGGAGTTAGATACAGTTGAAATGGAAAATGTAAACGCGCTTTTCTCCACCGCCATTCATCAGAAAAGAGTTACAACTTGGAGCAAAAAGCTTTAACAACCATATGGCTACAGGGTCAGACAGAGTACCGTAAGAAGTTATTATAGAAATGCAAAAATGCGTTCAGAGTTCATGCTGGACATGTATAACGCATGTCTAAGGCACGGATTGCTCCCGAAAAGATGGAAAAAGCAGCAGCTTATGTTAATTGGCGAGGGCAAAGGTAATCCAAATTCACCATCAGCATCCCGGGCTTTATGCAAGCTTGATACACCCGGAAAATTTTTTGAAATGCTCCTAAAACCACGTACCGCAGAAGTTATAGAGCAACGTGGAGGACTACCCACTTAACATGGCTTCAGGCCTGGAAAATGTACTTTAGGAGTGATCGAAGATGTACTAACTAGCGTGGAATTGGAACAGCAAGGTTCTACTACCAAATGCAAACGAGTTGTCTTTCTTGCAATTTTAAGACGTTAAAACCGCTTTTAACAGTGAAAGATGGGTAGATATTCTTCCTGCCTTAGAGAAGTGATCTATATAAAACGCACTAACAGAAGCTATATCAGTGATCAGTGAACAGCAGCTCGGATAATAACGTTCGCTTATCGCACTGTATAGTACCAGCTCTACAAGTGTCTCCCTGAACAATCTCCATCGACCTTTTAGAGCTGGAAAGAGAAGGCTATAGGCATCAAAAAAGCGAAGCAATCAAGGGCGCATGAAAGTCGTTAGCAAAGAGAGCAGGGAAGAAACGTTTAGGCTGTGGCAAAAACACTGGGAAAAGGAACAACTAGGCAGATAAACAGCGAAACTAATCACAGATGTTGAAGCATGTAACACCAGAAGCTTTAGTGAGGTAAATTACTACATTACTCAAATGCTCTCTGGACATGCCTGAACCAAATGCGAAAAACCGAAGATCGTAAGTGCATTTACGACGATACAGACGGGGATGGTGCTAAACCCACCTTCTTCAAATGCTCGCAATGGAGCAAGTTTAGACAAATGCTTGAACAAAGAGCCGGTCAAATTCACTGTTAAGAATATAATAGCAATATGCTGAAATCTTACAGGACGTATTAATTATTATATATGTTCTAAACAAACATACCGCCAACGTTTATTCATACCGAAAAGCAAAATTAAATAAGTCTTACAATTTTTTTATAAATACTTGCTCTAAAATCACTCAGCGTTTAGGTCTTTCACTATTGAGTTGCAGTTATGGCCAGTGCTGTTGCACAGTGTAATTTCGCTCGCATTTAAGCTGTAATGATTTTTAAGGGCGCAAAACTCGATTGCTTGCAGTGTAGTGCCTTTTTCCTTTCGACCGATAAGACCTAAAACTTTATGTCTTCTCGAAACAACATCTGGCACGCTGGTTCTTTTTTTCACTGCGGAAATCTATTCCGATTATTTACTAGCATCTGCTCGCGGTCTTAAAATAAAAAATAACAATGCAAGAACATACAGCTCTCTTTCTCAAAACGCAACATTTTTTACCAGTGTAAAATTTAATAAACGCCATTGTAAGCATTGCACAAAAGTAATTGCATATTTCTACACATACCAATATGCATACACATATTTCGCTGAAACAATCATTTAATATTTAGTATGTACACACATGCATACATACACACGTAAATTATGCATAAACCTTTATACGCCTCCTACTTTCCGCCATTTAAATCAGCATTCTGACATGGCTAATTTTGGTTTGACGCACCATCGAATTTAGCCCAAAGAGTTGGCCGAAACCATGCAGGTAATGAATTAGGTGACGGTAGATTTTGTAAATTGCACACACATACACACGCGCACCTGCAAAAATACATATATAGACGAAGAGTACGCACAATGATCAATTAATGCAAAAATTGTTTTGACAATTTGCGCAGAAAACCGATTGTTTTGTGTTTACGTGTTGGACAATGGCACTGGCCAACAACAACAAAAAAGTGATGGCAATTAGGCAGTTACAATGCAATTAGATTGGAAATGTGCATAAGTACATTAGGGTGTGCCATTTATGGTGACATGTTAGTAATAATGACGTGTTTTTTTTTATATTTAATTGACTTTGGCTGTCTTTATATGTTGATGAAGAACTGTTCGTTATCGGATATAAAATATTATTTTACTTAACTTATTTGGCATATATTAATAAAATTTGAGAATGAGGTTTTAGACGGTTTATGATAATTGTTATATTATAAACTTCATTATTGTATATATAAACATACTGGTTGATGTTTTAGCTATTTCGTCCTTCTGAAATGAACTTTGCGGACATCTTTGTTATTCGCTTATTCGAAATATGTCTTCCCATTCCTGAAGTACCCAATTTCAATTCTCAAACCGACGAGCATACATTTCTAAAAGCCGAAATCCAAAGATGTCTGACGATTGCCACAAAAAGGGAACTGAGTATAACAGTAAAAAAGAACATAACTAAATGCTGAACATACACCAATTTCCAAATGGTTCACCCTATTGAAACTGCGCTTTTTCTTGGACTCCCGTTAGAGAACTTTGATGACAAGTAATCGCACTCATTGAACGAAGCGAAGCACTGTTAACACAACAACAAACATGATCTTTTCGATAGCACCTAGAGAAATAGTTGTACAAAATGAAAACCAGTATATCTTATGGTGAGCTGTTCTTTACTTTTTACATTAAAATTGAATTAGCATGATATAATTTGCGATGAGATTTTGCAGTGGATTTCCGCACCAATTTTCGATGTGCTACTAAACTTTTCCTATTAGTGATATACACACCCTTATGTATAGAACGTCTATTTCGATTAATATTCACGCACTGACAGTTAAACAACATTATTGCAAATAACAAACAGAGGATGGAATCAACATATAACGAACAAGTAAGGAAGATTAAGTTCGGGTGTAACCGAACATTACATACTCCTTTGAGAGCTATGGTGGCAACATAAGGGAAAATAACCATGTAGGAAAATGAACCGAGGGTAACCCTGGAATGTGTTTGTATGACATGTGTATCAAATGAAAGGTATTAAAGAGTATTTTAAAAGGGCGTGGGCTTAGTTCTATAGGTGGACGCCTTTTCCAGATATCGCCATAAAGATGGACCAGGGGTGAATCTAGAATGCGTTTGTACGATATGGGTATCAAAGGAAAGGTGTTAATGAGGGTTTTAAAAGGGAGTGGTGGTAGTTGTATAGGTGGTCGCCTTATCGAGATATCGGCATAAAGGTGGACCAGGGGTGACTCTAGAATTTGTTTGTACCATATGGGTATCAAATTAAAGGTATTAATGAGGGTTTTAAAAGGGAGTGGTGGTAGTTGTATAGGTGGTCGCCTTTACGAGATATCGGCATAAAAGTGGACCAAGGGTGATTCTAGAATGTTTTGTACGATATGGGTATCAAAGGAAAGGTGTTAATGAGGGTTTTAAAAGGGAGTGGTGGTAGTTGTATAGGTGGTCGCCTTATCGAGATATCGGCATAAAGGTGGACCAGGGGTGACTCTAGAATTTGTTTGTACCATATGGGTATCAAATTAAAGGTATTAATGAAGGTTTTAAAAGGGAGTGGGCCTTAGTTCTATAGGTGAACGCCTTTTCGAGATATCGCCATAGAGGTGGACCAGGGGTGACTCTAGAATGCGTTTGTACAATATGGGCATCAAACGAAAGGTATTAATGAGTATTTTAAAAGGGAGTGGGCCTTAGTTCTATAGGTGGACGCCTTCTCGAGATATAGCCATAAAGGTGGACCAGGGGTGACTCTAGAATGTGTTTGTACGATATGGGTATCAAATTAAAGGTATTAATGAGGCTTTTAAAAGGGAGTGGTGGTAGTTGTATAGGTGGTCGCCTTTTCGAGATATCGGCATAAAGGTGGACCAGGGGTGACTCTAGAATGCGTTTGTACAATATGGGTATCAAACGAAAGGTATTAATGAGTATTTTAAAAGGGAGTGGGCCTTAGTTCTATAGGTGGACGCCTTCTCGAGATATAGCCATAAAGGTGGACCAGGGGTGACTCTAGAATACGTTTGTACGATATGGGTATCAAATGAAAGGTGTTAATGAGTATTTTAAAAGGGCGTGGGGCTTAGTTCTATAGGTGGCCGCCTTTTCGAGATATCGCTGTAGGGTTCTTATTATTTTTATTTAACTTTTTATTTTAGTTGCTTTGAACTTTGTAATTTTTAAATGTATTATCAATATTTTAAGTTTCAATATTGATTTTCAATTTTCAAAAATTTTGATTATGGTGAAAAATTTAAAAAGAATTTGACGCATACTTTTAGGCATTTTAAAAAATATAATTTAAAGTTTTGTTAAAAAATAATTCGTGGTTTCAATAACTACAATCGCCATAAAGGTGGACCAGGGGTGACTCTAGAATGTGTTTGTACGATATGGGTATCAAATTAAAGGTATTAATGAGGCTTTTAAAAGGGAGTGGTGGTACTTGTATATGTGAAGGCGTTTTCCAGATATCGACCAAAATGTGGACCAGGGTGACCCAGAACATCATCTGTTGGATACCGCTAATTTATTTATATATATAATACCACGAACAGTATTCCTGCCAAGATTTCAAGGGTTTTTTATTTCGCCCTGCAGAACTTTTTTATTTCATTCTACTTAATATGGTAGGTGTCACACCCATTTTACAAAGTTTTTTTCTAAAGTTATATTTTGCGTCAATAAACTAATCCAAATACCATGTTTATCCCTTTTTTCGTATTTGGTATAGAATTATGGCATTTTTTTCGTTTTTCGTAATTTTCGATATCGAAAAAGTGGGCGTGGTCATAAACACATTTCTTTTTAAATATGGGCGTGGTCGTTCTCCGATTTTGCTATTAAGCATACATATACTAATAGGAGTAATGTTCCTGCCAAATTTCATCATGATATCTTCAACGACTGCCAAATTACAGCTTGCAAAAGTTATAAATTACCTTCTTTTAAAAGTGGGCGGTGCCACGCCCATTGTCCAACATTTTACTAATTTTCTATTCTGTGTCATAAGTTCAACTCACCTACCAAGTTTCGTCGCTTTATTCGTCTTTGGTAATGAATTATCGCACTTTTTCGTTTTTTCGAAATTTTCGATATCGAAAAAGTGGGCGTGGTTATAGTCCGATATTGTTCATTTTAAATAGCGATCTGAGATGAGTGCTCAGGAACCTACATACCAAATTTCATCAAGATACCTCAAAATTTACTCAAGTTATCGTGTTAACGGATGGACGGACATGGCTCAATCAAATTTTTTTCCATCCTGATAATTTTGATATATGGAATTCTATATATATCTCGATTCCTTTATACCTGTACAACCAACCGTTATCCAATCAAAGTTAATATACTCTGTGAGCTCTGCTCAACTGAGTATAAAAAGTCTGCATTAAGTAAGTCAGCTAATAAACAAAACTGGTAATTTCTATGGAAGAAAAGCGGCTCGTACTTTTAAAAGTATTTCAAAGTAATGCAATTTGAATTCAAAAACTAACGTTTTACTGACGATGTTAGTTAGTTTCTTTGTTGCACTAGATTTTTGCTCAAATTAATTATAATATCAATCAATTTAACTAAATTTACAAATGAGGGAATGTGTGGAATAATAGTAAAACTCAAGAATCAACCTTTTGAGAAAAGTGAAAAAACTTAACTTAGGTTTATAATAAACCTACTTGGTAGGATTTAAGATAGTATGATTCTTTGATAAGAAAAAGTATCAAATTTTATATGTACATAATTTTATTAGAAAATGGATGATTTCTTTTTCTTTGAGTTATACCGTTATTCCATAGATCGAATATCAAATATTTTGATTGAGATACTTTATTAAACAAAATAGTAGATACTTTAATAACCATTGCTAAATACATTATATTCTATTATTTAGATGTGCTTGTAACTATTTGTTATTTCCGTTTGTTATTTTTAGCAATTTTTTTACTACTTTTATCATTTTAAAACTTTTTCTATTTTTAACAATGGAGTTCTCTGTCTGCTTAGTCGTTTTTGAAACCACTTCAATTATTTTATTTTTCAGTTCTTTCTGGTCTACGACATTGAATATATTTTCATACCATTTCGATGCTTCACTACTGCAAAATTTTATTAGAGAGTTATACCGTTTTTCCATAAATGAAGCTAATATCTTTGTTAAATATCACTATTATTTTCTAAGATTAATATGGTATGTGTATGTAATCGTGCTCTTTTTATTTAGTGGATTTATGGAAAAACGGTGTAACTCGACTTATACCATTATTCCACACATCCCCTCAAATATAGTTTCAACTTAAAAATTTTTGAAATCAAAAGTTGAATTTTTCATTTGCGTTCATTGTGACAGGCAAGCATTCAACGTGCGGTCTTTCTAAATTACACCTGCGCCTTAACTATGCAAAAGTCGTATGTGTCGTATGTTAAGAGTTTCAAGAACCGGTTAACATTGCAGCAAAATGTAGGTTTGTGAATTCACTTTGCGTCACTTTCGTACTGAGAATACATTAATGAAGATGTATGTGTTTAAAGTCAGCAGTTGACGCAACGCAAGCATCAAAACGATGCACAAATCCAATGTATTTGAGCCTTTATTGTCGAGGCAAAGGAGCATATCTGAACATATTTAACTACACTTCAAAATTGATTCTTGATGTCAAAAAACTCATAAAACATCTAAAGACATCGTCTGCAGTAAATAATACTCAAGAAAGCAGGAATAAAAAATAAATAAAAAAATTTTTCTTTTATTTAATAATTTGGGAAAAATTTAAACAACGTGACATCAGGACGGACAAGGCGACAGCTGTTTCGATTATACCTTGTAAATCTCTTCAAAGCCTTTTCTCCCGGGAGTGGGAGTCGAACTCGCAGCCCTACGATAGTTGAAATGGTTGTAAACGCATTCAGCTACGTCATGCCTGTTGTGAAGTCTTTCCCAATTGCCTTCTTTATGCATATTTTAATCTTTTACACATTGCATACTTCGTATGCAATTATGTGTTAAAGCTATGCTTGGTACGGCGGTTTTCAAAGAAACTTTGGTTTTTGTTGTTGTTTTCGTTCTATTTATAGAACTACAACGAATTAACCAATTTTGTCTGTTTGTATGATTTTTAATAATCGGGGATTGCCCATATTGCTTTTTTTTAAATGTATGAAAACATTTATTTGAAGCAATTTTTTAATTTTATAATTTATTTAATAATTTGGGAAAAATTTAAACAACGTGACATCAGGACGGACAAGGCGACAGCTGTTTCGATTATACCTTGTAAATCTCTTCAAAGCCTTTTCTCCCGGGAGTGGGAGTCGAACTCGCACCCCTACGATAGTTGAAATGGTTGTAAACGCATTCAGCTACGTCATGCCTGTTGTGAAGTCTTTCCCAATTGCCTTCTTTATGCATATTTTAATCTTTTACACATTGCATACTTCGTATGCAATTATGTGTTAAAGCTATGCTTGGTACGGCGGTTTTCAAAGAAACTTTGGTTTTTGTTGTTGTTTTCGTTCTATTTATAGAACTACAACGAATTAACCAATTTTGTCTGTTTGTATGATTTTTAATAATCGGGGATTGCCCATATTGCTTTTTTTTAAATGTATGAAAACATTTATTTGAAGCAATTTTTTAATTTTATAATTTATTTAATAATTTGGGAAAAATTTAAACAACGTGACATCAGGACGGACAAGGCGACAGCTGTTTCGATTATACCTTGTAAATCTCTTCAAAGCCTTTTCTCCCGGGAGTGGGAGTCGAACTCGCACCCCTACGATAGTTGAAATGGTTGTAAACGCATTCAGCTACGTCATGCCTGTTGTGAAGTCTTTCCCAATTGCCTTCTTTATGCATATTTTAATCTTTTACACATTGCATACTTCGTATGCAATTATGTGTTAAAGCTATGCTTGGTACGGCGGTTTTCAAAGAAACTTTGGTTTTTGTTGTTGTTTTCGTTCTATTTATAGAACTACAACGAATTAACCAATTTTGTCTGTTTGTATGATTTTTAATAATCGGGGATTGCCCATATTGCTTTTTTTTTAAATGTATGAAAACATTTATTTGAAGCAATTTTTTAATTTTATAATTTATTTAATAATTTGGGAAAAATTTAAACAACGTGACATCAGGACGGACAAGGCGACAGCTGTTTCGATTATACCTTGTAAATCTCTTCAAAGCCTTTTCTCCCGGGAGTGGGAGTCGAACTCGCACCCCTACGATAGTTGAAATGGTTGTAAACGCATTCAGCTACGTCATGCCTGTTGTGAAGTCTTTCCCAATTGCCTTCTTTATGCATATTTTAATCTTTTACACATTGCATACTTCGTATGCAATTATGTGTTAAAGCTATGCTTGGTACGGCGGTTTTCAAAGAAACTTTGGTTTTTGTTGTTGTTTTCGTTCTATTTATAGAACTACAACGAATTAACCAATTTTGTCTGTTTGTATGATTTTTAATAATCGGGGATTGCCCATATTGCTTTTTTTTTAAATGTATGAAAACATTTATTTGAAGCAATTTTTTAATTTTATAATTTATTTAATAATTTGGGAAAAATTTAAACAACGTGACATCAGGACGGACAAGGCGACAGCTGTTTCGATTATACCTTGTAAATCTCTTCAAAGCCTTTTCTCCCGGGAGTGGGAGTCGAACTCGCACCCCTACGATAGTTGAAATGGTTGTAAACGCATTCAGCTACGTCATGCCTGTTGTGAAGTCTTTCCCAATTGCCTTCTTTATGCATATTTTAATCTTTTACACATTGCATACTTCGTATGCAATTATGTGTTAAAGCTATGCTTGGTACGGCGGTTTTCAAAGAAACTTTGGTTTTTGTTGTTGTTTTCGTTCTATTTATAGAACTACAACGAATTAACCAATTTTGTCTGTTTGTATGATTTTTAATAATCGGGGATTGCCCATATTGCTTTTTTTTAAATGTATGAAAACATTTATTTGCAGCAATTTTTTAATTTTATAATTTATTTAATAATTTGGGAAAAATTTAAACAACGTGACATCAGGACGGACAAGGCGACAGCTGTTTCGATTATACCTTGTAAATCTCTTCAAAGCCTTTTCTCCCGGGAGTGGGAGTCGAACTCGCACCCCTACGATAGTTGAAATGGTTGTAAACGCATTCAGCTACGTCATGCCTGTTGTGAAGTCTTTCCCAATTGCAATATGGGCAATCCCCGATTATTAAAAATCATACAAACAGACAAAATTGGTTAATTCGTTGTAGTTCTATAAATAGAACGAAAACAACAACAAAAACCAAAGTTTCTTTGAAAACCGCCGTACCAAGCATAGCTTTAACACATAATTGCATACGAAGTATGTAATGTGTAAAAGATTAAAATATGCATAAAGAAGGCAATTGGGAAAGACTTCACAACAGGCATGACGTAGCTGAATGCGTTTACAACCATTTCAACTATCGTAGGGGTGCGAGTTCGACTCCCACTCCCGGGAGAAAAGGCTTTGAAGAGATTTACAAGGTATAATCGAAACAGCTGTCGCCTTGTCCGTCCTGATGTCACGTTGTTTAAATTTTTCCCAAATTATTAAATAAATTATAAAATTAAAAAATTGCTTCAAATAAATGTTTTCATACATTTAAAAAAAAAGCAATATGGGCAATCCCCGATTATTAAAAATCATACAAACAGACAAAATTGGTTAATTCGTTGTAGTTCTATAAATAGAACGAAAACAACAACAAAAACCAAAGTTTCTTTGAAAACCGCCGTACCAAGCATAGCTTTAACACATAATTGCATACGAAGTATGCAATGTGTAAAAGATTAAAATATGCATAAAGAAGGCAATTGGGAAAGACTTCACAACAGGCATGACGTAGCTGAATGCGTTTACAACCATTTCAACTATCGTAGGGGTGCGAGTTCGACTCCCACTCCCGGGAGAAAAGGCTTTGAAGAGATTTACAAGGTATAATCGAAACAGCTGTCGCCTTGTCCGTCCTGATGTCACGTTGTTTAAATTTTTCCCAAATTATTAAATAAATTATAAAATTAAAAAATTGCTTCAAATAAATGTTTTCATACATTTAAAAAAAAAGCAATATGGGCAATCCCCGATTATTAAAAATCATACAAACAGACAAAATTGGTTAATTCGTTGTAGTTCTATAAATAGAACGAAAACAACAACAAAAACCAAAGTTTCTTTGAAAACCGCCGTACCAAGCATAGCTTTAACACATAATTGCATACGAAGTATGCAATGTGTAAAAGATTAAAATATGCATAAAGAAGGCAATTGGGAAAGACTTCACAACAGGCATGACGTAGCTGAATGCGTTTACAACCATTTCAACTATCGTAGGGGTGCGAGTTCGACTCCCACTCCCGGGAGAAAAGGCTTTGAAGAGATTTACAAGGTATAATCGAAACAGCTGTCGCCTTGTCCGTCCTGATGTCACGTTGTTTAAATTTTTCCCAAATTATTAAATAAATTATAAAATTAAAAAATTGCTTCAAATAAATGTTTTCATACATTTAAAAAAAAGCAATATGGGCAATCCCCGATTATTAAAAATCATACAAACAGACAAAATTGGTTAATTCGTTGTAGTTCTATAAATAGAACGAAAACAACAACAAAAACCAAAGTTTCTTTGAAAACCGCCGTACCAAGCATAGCTTTAACACATAATTGCATACGAAGTATGCAATGTGTAAAAGATTAAAATATGCATAAAGAAGGCAATTGGGAAAGACTTCACAACAGGCATGACGTAGCTGAATGCGTTTACAACCATTTCAACTATCGTAGGGGTGCGAGTTCGACTCCCACTCCCGGGAGAAAAGGCTTTGAAGAGATTTACAAGGTATAATCGAAACAGCTGTCGCCTTGTCCGTCCTGATGTCACGTTGTTTAAATTTTTCCCAAATTATTAAATAAATTATAAAATTAAAAAATTGCTTCAAATAAATGTTTTCATACATTTAAAAAAAAGCAATATGGGCAATCCCCGATTATTAAAAATCATACAAACAGACAAAATTGGTTAATTCGTTGTAGTTCTATAAATAGAACGAAAACAACAACAAAAACCAAAGTTTCTTTGAAAACCGCCGTACCAAGCATAGCTTTAACACATAATTGCATACGAAGTATGCAATGTGTAAAAGATTAAAATATGCATAAAGAAGGCAATTGGGAAAGACTTCACAACAGGCATGACGTAGCTGAATGCGTTTACAACCATTTCAACTATCGTAGGGGTGCGAGTTCGACTCCCACTCCCGGGAGAACAGGCTTTGAAGAGATTTACAAGGTATAATCGAAACAGCTGTCGCCTTGTCCGTCCTGATGTCACGTTGTTTAAATTTTTCCCAAATTATTAAATAAATTATAAAATTAAAAAATTGCTTCAAATAAATGTTTTCATACATTTAAAAAAAAGCAATATGGGCAATCCCCGATTATTAAAAATCATACAAAAAATTTTTCTTTTTCGTCACTTCTTAATCAAATTTTCAAAACGCCCATCCCTGTTGCATCGTTCTGAAGAAATGTAATTTCTCAGATCTGTGCAGTATCTTCATTTAGATGAAAACCAAGTTGTTCTGCTTGAGCACTTGACCCCTTAAACGTAAATCGGAAGGTAATGGTTGAATGGTTTTTCAGCTTCCAAGAACAATGTTCTTCTACATGTGCGTGGCACGTATATATCACGACTTTTCTGAATTTAATTGTAATGAATTATTTCCATATGTTGCTATTATAAGTATACAGTTACTTAAAGTGTTGGGCGCATAAAAAAACTTAATAATCTTTAGCACCGCAGATGAGCATAAAAAACGTTGAAACAAATTATTAAATAAATTATAAAATTAAAAAATTGCTTCAAATAAATGTTTTCATACATTTAAAAAAAAAAAAAAAAGCAATATGGGCAATCCCCGATTATTAAAAATCATACAAACGTTGAAATCTGTTGGATATCGAAATGAAGCAAGAGAAAATTAATTAAATGTTTCAAGGCAGCCTAAAAAAACAAATGAGTGTACCGGGGTGAAATCTTTCTACTTTTAACCTGCACCACACAGGTGCTTGTATTAAAAAAGAAAAGAAATCCTGCCAGAGTTGTTGGGTGGATAATTGCAGTAAATGAAAAAAGCGTGTTGGCCAATGTGTTAACAGCTATACAATATAAAGCACAAAAACAAAAGTTTCACAATTTAACATAAAAAAAAACTAACAGAGCTTTATTTGCTAAACAAAACAAATCGAAGGAATTAAAGTATCGCAATTTAATTAAAAAAAGCAAATTAGGAAGAGAGCGAATTGAGGCAAACTTACTGGCTTACCCATTGAACTCTAAAAATAACAAAACGAAATGGCTCTTCAGAATTATGCGATCCTCTAGAATGTAAACACACAAATTAAAAACAAAAAACAGTATTCTGTTGGTATTGGCCAGAAGATAAAATCCTTTTTCACTTAACAAAATGGTAAAATAAACAAAACAAAAGAACCTCAAAATTAATTAAGCAGCTGGCAAATTGTCGCCTGAGCCAAATAAAATACGACAAATGCTAATGCCTGACATTATTATGGTTGGGATTTTTTTTATCCAGTAGTACTTGTACAACGTAGCTAAAAAATTGGCAGACAATGTAATTAATTAGCGGAATCAATTAACATAACAATAGATTTGTACTCGTAGAGTAGTCAAAGGCGCGAAAAGAGGTGACGAGGCAAAAAAATATGCAGGGCAGGCAGGTTGATTAAAAATGAAGTGCCGTTTGGCAAGGTGTTAATTAAAATGTCAAATAGAGAGGTGAGTAAAGAATGAGAGAACAGTAATAATGAAGAAAGCTGACGGAAGCAAAAAGTTTATGGAATAGCTAATATATGCAAAACAAAAAATAAACGATCCAATTTAAGCACTAAAGTAGTTAAGAAATAACAAAAAATACAAAATGTACTATTCTTTTGCGCGAATAATAAACTTTTCTTACAACTTAAATAAGTCTAAGCAGTATAATATAGATACCGAATATTTTTGGAGTGATCTTAGTTCTGGATATTGTTAAACAGTGTGTGGCTTCAATCCATGCATAAAGGAGGTTCCAAAAAAAATTTAGAAATCAGGCGTTATTAGATTGACAGGGGATGAATAGGATTATGTACAGACCAATTATAGATATAACGACCTTCGGAAATATAAGAACACAAGGGAAAGAAGCGACCTTTACCTACGGGAAGCTATTGAGTGTATGTATAGTCCTCTCCATTGATAAAGGAATTTGCCAGTGAGAACAGCTGTAAGTACCATTACTGCAGATTTGTTTAGGAATAGTTAGGAAACTTCAGAGTCCTCCATTCGAAGAAAATTGGCTCTATTTTCAGAAAAGGGTTATTAGAAGGATCCAAAAGGCTAGTATTTGTTCACATCGTATATTTCCTTTCTACTCCATACCTTTTCAAACTCTTTACAACAGAAATATTCTAATTGGCGCTTTATACCTAAATGGAGCATCCCTAGTTATTAAGAATATCCGTAAATTTTCGCATCTACAAAATGGTGTACTCCTTGTCAAAGACGCAGCTAAAGGGGGCGAGCACGGGTCAATGAACAAAATATTTGGGTACCTATATCAGAGTGCGTTTTTGAATGGTTCAACAGGAACAACCGTCCGTTCGAAAAGCGCTTCGAGTTAATATCTATAAAAGATTTATCTAATATATAAAATTCTTCTGTCACGGTTTTAGAGGCTGAACTCCTTCGAAACGGCCGAACCGATTCTCATGAAATTTTGTGAGCATATTGGGTAGGTCTGAGAATCGGCAGAAGTCTACCTTTTTTTCGCTACGTGTTTAGGGTCTTGAGATCAAAACGTGGACCCGGGTACCCCTAGAATGTGTTTATACAATATGGATATCAAATGAAAGCTGTTGATGAGTGCTATAGTACAGGATAATTTTCATACAACTTGGAGGATAGGGTCTCGAGATATAGCCCAAACCGTGGACCCGGATACACCTAGAATGTATTTTTACATTATGGGTATCAAATTGAAGCTGTTGATGTATGCTTTAGTACAAAGTAAGTTTTACACCGCTGGGTGACTACGGTCTCGAGATATAGGCCAAAACATGGACCCGGATACACCTAGAAAGTGTTTTTATATTATGGGTATCAAATTGATGCTGTTGATGTGTGCTATAATACAGAGTAAGTTTTACACCGCTGAGTGACTAGGGTCTCGAAATATAGGCCAAAACATGGAGCCGGTTTCGTCGCATCAACCTGGCAAAACTGATAAATATGCATGCGAAGCCGAAATAAAGACATGAATTAATAATACCCACATACTTATTTGCATACGTCCTATTCGATTTGCCCGAAATTTCGTATATAAATTTGCCTATATTAGTATTTACGATGCTTTTTCCGGGAAGTATAATAGAGACGGACTGGGACTGGGATTAGGACTAGGACTGGGACTGAGACTGAGACTCGGAGTGGGAATGGGACTGTGACTCGGAATGGGACTGGAACAAAATACATACCACCCTCGGGGACTGGCAATAAGAGATGAAGAAGAAGAAGAAAAACTTGAGAGAAGAGAAAAGAGAGAAGGAGACTGAGAAAGCGATAGAATGAGACGAAGATGGAGATGAAGCGAAAAAGACGGAGGGAGGAGTGAATAAAGAGATTAGGAAAAAGTGTAGAGGGGTAGGGCAGAGTTAGACGGAAAAAGCTTATTAAAATGTATGCAGATAGGCCAAATTTAGGGCAGAACAACGTCTGCCGGGTCTGCTAGTATACGTATACTTTTAGAATACTTCATAAGCTCATTAAGAATTGCAGGAGTACTCCGTGGCAAATGAAATTAAGGGAATAATTGTTCAGCCAGGTAAGGTTGAATTGCCAGTCAATAAATACCTCACATAGACTGAACGGGTCAATAGTATTTCCAGAAAAATATTCAGCTAAGTTTTTAATTTTTTTGTTTTGTGTAATCACGCCCCAAAAAAATTGCACTCTGCCCCACTATTTATAGCACACAGGGGGGCGTTGTTTGACAACACTACATATTTGTAAGACTGTGTGCGTGTTAAAAATGAATGAAACAAATTCTTTTACTTTTCGACGAGCACAATAGTAAGTAGTTGTTGTAATATGCTTAACAACAGCTCAGTATGCGTAAGTTCTTTTGTAACCGAGTGGAATTTTTACCCAAGCTCTGTACAACAAAAATAAAGAAATATTACACAAATAAATAAAAAAAAGCACTGAAATAGTATAAAAAACAAAAAGGGGATAGAAAGCAATGTCCAAAAAAGGGAAACAACACTCAAATGAAATGCAATGACTGGGGAAAAAGTGTAATGGTTTGATTGAATGAAAAATAAAACCAATTTGTGCGTATATTTCTGCGAATGTTCTTTAACTTGTTTTTTTCGGACTCTTCTGGGTATTTTGTAGCTAAATTGACGATTGAGTATGAGCACTTCACACAAATAAGGTACAGGCTAATAGGTATTTATTTGTATAGATTGGGGAAAAGCAAATTTCCTGTGCCATTGTAGAGTGCGCTGCCTCGTAAAATACCCAAAAAAAATTATATATATGCAGTTGACTGGGTCGAAAAAGATCGCACAAAATTTTCAGCGGAAACACTTATCAGCCGAAATTAGTTTTTTATTGTAACATTGCTATTTGTCATCCGGATTTCAAAAGTGATATTGCATAAATTTGGTCTTGAACAGCTCTATATTTTCTTTGGATATCCTTTTGAACTGCGGCCACCGTGGTGTGATGGTAGCGTGCTCCGCCTATCACACCGTATGCCCTGGGTTCAACTCCCGGGCAGAGCAACATCAAAATTTTAGAAATAAGATTTTTCAATTAGAAGAAAATTTTTCTAAGCGGGGTCGCCCATCGGCAGTGTTTGGCAAGCACTCTGGGTGTATTTCTGCCATGAACAGCTCTCAGTGAAAACTCATCTGCTTTGCAGATGCCGTTCGGAGTCGGCATAAAACATGTAGGTCCCGTCCGGCCAATTTGTAGGGAAAATCAAGAGGAGCACGACGCAAATTGGAAGAGAAGCTCGGCCTTAGATCTCTTCGGAGGTTATCGCGCCTTACATTTATTTTATTTATCCTTTTGAACTTTAAAACCGTTTTCATAAAGTTTTGCTGACAACCGTTGGATTCCCTAAAAGTATGCTTCTCGTTTTGCCAAACTCTTCTTTCTTTTTATCGGTTACGCCATTTTTTTTGCTGCGTTTTGGTAAAACAAATGTAAATGTACTTTTTTAAACTAATAAACACATACATACATATATTAACAAGTTTATCCGTACCACATGAGGGCTGCATGTGCGGTGCGCCAAACCACCAAGTGGCTGAGTGGACAATCAAACAATGGGAAGAACATTTCGCTATTCTACTAGTGACCAACAACAACCAATTTATTGCTTAAAGTACCCAAATAAAAAAAAAACCAAATGATATGGCGAGAAATGACCGCGGTAGCAGTAGAAAGTTATGCCATAAAAAAATACATACATATGTATATACGCAGATGTACATAGGTATGTATTCATATAACACGTGCATGGCTTGTATTAAAATTGAGTCCTTGCCCCCTTTTTTAAAGTATTCACACGTAAGGTTATTGGAATTCAATGTGGACTGGCTGCTGCTTTTTAATCAAGTCATACAATCAGTCGTTCTCTGCGATACTTTTTCTTTTTATTTTTGTTTTTATATATTTTTCATTGGTATTTGCACCAGCCAGTTTTTGAGTATGGCATGGAGTATTTCTTGTGGCTTATGTGTGTGTTAAATCGGTCCCGAAAAATTGCTGTCTATATATAAATGTATACAATTTTAAATGGATGTGCACATTCAATATATATTTATATTTGATATGCATTGGACACATTTTCAAGAGCTCTCGCTTACACTTATACGCTCCAGGACACTTATTTATTTATTTTGTTACTAAAAAAAAAAAAAAAAAACAGAAACCATTTACATGTGTCGCTTGCTTGGAAAATTGGCAAATTTTACAATTCTTATCAACAAAAAATAATAAACACAAAGCAAAAATTGGCAAAAACATGTTTCTATCGTTTTCATATTATTTTCCCCCAAATACGTACATACACACATCTTAATATGCATATAAATATGTATATTAGGGTGTCTCATCAAAAAATGTTATATTTTTTGCATGGGAATGAAAAACCTTGTACGCATCAAAACTTCAGTCAATATATAACGAAACAATATTTAGATTTGCATGAATGACCTCCTTAATGTGTTTAAAAATGGAGTTATGAATGATAGCAGTAATTTTTGGAATTATTTATGGTACCTATTCATAGTTTGTCGTATGACCGATGGTCTAACTCTTTCATGGCACATAAAAACAATATTTGGGGCGATTTACTTTTGAGGAGATTAAGGCCGAGCTTCCGATTTGCAACGTTCTCCTTTTTAATTTTTTCCTAGAAATTGGCGCGATAGGGGCCTACAAATTTCATAACGACGGCAGCTGCAAGGCAGATGAATTTTCACTGAGAAGCTTTTCCATAGAAGATATACATATACTCGGAGTGTTTGCCAAACCAATGACTCCCATAGAAAATCTTTTTTCTAATTGGAAACCTTTTTTCTAAATTTTGCTTTGCCTGTGGCTTGAACCCAGGCTCTTCTGTGTGGTAAGCGGAGCACGCTACAACCACACCACAGTCGCTGTCATGACACATACAAATAGTTTACATATGTATTAAATTGTATTATTCCTTTGGAATAACAGGATCCACTTTCTTGAATAAGTTGTAAAGCAGTCTACTGTACATATCGTTTTTTTATTGTTGTTGCGTTTTGTACCCTTTTTGTAACTGCTGGGGCGTTTCGTTTGTGACATGTGATAATCTCATGTAAAATAAATATTCTCAAATTTGTGTAAATTTATCAAATTTCATATAAGTTCATATAAGTTCAAATTCCTTGTACACATGTATGTATCTTTGTATTCATATATATTAATATACTTAGCGTAACAATTTCACATTACTGAATCAAATCGGCTACAACCCAACTAGTATTAGGTCAAAACATAACTGATATGAAAGCTGTATACTTTCGACATACACAACTATTATATTTAACATAGGACTTTAATTATGGGCACATTCAGTGTATGTGAGGTCTTTATTGACCAACCAGTTTAATTTATATACTTCAAAATGGAAATTGTTATATTTCGACCAGACAATATAGGCAATTTAAAAATAGTCCAGTTATGATAGGGGTTTCAGATTAATAAGTTAAGACTGCTGAGTCGTGCTGCGGGATTAAAGCCGGAACTCCCATTTAAATTTAATCTCCTTAACGAACTATAAAAGTTGTGCAAGAGCACCTCTAAATTTGATTTCTATATTCACACGGTTTCGGTATAAAATTCCATTTATTTTATCTTTGTAAATGTCGCCGAAATAGCTTCTTAAGTTTAACTTGGTTGTGTGTAATCCTCTGTAGTCGAGTTTTTCATAGTTTGATAAATCGATAATCATACTTTAAAGCCCTACAACTCGTTTATCAGACGAAACTGTGTAAGTTTGAAAACTCAAAATGATATTGGAATAAAAAAAAAGAATAATGGCATACCCAAAGCATAATAAAAAACGAAAACAACCAAAATTTGTTCAATGACCCTCTCAGCATAAGCTTCAAATTAGGGGGCTGCCTTAAGAACTTTTTCTAACGTCCATCCAGCCTAGATTGAATGAATTCAACATGAACTCTATATGTTACGAATTTTTTACTTGGACGGTGACTGACAAAACTAAGTTCTGCCTTTATTTAGCAAAATAATATCGAAACATATCATGTACGCCACTCGTATTTTCAGAATTTATTTAAAGAAAAAGGTTTGCATCTTTGCCACATAAATACACGTAGTCTTAATTTACAGAAACTTGATTACATGAACCAAATTTCGCAAAATACAAAAATTGACATACTTTGAGTGACTGAGACTTGGTTTAGAGAGGATATTGAGAATGAATTTTATAAATTACACGATTACACATTGGCACGGAATGATTGGAAAACCGGGGAAAGAGGTGGAGGTGTTGCCATATATTGTAAAACATCGCTGAGGCATCAGCATATCTTCAAATTCAACGAAAATGATCCTGTTGAGAACTTAATTATAGAAGTTAGTGATGCATTAAAGAAGTGTTTAGTTGTGTGTGTGTACAACCCCAGTAAATTCCATGAGCTAGACAATTTGTTCCTAAATTTGGCTGAATTTATATACAAATATGAACATATTTTGGTCTGTGGTGACTTTAACACAGACCTATTAAACAATGACTTGAGTGAATGAAAACTGGCAATATTATCGTCTGGCCAGAAGTCATGCTACACTCACAGTAAGACATTCTAAAAGACACGTATTTACCAACCACGTAATTATCAACCAAGAACTTGTGGAAAAATCTCAAATCAGTAGGGATTGCATGTAAAAACGTTTCGAAATGCGATTTGGACCCTGACTCCATCAATTACTTCTTTTTACAGTCGAGCAGATATATAAATAATCGAAATTTCAAAATTAATGAAAATGTAATGTACACACCAGATAACAAATTTAAAATGTTCGCAGTTACAGAGGATGATGTCATAAGAAGTCTATTCTCAATAACGTCCAATGCCGTTGGTGACGACGGTATAAGCCTTAGGTTTGTAAAACTTATTGCCATCAACATTGTTTCAACGTTAACACATATTATTAACTTTTCGATAACGACTTCAACTTTTCCCGATGGTGCGAACAACCTTCTTTCAGAATGCCAGTCTGGTTATAGACCCAGCCATAGTTGTACGACGGCTTTACTCAAGGTAATTGAAGACATCCGCCCCGCCTACGATAGGGTGATTTGACTGTGATGTCACTTTTAGATTTTTATAAAGCCTTTGACACAGTAGATTCTCTTCTAGTGCTGCAAGATTGCTCGAAATTTTGATCTTGTTAATGATCTAATATTAAGTGAGAATTGGCCAACCTTATTTGCAGATCGGTCTCTAACTGATTGTTTTGACATTTTTAAGTGTAAAATAAGTAGTATATCTTTCGGAAATATTCCACGTTTACCGCCAAGGGTCCACAAACTACCCTGGCATAATCGGAGCTTAAAAAAATTAAAGAATCTTCGTAATAAATTTCATAAGCTTTATAAATGTTCTGGTAATTCGCAGCACAAAGTAATGTATGAGAAATACTTGACTGAGTTTAAGTGTCTAAATAAATTTCCTTTATAAAAATTATTTACTTGGGTTTGAAATGAATATTAAATCTAGTCCCAAAGCTTTTTGGAGTTATGTAAATTCAAAACGTTCTTCGTCATTTATTCCGTCCATAGTGTCTTACAATGGCATGAGTGCAAGCACCGCTAATGAAAGGGCAAATCTGTTTGCTGAATTTTTTAAATCTAATTTTGTTGATAATTGTGTTCAGAGTGATACTTCTAGTATTGGGCAATTAGCTTCTTCGCTTGATTTTGGCTCCCTGGTTTTAACGGAGGAAGATATTTTCGCAGCTATAAAAGACCTAAAATTCTCCAAGCAATTAGATGCTCATAATATCTCTGCTTTCTTTCTCAAACAATGCTCGTCATCTATAGTGTATCCGCTACTTTTGTTGTTTAATTTGTCTCTTAGGTCAGTTTATTTTTTGGATGAATGGAAAGTGTCTTCTGTTACTCCAGTTTTTATGAGTGGGGGTAAGAATTTGGTTTCGAACTATCGTCCTATCTATAAAATTAATAATATTGCTAAATTATTTGAAAAAATATTAGCTCTAAAATATCATTTGCTATAAAGCCCTATATTTCGTATACTCAACATGGTTTTATACCGGGCAGATCTACGGTCACTAATCTAACTGTTTTATCTAACTTTTAACTTTTTTTAACTTTCTGACCAGTTTTTAGTTATTTGAATGTTTATAGGATTTCCTGATCTTTTCGATTTGAAATGAAAACTCTAAAAAACTTTAGTTTTCCTCCATTTTTACCCAACGTTTCGCCAAACTCCTTGGCATCATCAGGGGTTAACTCTTTATTCTGCACCGAAAAATGGTAGAACAAAATTAATTTTGACATTTTTTATCACTATAACAAACATTTTTTTGACAAAAACTTACATACAAAGAAATAATTTAATACATATCTATAAAATCACAAAACCAAGTGATTATAAACTAAAAAAGATTTATCGGTACCATCATCTTTAGGTACACTTGTCGTACTGAGTGTCATAAGCATGCCAAATAGCTAGCAGCAATAAATTTTGTGTCCTCTTTTTTTATCTAACTTTTGTATTTCAGCCTTTGTGGATGGCTTTCAGGTAGATACAATCTATACTGATTTGTCAAAAGCTTTTGATAGAGTGTCTCACGACTTATTAATTAAAAAACTTGAAAATTTTGGCTTTCGTTCTACTTTCTCGTCATGGGTAAAATCATATCTAATAGATAGAATTAACTATGTTGTTGTTGATGGCGTAAAATCATTTTCATATAGAGCTACCTCTGGGGTTCCTCAAGGTAGTATCCTTGGTCCTCCATTTTTTGTTATTTTCATCAACGATTGCTTAGAATGTCTTCCTTGTGTGAACATCTACGTTATGCCGATGATATAAATATTAAAAAAAAAATAACAAGCTTCACTTCATTCCAGGAATGGTGTGCTCGAAATATGCTAATGATCAATATCGAAAAATGCTGCTCGGTCACCTTCAACACCTTCACCCCTCATATCTTCGTACTCTATTTCTGGCTCTGTCCTCAGTTCTAGTTATAAAATCAAAGACCTTGGGGTTGTTTTTGACTCGTTTTTCACGTCTATGGATCACTTGAATTACATTATACCTAAATCATATTCCTCACTAGCTTTCATTAGACGAAATAGTTCAGAATTTAAGGATCCCTATACTAAAAAATTACTGTTTAGTACATTTGTAAGGTCCTAATTGGAATATGCTTCTATAATCTGGAATCCGGTTTATGAAGTGCATTCCAATATACTTGAACGTATACAAAAAAAAGTTTCTAAAATTTGCATTATCCAGTATTAGGTTTAATATGCATATTCCGTCTTATGTTACGCGGTGCAGACCGATCAGTCTGCATACTCTTGCCAGTAGGCGATTGATATCTGGCTTAGTTTTTATTCGAGATGTTCTCAATGGGACTATTGATTGTCCGTTCTTATTGCGTTGTATTAAACTCAATGTTCCAGCTAGAAACTTGCGACATCATGATTTATTTGCTATTGACCTCTGCAAAACTAGGTATGCTCAAAATGAACCAATTATCAGACTGCTATCGGAATTTAATTTGTTATGCAGAGAAATAAATTTAGATATGTTTGTAAATCGCAATGTATTTAAAGAAAAACTTTGTTTGTACTATTTTTAATATAATTAATAACCTATGTACGTCTTAGTCTGTAAGGTTTCTAAACCATAGACTTAATAAATATATAAATAAATAAATAAAACTATCTTACGAATCGTTGGCAGAAGGTAGTAGTTAAAAGTGGTTGCTCTGAGACGAAGTGCCTGTACTCGGGGTGCGTCAGGGGTCTATACTTGGAACAATTTTGTTAAGTATGTTCATTAATGATATTACTCATTGTTGTAAAAGTGTTGCAATATATTTATATGCTGATGATGCACAAATATTTTTATCTCGCCCTATTGGCTTATCTGACGTTAGGTTTGTAGGATGAACGAGGATTTCGAAAGCATCTCTTCGTGGTCGAGTGATAATAATTTAAATCTAAATGCGTCTAAAACAAAAGCTATTTGCATCTCGCACTCTCCGCAACTAGTAGAGAATTTGCCACCGGGTATAAGTACTACAGGATATTACCATCAAGTATGAGTCGGTCGTTAGTAGTTTAGGGTTCAAACTAAATTCCAATTTTAACTGTGTTTATCATTTTAACTACGTTTTATCAAAAATTTATTTTGTGTTAAGGAAATTGTGGTACACTGCTGCTTTCATTTCTCCAAGTGTCAAATTAGTGTTAGTCGGATCACTAATAGTTTCTTTCATTTCGTTTGGAGGGCTAGTGTTTGGTGATATTGACTGCAAGTCTAGAAATAAGCTACAACTTGCATTGAAAAATTATGCGAGATATATCTACTCGAAGAGAAAATTTGAGCACACATCAGAGTTTTCGTTTAAAATACTTGATTGCAGTCTTACTACCTGCCTAAACTATCGCAATCTAGTTATCTTATTAATTAATTAATTAAAAAAAAAAACAACCAGAATACCTATTCCGAAATTTATCCTTTGCTGGATCTGACAGAACCTGCAACCTCGTCGTTCTACGCCATAAATATCTCTCATCATCAAGGACGTTCTTTGTCAGTACTATCAAAATATGGAACTCATTACCTAATTTTCTTAAAAATGTGCCCAATGCATTGCGCTTTAAATTGATTTTGTCGGAAATTTTTGATATACGAAAAACACTATTCTAGCTATTTTCTTTAATCTACATTGTCTACTCTGTTATATCTTTTATATTAATATAAATATTGTTATACTCACATTATTATATTGTAAACACATCCAAATATTGATGTACTTTAAGAGACAATAGTCTCACTTGTACAAATGTGTTAAATAATAAATAATAATAACTTAAAACCGAATATCACAGTCCAAAAAGAGTATTATCACGACCTTTGGATAACAAAGTCATTCATTTAAACCAAAGACGCTAAAGACTTGACTAACGGAGTCACCCAGGAATTATCGTTTTTTCCCATTTCCCAAATTAGGATACCTCTATTCATACAATTCAGTCCATAGAAAATATTTTTGAGATATTCCCGCATTTCTCTAAATTACTTAACAAAGAAGCAGATAAATATGGAATGACATATGAACGTGTCAAACTTGTAAAAGATAGTACTTTCCGTATGTACATATGTATGTATGTATATGCAAATGGCAATGTTAAGTGACATGTAAAAGGTAGTTAAGAGACAAACACATACAAACATTGGCAGATCAAAACGTCCCGTGGTGCAAATATACACCCATATTGCATCTGTGTCCTTTGTTTTTTGTTTTCGTTCAAATTTAAAAGGAGACCTCTTGAGAAAGCAGTATTCAAAGTAATTTTCATATTCAATATTTTCTTGAGAAATGCCCTTCAGCCCCTGGAACAGCTGCTAAAGATACATATAAGGAGAGATGGTATCATTTTTTTTGTTTAGATGTGTTATCAATCATTTAGGAATATATGGCTGAGTACTGAGTATGAAGTTGCAGAAGTTCCATAAATATATAAAACCATTTTGCTGAATGAAACCCAGAAATGTTAGAAATTATAGTAAAGCGAATCAAAAGTGAAAACGACCGTAAACTCAAACTAACCATCATTACAAATCCCTCAACAGTTGCAGACAACCACTCCTGATTTTAATCAATTGATTGCGTTGATTTCATACAAATCAATGATTGACACCGTAAAGTGAGAGAGTGCAATCGCACAAAAATTTAATAGCAAAATAATACGACATTGACAAATGTGCGAAGCTAATGGAAAGCGTGTTCTAAACGTTGCAACATTGATGCACGTCACACATCACTGGCTTCCACAATAATGGAGGGCAACACCGAACAGCTGTCGTGTGCAAAATAACAAAACGACTGAGTGGAGATACAAAAGCATCAAATGTGCTCGCATCGTACAATGTCTGTACAATGTGCAAAAAATTGCTCTTAAAAAATTTCGAAGAAAAAAATAGCAACATGGCATTAGATTTTTTTAGTTGCTCCAAAAAACTAAAATCGCAGCTTCTCCTTTCAAAATATCTCAAAAGCAAACAATTTTCGAGTATTTATGCATATACATATATGTGTATGTGTGTGTATGTAAGAGGAAGAAGGAAGCAGGAAGTGCAAGTCAAAGTTGAGCGAATTGCCACTGCGTGTTGGCGAGCTTTATTTTTTGTTCCGAACATGGAGCAGGCAGTCTGGGACTCTCGCTATTCGCTTATCTTCGATGTGTTCGAACAGATGTCCTGAGTTGCGGTCTTCGGAATTTTGTGTTTTCTACTGCATGATCATTTTCGTAATGCTGCAGAATGTTATTCCATTTTTATAATAATAGCTGTGTTTTTTTCACGTCTATATACGTTTACGCTTAAACTCTATATGGACTGCTAAGCGACAAACTTTAAATACACCTTTGAAATTGCTACGCATAAAATTAGTACTACTAAATTTCAATACGCATTATACTCAGATGTAACTTAATTATGTGTCCATGTTTCACCCTCTGCACTAATTTCATGTATTCTATGCGCGTCCACTATCTATCACAACTGATTCAGCTATATATTATACACAGAAATACAACAGAGGGTTGTGTCTCCGCTTTTCGGTACACCCTGTAGCTAGTTGTTTAACCAGTGCCGCTAGATGGGTCTCCTAAGCATTATCTATCGGCGTTTTTTTCACGCGCAAACGAAACGTATACGCGTGTAAAGAAACACGGCTAATAATAAATTAGTACCACATACCTCCTAGCGGACCTACATGCCGCCTCCGCACGGCAGCTACTAAGGCAGATGAATTTCCCCCCTTGAAGCCTTTCAAATCACAACTATACCCGCAATGCTCGCCAAACCACTGCCGTTTAGAAAAACTCGGTTCTCAAGTACTTGTGATGATAGCTCGAGCACACTCTTTCTCTACGCCAGATGGTTGAGAGACTTAGCGAGCAAATTGCACAGAGCAGAAGGTTCGAATGGTCAGCAAAGTTCTTCGCGAGGCAGTCGGCCTTGTACCACATACTCGCAGCACTCCCCTAGCCCTTGAGAAATGTTTTTCGGTGGAAAAGCTGCATTCTTGTCACTCTTACCGACTTTGATTTTGCCGTCAACCGACGGGTTTATGGAGATTACTGTACCTGGGTACTGGTTTATGGTTATGGTTATAGAGCATACATTATGACCGATTCCTTGTTATTTCTATGACGCTGGGTGAGTTTTGGATGTCACCGAAATTTTTTTGTCTTAATAGTCAAAGTGTACCAACAATTGCCTTCTGTACAAGCTTCAGAATTTTCATTCCCTCGAGGGAGAAATGGGGAAAAAATTAATTATATTAATATTAATTAGAGAATTCAATATCTACTCCGATAGCCAAGTGCCTATTAAAGCCCTAAGCTCAAGTGTAGTGCGACCAAGAGTGATACGGGAATGCCTGACCTCGCTTGTGGTTGCGTCAAACTATTTTATGACTGTGAACATCTGGGTCCCCGGCCATAGCAATATTTCTGGCAAATGGTCTTACGGATCCCTAAGCGCGCATGCACGAGTACAACTGTTCTAAATGTAGATGGATGTAGGAAATACCGAGTATCCTGCTCACCTCTGGTCTTTTCTATTATAGGTGGTCCTCGAGTCAGATAAGTAAATTCTTGCGGAGTAGCGAGATCCTTCTGGCCGGAAGAGGAAAGCATGTGGTTTTCTGAAATTGTTGGGTTCACCAAGGTACGTCTAAGCCAACTGTAAAACCCCCCTTTTTGTAGCTGCATAGCGGATGATGAGGTGAAATCATCAAGACAATTCATGCTTGACTGTTCAGCTATTCCCAGAACTACGCGAAAGTATTTCAGTTTTGGCTTTCTGGGATCTCCGAATGAAAGTCTTATTGGAAACTACATCTTAGTAGTTATAGCTTCCGTCACTGTTATCTACGTGGTGTCACAGTGGACGTTTATGTTGTCCAAGTCAGAGTGGCTACCACCCAACTTAACCTAAAAATCGAAGTATTCGACTTATTGTACAATGCAAGATCTAGTAAATATCACTATGTAGTGTATATTGTAGTGTCGATGAGGCGAGAAACCAACATGACGAGCGAAAAGGCATAGCGAAGCGTGAAAAGTCGCTGGAGGAAGTGATGGCATCGCAAGTGATACGAAAGTTTTAGCAAACAAATGGCAGCACTTTGGAAAGTTAAGATCCACCAGATGTACACACATTTTATACGAAATATGGAACTGAAATCTGTATAGGAATGCACTTATGTATGTGTGTATTTATATGTATACGTATATTCGAAGGATGTGGGTATGTGTAAGACTGGCTAAGTTGTCGCACTGCAAACATATAAATAAACATCAGATAACTATAAAAACAACATTAACAATAGTTACAACAATAATAACAGCAATTACGCACCAATAACAAAATTAAAAAAAAAAACAAGATAAATAATAATAAAAAAAAGTTATAACAGGCAAAACTTTTAAATATACATACATATTCCAAATCTTTTCATTTGCGAAAAATTCGTAAGCTGGCAAAACAACAACTAAAGTTTAGACGATTGTACGAAATGTAGAGAAGTTTTGGAGTTTTGCGTAGGCCACAATTTTCTACTTTTAGAGACCTGATAGATATTTTAAAAGTTTTTGATTTTATTTCACACCGTTTTTTTAAACTTGGTTTGACTTTAAAATTTAAACAAATGCAGCGTACCAAATAATAAGGACGAAATCTAAAAAAACATCTCAATTTATATACTCACGTAACGTGATTTTTTAGCAAATTTCATTACTTCCACTTGGAGATGATATCTGGGGAAAGTTGAATTTCCCGACTGATAGGCCAAGCACTTCTGACTGGCGCATTTTAATTTTATCGATCAAAGATGCTTTCTAATTTAATCGTGTAGCTCTTCTCTGCCGAAAATCCGACACCATACCCGTCACCTCATTTCTCTTGCCTTGCTTTATGCTTCGCATCTCTGGTAGATTGCTCTTATCCATCCGTCAATTTTACTTTAGGTTTTATTGAGACCTGTTATTAAACGATGCAGAGCCCGGGTCACTGAGCTATTAAGTGCGGCTGCGCATTCAGTTTATAGGCACTTTTTGGTTAAATTTTCTAAGACTGCACTTTTAGTTACTTAATTTATATTGCAATTCTGATTAAAATCTGCCGAAAAATGTTGCCAACGTTGACTATCTGATGGATACAAATATATCCTTACAACTTTTTTACATAGGTATGTCTAAAAACCAAACCAGTTGATTGAATTGAATAAAGAGCAGTGGAAAGAAGATATGTTCATATATGTATGTACATCAGTCCCTTTTGAAAAATAATGCAAAATAAATATTAATTTTCACATCGGAAACACATTTTAAAATGTTAAATTTACATTATTGTTTTCCTTTTGTACTGTCTTTCGCACTACAAATGATTTGTGCGATTCCACTTCGCAAAAACTGTTGGTCTAAAGTAGAGATGGGCAAAACGGCTCGTCATTGGCACCCCAGTAAATGGTATCAAAAAGTTTCAAACATTTTGTTTTATTTTTATAAACGCGGTATTCATGTATAAATTGCCGTGCATCGTGAAATGCCAAAATTAAATATTGAACATTTGAATATTTGTTTTCTTTGGATATTTCATTTTTGTTGTGTAAAGTATTTGAAAAATAAAATTTCCCGACCTTTGGGGGGGAGGGTGTCCCCTCAAATCATAAACAAAGCAAGTTTTAAAATTAGAAAAATGGTCGCTGTAAATTAAACGCACATGCAACACATGCTCCAACAATTTTTGCAGTGTGGATTTAACGATATATGTATGTATGTATGTGAGCTGAAGAAATTTGAAAATTCCTCCATAATTTGAAATTTATAAATGAAAGCAGTTATTTTTATAACAAAACTGGTAAAATTGGTCGTTGTTTACGCGATTGGTACCTTTTTATACTCAGTTGAGCAGAGCTCACAGAGTATATTAAGTTTGATTGGATAACGGTTGGTTGTACATATATAAAGGAATCGAGATAGATATAGACTTCCATATATCAAAATAATCAGGATCGAAAAAAAATTTGTTTGAGCCATGTCCGTCCGTCCGTCCGTCCGTTAACACGATAACTTGAGTAAATTTGAGGTAACTTGATGAAATTTGGTACGTAGGTTCCTGAGCACTCATCTCAGATCGCTATTTAAAATGAACGATATCGGACTATAACCACGCCCACTTTTTCGATATCGAAAATTTCGTAAAACCGAAAAAGTGCGATAATTCATTACCAAAGACAGATAAAGCGACGAAACTTGGTAGATGAGTTGAATTTATGACGCAGAATAGAAAATTAGTAAAATTTTGGACAACGGGCGTGGTACCGCCCACTTTTAAAAGAAGGTAATTTACAAAAAAAAAAAATTGGATTGGTTTATTGACACGCAATATAACTTTAGAAAAAACTTTATAAAATGGTTGTGACACCTACCATATTAAGTAGAAGAAAATGAAAAAGTTCCGCAGGGCGAAATAAAAAACCCTTAAAATCTTGGCAGGTATTACATATATAAATAAATTAGCGGTATCCAACAGATGATGTTCTGTGTCACCCTGGTCCACATTTTGGTCGCGATCTGGAAAACGCCTTCACATATACAACTACCACCACTCCCTTTTAAAACTCTCATTAATACCTTTAATTTGATACCCATATCGTACAAACACATTCTAGAGCCACCCTGGTCCACCTTTATGGCGATATTTCGAAACGGCGTCCACCTATAGAACTAAGGCCCACTCCCTTTTAAAATACTCATTAACACCTTTCTTTTGATACCCATATTGTACAAACAAATTCTAGGGTCACCCCTGGTCCACCTTTATGGCGATATCTCGAACGTCGTCCACCTATGGAACTAAGGATTACTCCCTTTTAAAATACCCATTAACACCTTTCTTTTGTTACCCATATTGTACAAACATATTCTAGGGTCACCCCTGGTCCACCTTTATGACGGTATCTCGAAACGGCGTCCACCTATGGAACTAAGGCTTACTCCCTTTTAAAATACTCATTAACACCTTTCATTTGATACCCATATCGTACAAACGCATTCTAGAGTCAACCCTGATCCACCTTTATGGCTATATCCCTAAATGGCGTCCACCTATAGAACTATGGCCCACTCCCTCATAAAATACTCTTTAACACCTTTCATTTGATACCCATATCGTACAAACGCATTCTAGAGTCACCCTGGTCCACCTTTATGGCGACATCTCGAAAAGGCGACCACCTATACAACAACCACCACGCCCTTTTAAAACCCTCATTAATACCTTTAATTTGATACCCATATCGTACAAACACATTCTAGAGTCACCCATGGTCCACCTTTATGGCGATATTTCGAAACGGCGTCCACCTATAGAACTAAGGCCCACTCCCTTTTAAAATACTCATTAACACCATTCGTTTGATGCCCATATTGTACAAACAAATTCTAGGGTCACCCCTGGTCCACCTTTGTGGCGATATCTCGAAACGGCGTCCACCTATGGAACTAAGGATTACTCCCTTTTAAAATACTCATTAACACCTTTCTTTTGATACCCATATTGTACAAACAAATTCTAGGGTCACCCCTGGTCCACCTTTATGGCGATATCTCGAAACTGCGTCCACCTATGGAACTAAGGATAACTCCCTTTTCAAATACTCATTAACACCTTTCTTTTGATACCCATATTGTACAAACAAATTCTAGGGTCACCCCTGGTCCACCTTTATGGCGATATCTCGAAACGGCGTCCACCTATGGAACTAAGGATTACTCCCTTTTAAAATACTCATTAACATCTTTCGTTTGATACCCATATTTTACAAACGCATTCTAGGGTCACCCCTGGTCCACCTTTATGGCGATATCTCGAAACGGCGTCCACCTGTGGAACTAAGCATCACTCCCTTTTAAAATACTCATTAACACCTTTCTTTTGATACCAATATTGTACAAACAAATTCTAGGGTCACACCTGGTCCACCTTTGTGGCGATATCTCGAAACGGCGTCTACCTGTGGAACTAAGGATTACTCCCTTTTAAAACACTCATTAACACCTTTCATTTGATACCCATATCGTACAAACGCATTTTCGAGTCACCCCTGGTCCACCTTTATGGCGATATCTCGAAAAGGCGACCACCTATACAACTACCACCACTCCCTTTTAAAACCCTCCTTAATACCTTTAATTTGATACCCATATCGTACAAACAAATTCTAGGATTACCCCTGGTCCACCTTTATGGCGATATCTCGAAACGGCGTCCACCTATGGAACTAAGGATTACTCCCTTTTAAAATACTCGTTAACACCTTTCTTTTGATACCCATATTGTACAAACGCATTCTAGAGTCACCCTGGTCCACCTTTATGGCGATATCTCGAAAAGGCGACCACCTATACAACAACCACCACGCCCTTTTAAAACCCTCATTAATACCTTTAATTTGATACCCATATCGTACAAACACATTCTAGAGTCACCCATGGTCCACCTTTATGGCGATATTTCGAAACGGCGTCCACCTATAGAACTAAGGCCCACTCCCTTTTAAAATACTCATTAACACCATTCGTTTGATGCCCATATTGTACAAACAAATTCTAGGGTCACCCCTGGTCCACCTTTGTGGCGATATCTCGAAACGGCGTCCACCTATAGAACTAAGGCCCACTCCTTTTTAAAATACTCATTAACACCATTCGTTTGATGCCCATATTGTACAAACAAATTCTAGGGTCACCCCTGGTCCACCTTTATGGCGATATCTCGAAAAGGCGACCACCTATACAACAACCACCACGCCCTTTTAAAACCCTCATTAATACCTCTAATTTGATACCCATATCGTACAAACACATTCTAGAGTCACCCATGGTCCACCTTTATGGCGATATTTCGAAACGGCGTCCACCAATAGAACTAAGGCCCACTCCCTTTTAAAATACTCATTAACACCATTCGTTTGATGCCCATATTGTACAAACAAATTCTAGGGTCACCCCTGGTCCACCTTTATGGCGATATCTCGAAACTGCGTCCACCTATGGAACTAAGGATAACTCCCTTTTCAAATACTCATTAACACCTTTCTTTTGATACCCATATTGTACAAACAAATTCTAGGGTCACCCCTGGTCCACCTTTATGGCGATATCTCGAAACTGCGTCCACCTATGGAACTAAGGATAACTCCCTTTTCAAATACTCATTAACAATTTTCTTTTGATACCCATATTGTACAAACAAATTCTAGGGTCACCCCTGGTCCACCTTTATGGCGATATCTCGAAACTGCGTCCACCTATGGAACTAAGGATAACTCCCTTTTAAAATACTCATTAACACCTTTCTTTTGATACCCATATTGTACAAACAAATTCTAGGGTCACCCCTGGTCCACCTTTGTGGCGATATCTCGAAACGGCGTCCACCTATGGAACTAAGGATTACTCCCTTTTAAAATACTCATTAACACCTTTCTTTTGATACCCATATTGTACAAACAAATTCTAGGGTCACCCCTGGTCCACCTTTATGGCGGTATCTCGAAACGGCGTCCACCTATGGAACTAAGGATTACTCCCTTTTAAAATACTCATTAACACCTTTCATTTGATACCCATATCGTACAAACGCACTCTAGAGTCAACCTGATCCACCTTTATGGCTATATCTCAAAAAGGCGACCACTTATACAACTACCACCACTCTCTTTTAAAACCCTCATTAATACCTTTAATTTGATACCCATATCTTACAAACAAATTCTAGGGTCACACCTGGTCCACCTTTATGGCGATATCTCGAAACGGCGTCCACCTGTGGAACTAAGCATCACTCCCTTTTAAAACACTCATTAACACCTTTCTTTTGATACCTATATTGTACAAACAAATTCTAGGGTCACCCCTGGTCCACCTTTATGGCGGTATCTCGAAACGGCGTCCACCTATGGAACTAAGGATTACTCCCTTTTAAAATACTCATTAACACCTTTCATTTGATACCCATATCGTACAAACGCATTCTAGAGCCAACCTGATCCACCTTTATGGATATATCCCTAAATGGCGTCCACCTATAGAACTATGGCCCACTCCTTCATAAAATACTCTTTAATGCCTTTCATTTGATACACATGTCATACAAACTCATTCCAGGGTTTCCCTCGGTTCATTTTCCTACATGGTTATTTTCCCTTTTGTTGTCACCATAGCTCTCAACTGAGTATGTAATGTTCGGTTACACCCGAACTTAACCTTCCTTACTTGTTTTATTTGTAAACTGATGCATTTCTTTCTAGGCTCACGGCAACATTGCCAACAAGTCTGAAAAGGGTTTAGTTTTCCAACAATTGTATACGAAACGTGCATTAGTACTTTTTCTACCACTACTTCCTCTAATGCTACTACTTTAAAAATACTTTTTTAAATACTTTTATATATATATTGCAAAATGAATCGGCTTGCATATAATTAAATGTATGTATGTGAAGGCGAAATGAATGTCAATAAGGAGCTGCTTAACATAAAGTCGACTTCAGTTTATGGTTATTCCGTGTTTCGTATTTCTTGCCAAAAAATGTATGTTTTTGTTTTCGTACTATTGCAACACAGTTTGGGAATTGGTTTTCGAGGTTGAGAGAGAATATTTTCATTTCAGTTTTTTAGTGTTTCCGCAACCTTCTTGCGATGAATATCGTCGGCGAAGTGTACGATATTCCCAATGTATTTTTTTACTCCCCTAACACCCCAAAACACATAAGCGACTCAGCTAGCACTCGCTGGAACTGAAACTGATTTAGGAGCCGAAAATAGGCCCATCCCTGGTCTACACCAATGCGGTTCACTCAGCGACTCTTTCGCCTCCATATGGCTCCCAACAACATCATTTTGGCTCCGGCTGGCTCTCATTTCAATTCAAATTTTGAATTACGTTGTTACACAGGGTTTGCTGCATCAGTATTACTTTTTATAACACGTTCACGGCATCACGTTCATTAGCAAAGTTTGAGCAGCTGTGGCAACGTCGCGCGTGCGTTGAATGAAATATTGACAATCTATGGATCATCAGGAAGGAAGTTGTTGCATTTTTTATTGACGTTGTTGTCCGTTAGTGAAATTCCTTGAGTTTCTTCGATTTACAGTGCTGTTAATAAATGTCAATTCAAGCATTTTATCATTAACCTAATAGGAAAGCAATTCGAGTGCATATGTGTGTATAGTTGCAAGCTCGCGGGACACATAAGAAGTCCTTTAACAAACTACTTACATATGTACATATAAAACACTCCATTGGCACCCCAGTAAACATAATCACGAAAAGTTAAACGAAATTGCTACAAATCCAAAAAATCTTACAAGCAATACAAAAATCACGCGCACTCCCAATTTCGTAGCTATAAATTACAATAAAGAAACATTTCGAATGATGCTGAATCCATTAGATGCGTGAACTGTGAAGGGTTCCAAACAATTGGGAAAGCAGTTTTTAGAAGACACAAAGACAGTAAATATATACATATGTAAGTAAACAGTAGGTAAAAAGAAACTTGCAAGATTTGAGAAAACTTCGAGCGTCATGTCCGTTAAGTTGATATGCACGGTCCAGCAGGTTACAAAAGCATAGCAATCCCTAAAAGGGGGAGTGTGATTTTCTGAAGGAGCATTGACTACGCAGAGAGTGTGAAAGAGTTGAGAGGTGTACGAGGATGTAGGCATACTTTGCAGTTTCACGCCAGCTATGAGATTTTTTGTGTTTTGAGATGAAGATAAAAAAGCAGTGAAGCCCTACTATTGTATGTTCAACTTCGCTTCTCACGCTGTCCGATCGCTGCGCATATTTTTTCACATAACTTTACATTAACTTTTGCTATTTACGCATATTTATTGTATTTGAACATTTTACGAGAGTTGGCGCGTGGATTCCGGAATAAAGTGAATAAAGTAAAAAATTAACTAAAACAAATAAATCGCAATACAAATAAATTGTGGGTGGTAATAAAAAGGAGCAACAACAATTACTGCGGCGACAAAAGCAAAATGTTTATACATATACAAATATAAATATATATGTTTGTATGTGGAACGTCGCTTAATTTGTTTTAGAACTTCTAACAAAAACGACAATAACGTAGCTGTACTCCAAACACCCCATAGCCATAAACTCTCACCTATTCCAGTTCATTTCAACCCTGCGCAACAATCATCACCAAATTGCGCGGTCCACATATACAAGAACTGGTGTAACAAAACCATTAACAGAAAACAAAATCCGGCTAGATGTAGTGGCATGAATATCATGAAAAGCATACAAACGGTAGTACCGAAATCAGGGGCTCCTCTGTGGCTTTCCGTCTTCCGGTATACTGGAAGTAGGGCTGTTTCTCAGCCACATGATATCGTACAAAGCTGTTCACTGCGACATCGAACAATAGACCGCAGCATAGCGCAGAGATTTGTTGACTCATACTTTCACAGCTAATTGTTCTGTTGTGAAAAAAGCTTCGATAGGAGCCGTGATTAATATAGATACTATTAGAATGCATGATTGTGAAATATAATTTGTTTCGTCATAGTCACGTATAAAATCGGCGAGACTGAGACGACATGGTTATAAATAATGTAATTCCTGGAAAAAACAGCGGCTCTGCCAGTTCTGTTATGATGATTTTATGTTGGACACGTCAGTAATCAATTGTTCTTTACGTATTCTATATTCGAAAGAGTATTTTGAAATATCAGATTTTTCTGTAGGAAGTACTTAGAACAAACCTTAACAATTCTAAAGTTTACACAAAAAGCAAAATGGAAGTGTAAGCTCAGCAGTGTTAGGTTTGTAAAGATCCAGCAACAAACATATCCCAACCATTCTGAAATAGCAATTTCTCAAAGGCCTCGTATAAACTTGGTTCGAGCTCACCATGAATTGGTTGTTATTGTTATTTGTTGAAAATACCGAAAAATCTCCAGATCGATTATTCACAATATCTATAGCACCAACAGCTAACGCCACCGCGACGCTGACTACGAAAAAAGTAAATTTGCAATAAATTTTTTAAGTTAAGAGTTTACAACTTTTTAGTTTGCGTAAATCTTTTTATTATTCTATTTACTTTTTCCGCAAGTACAAAAATTTTCAAATATCGCACGCGCCCCTCTATTCTACGCTGAGTTGCCACTTGAAGTGAGTGAACTTTAACCTTCGTAAACAGACAAAGTACTTCTAGTTGGACATTTTACTTTTTTTACTTCTTCAGAATTCGGACTACACTCCATGAGATTCTTTCCTTCAATTTATGCTATCGAATATAGCCGGTAGAAGATAAGACAAACAACTTGGCAAGAATGCACCCACCATAAAAAGCAAATTGGAGAAGGAAGCAATAAATATGTAAGAAATCGAGAAATCGTATCCATATGTATGTATGTCAGTATTGCGGCGAGGGAACCGTAATGGGTACAGCACCAATACTTCGCAAAATACCATGGAAAAACATAAAATACGAATAAAATTGTGGAATTATACAGAAAATTCGCTTCACTGATGCTGTTTCACACTTTAACGCTTGAGAGAGCACACACTGCACGATTCCCGTTATACGAAAGGATAATGTTTTACTTTTGTACAATTATTTATTTTTGTTATTGCATTTTTCCCCACTGCAGGTCAGCGGTGATCGACAGTGAAGGGCGCGCACAAAGTGACAAATACACATACACACAGTTGTTGCAAATTGTAAAATTATTAGTGCAGGAATCTAATTTGATTGAATAAATTCCTGCACGAAGTAAATCGTAAGTTGGCGAATAAGTACACACCAGGGATTGCAAATAACTGTAAACCAATCATAATCAAAGGGTGATGTCATCTGCATAAGAAGTACATCACTACCTTCCCGATGACACAGAATATGGTTCAATGGGATGTTTTTTTTTAAATCTTTTTTGACTTTTATTAGGTAGGTTAGGTTAGGTTGAATTGGCTGATCTGTGAGTACCACACGTAGGCTGAATAAGTTCATAGCTTTACCAGAATTTTGCTCAGTGACCACACTGAAAACCCCTATCAGAAACCAGGATCTATGTTATAAACTACCTCCGTCTTCTTGGCAAATACTAGAAGCTTTATAGGACTTATGCTGCGCGCTACTTTTAGATCTGATAGCTATGCCACTTCTAATGGGTGAAGCCTTAGGCTTGCAAGCGCAGGGCACGAGCACATGACAAGGTCTAATATAAGAGCATGTGATGCCAGAAGGCAGTGCCCCTATTTTCAATGATAAGGGTAACTTTGTTAATCTAAGCTGGTAGGATCTGCGCATGATCTCTCGACACTTTGCAACCCCGCGCTTGATTCCACACCTTTCCTGCTTGGTAGATCAGTTGTAGCTCTTACCTGCTTTTAGTCTCTCCCAATCTGAGTGGAATGTCTACGTAACAAGCTTCGAATGATGCGCCCTGTTTAGCTAGCTTATCCGATTTTCTATATCCATCTATTCACATATGCCTAGGGACCCAAAACGGATGTATATTTCTTTCTAACCCGATATTGCTTACACCTTAACATGCTTTTAGATGTTGTGCTATGAGAGATTATAGCCTTAATTGCTACTTGGCTTAATTGCTATTTTCCTGTAGTGTCTACAGGCCTTGGTCACGGCTACTTCTTCAGCCCTTAAAACACTATCTATAAAAATATGGTAGCTTGTAGGATATATATATTTCCTGATATTCGCAGTATACCGTATACGCTATTCTTCCGTTACTTTCGAACAATCGGTATACACGTGTATCGCCTCGTCTGTTATTTGAGTGCCCTCGCGTCAACCTTTCACAACTATCGTGCCTCTAAGAGACCCATCGAAGCGCGGTAGGGCACTAGGTGTCTGTTCGATTACCCGATTTGAGGGGTGTGGCCAACTTAGAAGAACCGAAAATATTTATTATTTTTAGAGTTTTTTGTTTTGATTGGAAAAATTGCTATTCAGAAGATAAAGTTTGTATATACGTAGTGTGTACAACCGTGAGTTTGTAAACATACAGTGATCATTTTTGGATTGTTCTCGGGATCACGTAGGAACCATTTCGGGATAGTTTCGAGATCAAAAGCTGTAAGATGGTAGCTACCCACAACATGTGCTTTCAATAATGAATATTACTCTGAATATCATAGAAAAATAAACAAGCTCCAAAAATAAGTGTTAAAAAGCGTTTTTCATATTAAAGTTTTAAACTATTACGATCCCTGATATGCACAAAAACTGCAAAACTTATATATATCTGCTTTGAGTTAAAGTAAAAAACAAAAAGGCAACGACGCAGAATTTTTTTTCGTCTGCAATGAAGAATAATGAAACAAGTAAGGAAGGCTAAGTTCGGGTGTAACCGAACATTACATACTCAGCTGAGAGCTTTGGAGACAAAATGAGGGAAAATCATCATGTAGGAATATGAACCTAGGGTAACCCTGGAATGTGTTTGTATGAAATGGGTATCAAACGGAAAGTATTAAAGAGTATTTTAAAAGAGAGTAATCTTTACTTTTAACCCACCTCCTTTTCGAGATGTCGCCATATAGGTGGACCAGGGGTGACTTTAGAATGCGTTTGTACGATATGGTTATCAAATGAAATGAATGAGTATTTAAAAGGGAGTGGGCCTTAATTCTATAGGCGGGCGCCTTTTCGAGATATCGCCCATAAAGGTGGACCAGGGGTGCCTCTATAATGTGTTTGTACGATATGGGTATCAAATTAAAGGTATTAATAAGGGGTTTTAAAAGGGAGTGGCTCTTAATTGTATATGTGAAGACGTTTTCGAGATATCCACCAAAATGTAGACCAGGGTGACCCAGAACATCATCTGTCGGGTACCACGCCAAGATTCCAAGGGCTTTTGATTTCGCCCTGCAGAACTTTTTCATTTTCTTCTACTTAATATGGTAGGTGTCACAACCATTTTACAAAGTTTTTTCTAAAGTTATATTTTGCGTCAATAAACCAATCCAATTACCATGTTTCGTCTCTTTTTTCACATTTGGTACAGAATTATGGCATTTTTCGTAATTTTCGATATCGGAAAAGTGGGCGTGGTCATAGTCCGATTTCGGCCATATTTTATACCAAGATAAAGTGAGTTCAGATAAGTACGTGAACAAAGTTTAGTTAAGATATATCGTTTTTTGCTTAAGTTTTCGTGTTAACGGCCGAGCGAAAGGACAGACGGTCGACTGTGTATATAAACTGGGCGTGGCTTCAACCGATTTCGCCCATTTTCACAGAAAAAAGTTATAGTCATAGAATCTCACAAGGATTGGTAAATTTTTGTTCAACTTATGGCATTAAAAGTATTCCAGACGAATTAAATGAAAAAGGGCGGAGCCACGCCCATTTTTAATTTTTCTTTTATTTTTGTATTTTGTTGCACCATATCATTACTGGAGTCGAATGCTGACATAATTTACTTTTATACTGTAAAGATATTAAATATTTTGTTAAAATTTGACTTAAAAAAAATGTTTTTTAAAAGAGGGCGTGTTCGTCATCCGATTTCGCTAATTTTTATTTAGCACACGTATAGTAATAGAAGTAACGTGCCTACCAAATTTCATTATGATATCTTCAACGACTGCCAAATTACAGCTTGCAAAAGTTTTAAATTACCTTCTTTTAAAAGTGGGTGGTGCCACGCCCATAGTCCAAAATTTTTCTAATTTTCTGTTTTGCGTCATACGGTCAACGCACCTACCAAGTTTCATCGCTTTATCCGTCTTTGGTAATGAATTATCGTGTTTACAGGCGGACGGACAGGCGGACGGACGGACGGACATGGCTAAATGAATTTCTTTTTTCACCCAGATCATTTTGATATATGGAAGTCTATATCTCTATCGATTAGTTTATGCCGTTACGAATTACCGTTATGCGAACAAAGTTAATATACTCTGTGAGCTCTGCTCAGCTGAGTATAAAAAAAAGAAATAAAGAAGGTTTGTACTGAATCTTTGGGGCGATATGACAGTACAGCCAAATCAAAAATAAGTAATAAAATGTTTCGCTAGCAAGGTTATGTTATGCGAATGGACAAAGAAGCTTCGGCCGAAAAGTATTTCAATCCACATCCGTATTTGGAAGCGCAGAGGAAGAGGGAAGACCACCGAGTTGAGAGATGCAGATAGAGGAAAACTTCTTCTACTTTTCTTAGTACTTCCAATTGGTATAAGTTACCGTGAAACCAGGATAATTGACGTGACTAGTTGGGAAGTGATCAAAATCCTCTAGGCGGTTAAGCGTCAATTATAGACGATGAATTAATAAAATTCTTACATAAGTTTTTGGATAATTTCTCGATAGGAGTTGAGGTAGGGAGTCCCTAAGGGGGACATGAGAAAAATATGGATGATAGTGCCATTGACCACCTCAAACGAATTGTGGACCAAAATTGCAGGAAAACACAAATATCTGAATTAATAATGAGCTATGAAGAGAGGTCTGCAAAGGGGGATACTTGCCATTTTGTAGGACATAGGACATCGCAATGTTTAAAGTGCCAATTCAAAGCACTGCAAGCGGAGAGAATTGAAGGTGCGAAAAGGAGGTGCAGCTGCAAATACTTATGGCATCAATGGAGCGCCATTTACGCCGAACACATGAACTTAAATATGTACAGGCAGGCATGAAAAGGGTATCCCGAAAAGATAAAAGATCACCCAAAAATCCGAAGTACTCAAGACGATATATTTCAGTCCCGCAACACGTCAGAGTACTCCATGAAGTACCTACGTTAGAGTACTATAGAAATAGATCTTCAGTTGAGTTAATGGTAATAAAGAGTTAATTAAAGTTTAAAAAGGGGCGTCTCACATTCCAAACAAGCATACTATTTAATATCAAACTATTCGAAAAAGTCTTATTTACTGGGCTAATTGGTTGAAATTTGGATCATAGGTAGCCTTTTGTCAAGGTTCATAGTAAGGAGGTATTTTTCAGGGAAGAAGGACAAGGAGCGACAAGCTCGACAAATTCTTATTCGATTAACATTTGGTATATAGGTAGTGTAGAATAATATTTGGAACACTTTCCTTTTCGGAATGTCGATCACGGACCGACATATTAAAAACATTCGTATTTATGATGCGATATGTGTTAAATTTCCTGTTGATATATTGATACGAGGACGAGGATTGGGGGAAAAGGTTTTGGATAGCGACGGGAAACGGAAGAGAGCTGCTGTGAGTAGGAAAACGACAGGGACGGAGATATGGATAGACAAAAAGGCAGGGAGAGGGTGATGGAAGGAGTGGGGCAAAGGGGATTGACAGGTAAAGGAGAACGTGAGGGAGGGAAAGATTGATGGAAGACTAAAATTAAGTTTGTGCGGATAGAGTGAGGTAATAGAAGGAAGATAATGGGGAAAGGACTCTATACGTTTATCCGTTTTCTACTAGGATGTGTGACTTAGACACTGCTAAACAAAATTTGAAAGATCCCATTTCGATGCTTAAACTTACTTTCGTAATATGCCCATTTTTCTTTGGCAGCACACCCAAATGCAAAGGGACTATGGATCAGGACGGTTAAAGCACTACTATTGATCATGAAAAACGGGTTTAGAAACATAAATTAGTTTCGTTACTGCATACCAGGGGAGCACTTTCTAGGGGATCCCATATTATGTATAACATAACGTTATTATATGGCTCAATGTTTTTCGTAGAGGATGTGTTCACTTATGTTTGTATGTGTGTGTATATACGCACGTCTATGCAAATAGATGAAAATTAATGATTAAACGATTACGTGCGAAACACCCGTGAGTTGAGTTTGAAAGAGGTGAAGGGTTACCTACGCATAAGAAAGAGAAACTCATACATATACACACGTACCTACATACATATGTATGGATGTATGTGCATTAACACCAAATAATTGTTAAGTATCACAAGAAAATAAAATAGTTTGCTGTATTTAGCAGAAATCACTTTCAACAAATTGAATTCCAAATATTCCTACCACTTCGTTCATGGAAACGTGCATACATATGTACATATGTATGTAGATACAAACCGTTTACACAATTAAGACGCACGCATTCTTTGTTCACGGCATCAATTAGAATGCACGTGAGACTGATTGTGCCAGTGTATGAGTGTGTGTGCGCGCTCTGTTTGGGAAATAGCATAGCGAATCGGGCATGAATGAGCACAGTAACCCGTCTTGGTGCGTATCGACTTGCTTGGCTCTCAAACACGTAAATTAAGTTTTCAGACCACATTGTTGTTGCTTCAACTGTTGTGTTTGCACATGCATACGTACTTATGTATGTATGTGGTTGACTGACATTTCAGCGATGATTTGTTCAACTGGCGCCAAAGCGCATACGTAATTATAACTGTTACTAACATGATTTTTCTTTATGTAGCGTGTAAATGTACCCAGCAGTGTGAAGTAATACCATTTAAAAATCACACTAGTTCATGGCATGCATTTTTTGACCAGGATGAAACTGGCTTGAAAACGATCAAAATTGTCCCAACTTACCAACTACAACTAACCAGTCGACTCTTAGATTAAAACTTCGTACTTTATGGCTCGAACCATCTCTCATTAGAGCAAAACAACTCCTGAGTAATGTTAAGGCCTTAAAGTCAAAATGTTATTGATAAGTTTTGAAAAATTTTATATGTAGGTATGGTACGGCATTCTGAATTTGAAAATACATAAGTGGTTGGGTTTATGGAAAACCGGCAGTTGGCTACCTACCGGCAGTTGACTACCTACTTGTGCATGGAATTTATCCTAGTTGCGTGCAAGTTTAAAATTAGCTGATATGATTGTAGGATATATTTGTGTTTTTATGCGTGTGAGCTAATGCAATTTTCATGCAATCCTAAAGCAGAATTTAAATGGAATTTTGTGCATGGGAACTTGTAGGCAGCTTTCCTCTTAATCTTTTCCCAATTATTATGTTGGAGAGTTGCTGTTGTTGTTCACATAAGTCTTTTATAATTTTAGTTCCATGTCAAAAAATCTACCCTAAAAGAGCTCTAACACCTCGAACCAAGGTAATTTCGGGCTGCCCAGTTAAACCTAACTTAGACGACATATTTTTCCTCAACATTTTGTAAATTATTTATTTGGAGAAATTTATTTGCATAGCAAAAAGTATTTCAGGTAAATCCCTCAGTTCCTGTGCCAACGGAGTTTTATTATAAAAATACATACATACATAGTTATGTACATACCTGTGCACATATATTCCTATTCACATATTCATGGAAAACGAGCGCCTAAATAAAGTTCATCCCCTTGCAGAGTATTGTTTGAATCTTAAGGATGTCAGAACAATCAAAAAGTAAACAAGGGTAGAAATAATGTATGATCACAGCTTGATCTTTTTTTGTGATTGTTACGGTCTCTTGAACTTTTCTTAAAAGATTTATACGCTTTTATATAATAAAATCACCCCAATCTGCAGATTTCCGCTAAGCAGTGTTGGGCAAATTTCGATTTTCAATAGAGTCTTGCAGATGTTACTTTTCTTTTCGCTGTCTTAGAGATTCAATCCAAGAATACACGATTCAAAATAATTAGGAGCACAATACTGCTTTGCAAGGGGTGGAGAGAGCCGCAGATTTTCTGCTTACTTCGAAGGCATCAAAACAAATCGTCACAGAAATTAGGGAATGTAAGATAGAAGTCGTCAATCAGCTTAAAATAAGTTGCATGGGCTTGGTCTTACATCTATGTATCTACAGTAAATGGAAAACCTTCACCACGTCCCACCGCGCCATTGGCACCAGTATTGGAGTTTCTTTGAAAATAGGCATTGATCGTATTCTATTTATAGATTTACATTATATTTTATGCAAATATTTTTCTCATCGAAGAATTTTTTAAATAATAGAATGAGAATAAATCTTGTTTAATAGAACATTTTAACGGTCCTGAAAACTATAACAAGTCGGAAAAAAGAAAACTGATTGTAAGAATAGACCAAAATTTTAATAGGTTTGAGACCTCGTTAGGCTCTTTATTAAAATATTAATCGTATAGAAGCTGGGAGGAAAAGGGATTATTTTCTTCACATCCTATTCCGATTGGTCGCAAAACTATATACATACATATGTTGGTATGTAATTGAAATACGGTGAAAATATATACATATATCTACATATGTAGATATAAATGTGTTCTTACATATTATTTTTTTTGTTTGGTATCCGTCTTAAAGCGTATGACAAACATTTTGCAGCCCATGCCGTCTAGATTGGTCTCTTGACAACAAGATGTGAAAAGCGATAATAACGTATGGAATGAGGGACACAACGAATTGTCCTAAGCAATAATAAGGTTCGCTGTCTTTAGCTGTTAGTACAAAAGAGTATTAAGAAACCTCAAAAATTTTATAAATAATTTTACAGTTCATTTCTTTCATTATATTCTGTCAATGCTACAAAGAACGGAAAAGGGTCTCAAATGCAAAAAATGCACGTTATTTACTTAGTTTTTGTCAATAGCTTAAGGACTGCATGTGCGTGCCCAATATATCTTCTGTCGGTACGTATATATTTATGTACAGTAGGGTGTCACGTCAAAAATATTTCAGGGTTTTCCACGGGAATTACAAAGTGTTAAGATTTGGTTAATTACACCGAATTAAATTTTCTCCAAAAATCGAGTTCGTCAATAAAAGCTGCTTTTGAAAATATTTTTCTACAAAATTTATTAAATTTTAGACTATGCAACATTTGTACACATTTTTTCGTAAGTTACCAGCCTATTGATATATTCAAATTGAAAATCGGTGAGCATTTTTTGGACCTTAATTTCGAAAAAATATGAAATACAACATCAAAATCGCATTATGCTGCTCTGACTCAACCATATAATATTTTAAGGGAAAAATTTCCACTCTTCTCTGAACCGAATCGATTTTTAAAAGTTTGAGCCTAAATTTGAGACTACGTATGTATATGACCAAATTTGGTTTAATTTTTAAACCAGAAAAGTTACACCAGTTATAAAAAAATTTAATATTGTATGGTCTGCCGGCCGGTTGTCAACTCCAAGGACTCTGCATCAGAATAGTGCGCTCTACCCACTGATAGCTGAGTTACAAAACATATCATAACACTTCATATGTGGGATAAAATGTCCCAAGTGTACCAAACAAAACACAATGGTTTTATTTTCAGTCAGAAGGAGTTTTTGTACTATTGGATCTCAGCTTATATGTAAAAATGCAAGACTTATGGCGTCTTCTTTTCTGAAAATATTGTCGCCCTGTTGGGTTTTCGCAGCTTTCTGGTAAGTTTGTGAGCTTCTTTTACAAAATATATTCTACTGAATAAGATAAGCGGCACTATTGTCTACAAATGCAGCCGTTTTGCAGAGCGTCATATGATCTAGTTCTAAAGTTAGAATGTAAGAGTGCAGCATGAGCGTAACATTTTTTCCAGAAAAAAACGAACATGATATTCGATTTTTTATTTATATTAAATCATATTTATAAAAGACTTTCTGTGGCATTTTTATAGTAGTGATGGTCGAAAAAGAATTGCTACCCAATATTTATTTATTAGCTGTGTTTTTTTTACATCTTTATACATATGCACTTGAACTTTATATGGACTGCCAAGTTCGTAACTTTATCTACACTTCTGGAATTGCTGCGCAGGCAATTAGTACTTCTAATCAATACGCATTATACTCCGATGCAACTGTAATGTGAGTCTATGTTTTACCTCTACAAATGGTGTGTGTCCACTATTCACCGCAACCGATTCAGCTATATGTTATACCCACTGACATTAGATGGGTCTCCTAAATATTATCTAAGTGATGATAAGTGTTTTTTTACCAGCAAATGTAGATATATGTATATACATTCATATAAAAAAACACGGCTATTATTAATTTTTCTCGCAGTTTTTATAACTATTTTATTAGCTTAAAGCTTACTCTTTGTCGTTTGCAATAATATATACATATATGTATATATATTTTTAGAAACTACGTACATACTCTTTTTTAAAAATAAAATAAAATTATGCAGATTTACTGGAACTAATTTTTCGTTCGTACGGAAGGTGAGGGATCCTAATGTATATACCTACATGCATACATTAATAAAGATGCCATGCCGCATAAATATCGCTGTATGTATAAATTGTGTGTAAATTGCGATTTAGAATGCAGTACGCCCTAGTGGTGACAAGCCCGATATTTCGGGATTTTGTTTATAGATCATGGTATTGCTCATTATTTGTACGCATGGAATGCTTAAGTCGAATTTTTAATATTGAAAAGTATAAATGTATATGTACATATGCATATACATATGCAGAGCTGGGTATTTTTTGAATATTTTTTTAAATACATGACTATTCACATGAAATGTTATTGTAACAAAATTATTTGAAATAACTTGCATATGAACAGATTAATTTTCAAAAAAATTTGTAGATGATTTAGTTTTAATTACATTTCATTGAAATCCAAAAATAAATAACGGTTTCTCCTAATTGTTATTCCTTATTCGAATAAAAAACACAATAATTTATTCGTCTCTCAAATGAAACCTCATTCTGGAATACAAAGAAAACTATATATTGATTATTTGTAGATAATCAACAAAAAGAAATATGTACATATTTTCTTCCTCATGCGAATAAGTTTGGCCCAACTCTATACATTGTCACCTTAATTCGCAACACCGCCTACAAACAAATTTAAAATATAAGAGAAGAAGCAAAAACAATGTATGGCTTGTTAAATAACTCCGTTCCTTTTGATGGGAGTAACCACTCTAGTCAGTAATTCATAGCATAAGACAGAAGTTCCAGCCTGAGCCCCGAACAGGCGCCAACGTTTTCAACAACTCTAACGGATTACTAAACAAACAAACCCGATTGTTATTATCTCAGCGGTAGAGCATGGCGTTATGCGATAAGTGTACGTTTTTACTTACATAGATTTATACTTACATGCATACATTTATGTCGCATATGTACTACGTGAGAGACTTTAGTTGGATTTTACCTGCATATAGTAGTACTTAAAGAAGATCGCTTCTGGCAGTCAAGCCAGTTGGAAGTTTAACGTCAGCGTGCATGATTGGGGCTGGACTTTGTTGCTGTGGAAAAATATCGATGAAGAAGTGTACTCTTGTGAGAATTATAAAAGAATAAATGACAATGTTTGCTGCTAGTGGAAATAATATACAGAGAACATGCATATTTTTGCGTAGAATATTACATACGGATGTCATGAACAACATGCAACGCAATTATTTCTCCAGCGATCGACATGAGCACCTATAAGACAAGTGAAACAACTTCGGATCTATACCAGCAAGAGTATTTAATTAAGTTTTTTACTGTGATCGTAAACTTAATTTGTATTTGTAATACTCAAAGTAAGAGCAAATACTCGCTGCGAAAAGTTATCAAGTGGATCCGGTATTGAAGATATTTGTTCTACATCACCAAAGATCAGCATTTCTTTTCCATTAAAAAGGGGAACATGATCTACTTACAAAAACAGAACCAATAACAATATTTATAACAATAAAAAAAAAACTTCTAAATGTCTATGTATATCAATTAGCATCTGCATAAATAACGAATTCAGTTGCTGTGACTTAATGTAAGTTGGAAAATGTAAAATGAATACAAAATGAACATTTCCGTAAGAAACTAATTAAAGTTAAACTAAATGACGAGAAACAGCACCTCAAATCCTTTCTTAAGAACCATCTATTTTAATAGTTGTTCATCAAAAACTTTCTCTTCTGCACTTTGCTATCCATTTTGAACCTTTTTAAAAAAAATTGTAAATTTTTTTATTATTTCAGAAGAACTGAACTGAAAATAAAAAAAAAAAAATGTACGCATGTTTATTTGATATGTGTAAAGGTTTATGTTGTTAATACAATATTGATATAAGTATTTTAAAATATTCAAATTACTGTATTTAATGCCAGCCTGCATTTTTTCCAATTAATGAATCGATTTGTTGAAATTTTTTGTACGTGCGTTTTTTTACTCCTTTGAAGAACACATTTACGAGGTATCCAAGTTGGTAATGATTACATTATCAAAAAATATTTATTTGAAAGTATACTACTTGTGATCGATATCCAAAATTTGAAATGTTTATGCTTTTCAAACTTTTCTTTACTCAAGTATAAAAGTTCGTTATTTTTTATTTTACTATCGTACACGTTTACGAGGTTATCAAATTGGCAATGGTTAGGTACCACCACGAAATTTTGTATACATTTTAATAGCTAAACTATTTTATTATTTTATTTTATAGTCTCATTAAGAATACGAATGCTAGCTACATGATATCGAACACAATTGTGATTAAGTTCCTTCTAAACACGGATAAAATATCTGACGCACTAATTGGCGGAATTTATGGAGTGTTTAGTAACATTCCCTATTTATTTTATGTTAAATCTATATCAATCCGTACACAATTGTTTATACTGTTTGTCATGTTCATATGAATTTTAGCAACTTAGAAGTTGTAAAGTGTGCATTTATATTTAATGCACGAAGTAGAGAGAAAATATCTCTTAAAACTTGATCAAAATAAAAAATAATTTATTTTTTTATTTTATTCCTTATTAAAATGCATACTTTTCCCGAAAGTAATATATATTAAATTTTAATGAATATTTCATTATAAAGATATAAATAAAATATAATTAAGGCTTCGCTAAATACGGCTGCATTACTTACGAATAATCAGAGGCGTTTTAGTAAAATGATATATAGCCCTAGCAAGCTACCTTTGTTGTTAACTAAGTTTATTCTGGCAAATATAATATATATCAAGTATTATATACAAAGAAAAATATTTGTTTGTCATGTATGTAATACAAACTTATATTCAATGTATTAAAATATTTTAATTTAAACATATTATATAAAAACTCAAATTTATTGAAATCAGATGACTTTTGTAAAAAAATTGTAATATGTGAACTACAAATCTCTTTTAGTAAAGTTTATGTAGCTTTCATACATACATAAGACGAATGTATACAAAATGAGCAAGATTAAAAAATTAAAAATTTTTATTACATTTACAAATTTTTAATTCTTTAGTTTTAGTTTTTCGTTCTACTGTAAAAAGTTCTTCAAGAGCTCGCAGTTTTGACCATGGTGGCGACGATTTGGTAATACCATATCGACTGCTGAGAGGAATATTCCTCCTATCTCGTCTGCCGTTTCGAAAAAGCCTTTACTCAAAAATATTTTGAATAACACCCTATTCAAGAATTTGTTTCAACAACGCCGTTTCTCAAAACCTAAATTGAATACATTTTAACATTTGATGTTTTTGAACAAAATAAAAAATCTGAGATAGGGTGTTCCGTAGCCGAATTCAGAGAAAGGGCGTTTTTGAAAGAAATCCTGATATATGATGTTTAAAAAAAATATTCTTAGAAAAGGCATTTTCGAACTGGCAGCCGTGATAGGACGATATGACAGCCGTGGATATAGCATAAGGTAAGTAAATAGTTTTAATAGAATTAAATTAAAATTCTTAAAAAAAGCAGCACAACATTTTATTAATTCGTATTATACCTACGGGGTCCCTTGAATTCTCGCGCGCCCACACACATTTATGTGCATACAAATATAAAATAGAAAAAAAAATGGTGAAACAAATTTTAATTTGCCTAGAGCAGCTGTTCTCTGATGATGCTATCTTTATATAAAACAACAACAAAAAAGAGAGCCCATTGGAAAATACAATAAACTGAGCAGAGAAAAGCATAATCTACTGGGTCTATGTGTGCAAGTAAAATTAAAAAGATGAAATGAAAAATAAAATGTATACAATGCTGCAGAGATGTTAAGGTAAACAAAAAAAAAAAAAAACAAAAAAAAAAAAAGCAAGGCTGCAGGCAAAGAAAGTCTAGCAAAAAGTCGTCAGCAGCAGAAGATGGAACAACATTGTATTCGTCTCCAGAGAGCGCTTAATTATTCACTACAATTACAGTTTTTCATAGCTGTGAGATTCGATATACATATTTATATATTTGTAAGTATATCTACAAATGTAAGTAAGCAAGTGTATAAGAGCTTACCCAATGAAAACAAAGAACGGTTCTAAAGGCTTGAGAAAGTTTTAGTTCTTCACAAACGTTGATTTACAACTTGTCTAGGAGTTGAGAAGGTTTTGAAAAGCGAGCCATTTCCATTTAAGAACTGCCAAAAATCCCACATCAAAACTTAACATTTTAGTTTTTGTTGCCTATTTACGGTTATTCAAGATGGCAGATAGCGATTTAGATTTTAGAATAAAGTTAGGTCTAGACAGCTTCTCAAAATGAGATGGAAAAAAAAACATGTTTACTGGGTAATGTTCTCTTTCAACTTGTTGCTTTTATTTTCCTAGAAACTTCATTTTGTGAATGTACTGCTATTTCGGTTTCTTGTGTCAACTCTGTGTATGATGCAGATTTTGTTGCTTCGGTTTTTCAGTTTTCCTTATCGAAACAATTGCAATTTGTTGTAGTTAATTGCTGCTTTTGATGGCTATTTGGTTGGAGCTCATTGCCGGTGATTGCAATTGTCAGTTACATACAATTTGCCTGAAAATGGTCAATTGATATGTTGTTGTAACAGTGAGACTATTGATATCCTTAAGTGTTGTTGTTGTTTTATTATTCGTTTGTTTGTTAATTGATTTTTGTTGTCACATTCATAAATGTATGGAAATCGAAATTGAAGGCATACAAATGAGAATCGAATGGTTCCTGGCAAGAATTCAAGCTCATTACTTGATATGCTTTTGAGTTATTCGAATTTTTTCTTAATATTTCTGTAAACTTGATCAATAAAACAGGAAGAGACAATAAATCGGAATACATTGGCGCGATTGTAAAGAATTTCGGGCGCATAATTTCAGTGCAGTGTTGATTTACTAATAATAATAGTAATAATTTATATGCATGTGATGCCAGAAGCCAGTGTCCAGTTATTATGCCCATCACGCGCTTAAGTCTTCTCTCGTTAGAGATATGGGAAACTTTGTAAGTCTTATATCGTAGGATTTGATCTTAGATTTTTTTGCAGCCCCGCGCTTCTTGACACGTCTATCCTGCTTGATGGATCATATGAAACTCCTGTCTTCTTTTGGTTTTATAAGTAGATTGGGACGTTTACCACCGAGTCATCGAGTGCAGCGCCCTCCCTTGCCAACTAATTGGACTTTTCGTTACCTTCTATCCCGTTAAAACTGAGAACCCAGGTTGGATGTATGGCCCAACCAGAGTGAAGTCTCTCCAATTTAAGCACGCTTCCTCCAGAATTTCGACTGCTCTATATACTACATTGGTATACCAATATCGACTTATTTCTGGATGGACACAATCCAGACCCGACCCTCCGCTAATTTGGAACCGTCCCTAAGTACGCCCTATATTAGATGATGCTATACTGATATGGCCATATAACCTCACTCGAGCTGATGATCAGCGTTCACAACATTGGTGATAATACCCCACCTTGCGGCATTCCTCTATTTACAGATTTTGTGGCCCGACGTGATCATTCTGCAGTTTGATATGGAGCTCATCCAATTTGTTAAGGCCGGCTGTACCTCCATCGAACTGAGACTGTCGATTATTGCTCGTTTGGGGACATTGTTAAAAGCTCCGACAATGCCCATAAAAACACTAAACTTAATATATATATATATATTAATCACTCTACGGTTTTGAGTAGAAAAGATGTCAAGCTACTAGGACTAAAGTCTTTCGAGTGTAGATAACTGGTTCTTTACGCTTTCGGTATGAAGCCTACTCGAGCCGGTCTCTTGACGTGATTCATATGTATGCAAACCTCAAATATTGTTCCAAGCCATTCTGCAATCATCCCACCTACCTTCTGCAGCACAGCAAACATTTTTACCGGAGAAGGGACTCATCACTACTTCCTGACCATTCCTTGTCGTCCTTTTTAACAGTCCTTGGACGGGTTTTCCCATAGATAGGGACTCATCACTTCTGCTTGCCCATTCCCTGTGTGGAAACATCACATTTTGCATGAATATTGGGACATGGAATAGCAATCCGCGTGGTGCGTGCGCACACTCAACCGCAAGTAAATCATTCGATAAAGAAATGTAAAGCTGCGGAAATATTTTTATAATTTATTTCAGGCAACAACAGAACATACGCACTTTATTAATACATAAATATTTGAAATAATACTATTGACAACTAGAATGACCCAAAATATATAGTTTTTTTTCTATAAACGAAAGAAATAAAATGGCAGCATGTGGCCTATAATAATGCATTGGGAAATTCTTAATAATCGTCTGCTCGTCGATACACACTTCACTATAATTTCGTTAGGCAGGAGCAAATGCGATTCAATTTGTAAATTTTTATCAATTTTATGCCACACATTTTTCAAGTACCAAACATTATGAGCATTCTTGTGGTACGCGAAATCAATTGGCCGTATCTACATATTACTGCGGTAGTTTTTCTGCGTTCAAAATCGAAACTAGTCCGAAAAAGTTCCAGTTGACAACTATAATATTCTGGAAGAGATGGGATTAGCTCGAAAGAGAAATATGAAATATGAAACTTGTACTAATTACAATTCGAATACTTTCGAAAATATCAGAGTTGGGTAACGCACACTATAATTTATAATTTTAATTGTGCTCTTTATTTATTCAACATCATACTATTTCTTTGCTGACTGAAGTTTTTCGGCCAATCAAATGAAGACAAAACAAAAAGTTTTTACTTTCCTTCAACGCGTTTCGTTGAATTGTTTACGTCGTCATCAGGGATACTTAACATATAACATAACACAAAACAAAAATTATCATAGAAGAATTCACATAGCTCTGTTAAAGCCCGTCACATAAGCAGTTTTTCATATAGATGCGTCTAACACAATATTATGCATTATGAATAGATTGCATGCATTTTTGTGGAGAACGGCAGATCGAGCGACACCTGCGCCATCTGACATGAAAAAGTAGCCATCTTCCAACTTTTGTTGCAAGCAAAGCATAAGAATAAGAATTTAACATTTGATTTGGTAGAGGGTGCTTTCACACTTTGCAAGTGCACTTGTTGCTACTTTTCGAAAATTTTTCACAAACTAAACTTAAACAAAAGAATAGAATACAAAATATGTTGGCAAGTATTTTTCTTGTATAGTGAGAATGTTTAGAACAGTGTGAAGTGCAGTTTCGCTATTATATACATAAGTGGGGGAGGAAAGGAACAACTTTTTGTTTTGTCATTTGGTCAGCCGACAAGTCACAGCAACAACCGACTGTTTTTATTTACGACGATTATCCAAAGTATACTACGTATTTCTGCTTGACATCTTTCGGTTGAATTCTCGTTAGACTCTATTAAAAATACCACTATATGAAAGATAAAGAAGAGTTTATCTGACTGTTGGCTGGGCACATTTCGAACTAGTTGTGAGTTAGTGTAAACTAACTGGTTTGGCTGGTGGGTCCATAAGCATTTTATACACACAACCATCTGCCATATTCACATAAAATAGTTTCAATAACAAAATCACATAAATATTCCCTTATAAAACAAATATTCAACTACACATAACTTTGTTATTGTTAAAATATTGTCAAACCGTCCAAATTTTCGACAAAATGTCAGCATGTTACACTCATTCATATAAATATTCGTACAATAGAAATTATATCACATTGTGGTCATTTGTCTTTAGCTCATGCAGCTCACTGTGTCTGTCATTTAAGTTGGGTCACAACAAATTGTAAATAGTAAAATGTTTATGTGTTGTAGTTGTTGTTGGCATTCACGTACTTTGTTTAAATAGTCGAAATTTATTACATCGAGGTCAATATTTGTTTGATATATCCAATAAATTTTGGCTATCTCGTTAGCGATTGTTGATGAGCTCATTATGAGATAGAAAAAGCAAAATTCGTGCTCCTAAGCTTCGTTTTTAATATCGCTGACATTTGTTTGTATTTGTCACTTAATAACGCATTATAATAATTGGTATCTGGGAGTAATCAAGCAAATCGTGCTATATTTACACTTTTGCTCGAATTGGCAATTGTTTGTTTATTTATTGTAAAGTGAATTGAATAATTAATGCGCCACGCTTTTTGTTTGATTTATATATCAAACAGCGATACTAATTTTTAATGTACACACATTGACAGCATTTTTGGTGAAATTCTCTTCAAAATTTTACTGTGACTGCTCATTTATTGGTAAAAAATAGTTTGTCATTTTTGAAGAATTTCACATATTTTGACACCAGCGCTAACATCGAGCCAAAAAGTGCTACTGTAGACTGAGTAGATAATTAAGTCAAGTCCTCTTTCGACGAACAAAAAGCAAGTGATATCTATTCTGATAGCGGCAAATAAGTTCCTACAAAGATTTGTGGACCCCTGCTGCCTCGTCAAGAATCAAACAATACTTATAGGTCGCATGAAAAATGAGAGCTATATTTCTACTTACTTTCGTGTCAAAATTGATGAAACAGCACGGCATGTTCTGGTTTCCGACCTTCGCACAGTTATCGAAATTGTAATTTATGCGAACAAGAGGACTAGCCAGATGCGCGTTGTGGACTCCCACACATATTGGACATTCAAATGAAATATAGCGCCACCAAGATCAAACAAAGGACGTTTTAATTTTAAAAGTATTAATCAAAAATTTCTTTAGTTGTATTCAGAAAACTAAAAAATAATAAACAAATTTTGTTACGAGACCCTCCCAACGTAGGCATCAAATTTTGGGGCGAACACCGGCTAAATACCTTAATTAGAGTTGAAAAAGGCTTGAAAAATTGTTGCACGATTTAAGGCGTATTGCCCTTTTTATGAGCTTTGGTCTATCATTTCGTATAATGACTTTGTGCTAAATAGTTCTAGAAATTAGTTATTAGCACCTAATAAGTAAATTCAATCGAGGCGTTCTAAGTTAATCTGCGAAAAATAAATAAATCTACACACATATGTACATTGCTTATTTTTCACTAAAACACTAAGATAATATAAAAAGACAAATTTAGTTTTTTTTTATTTCCTTTCATTACACCTCCATTTTCTGTGCATTGCCTACGTGCAATCGAACAATGCAAATAATTGTCAAACATTTCCGATAACTGTAGTACGACAGTTACAAGAAAATGAAAAAAATGAAAAAAAAAAATGCAAAGAAAAAGACAAATTGACTGAGTGAACAATGTGATGGCAGAGTGTAATGAAGGCGGCACTTCCGGCGTTACGACTATGGCGGAGGCATTTCGATGTACATTACGCCATTACAAAGGCAATAAAAACGCATAAACGTCAGACAGAATGGCAATTGAACACCAAGGCAGAAGAAGCAGAATGTTTATATGTGCATGTGTAAGAATATAGTGGTGTGGAAATGATGGAGAGATATATATTCAAACGCATCGACCTGTCTGTTCATTGTTTGCACGCTTTTGAGCAAATACTCCAGATAAAGAGAAATTACCGATATTGGCTTGCTACGGCAGTGTTCAATTCTGTTAGCACTGAAGTGGTCACTGCGTGTGGGAGTGTTTTATGTTTGCACTTTGACAGCTGTCATTGTCATTGCCAAAATGATAACAATGAAATGGTCATACATGAAAGGACGTTAAATTCGCAAAGAAACTCTTATGACTGCTGATGCTTTTATCTGCTTTTATCACTCCATACACTGTAAACATGCTTTTTGCTCTTATTTGAAAATATTTTTTTTCACGAGGCATTGCAATTTTACTAATTCCTTTTTTGCTGATTTGACATTTCTAAATAGTTTCTTCTTTTGAAACATTTAACTCTTTTTTGCACAATGAAATTTTTTCTAGCGCCTTAATGATTTGAATGGCTGAATAGTCAGATTGTATAACAGGAAAACTTTAATTTCAGGCGTTGCCTAAGATGTCAAGAGTTTTTATTGGTTTACTGTTTAGTATTTTATTTAGATGACATAACATTTGCAGTTTGTCCTTATAATTGAGGAAGTCGTTGCCCGTATCCGAACGAAGTAAAGAATAAACTTCATATTTTTGTGATTATCGCTGATCTAATTAAATAGATGAAAAAATTAGGAGAGTTCTAGCATTAAATCGAGCCACTTTCGAGTGTTTTCTCCATATAAAGGGATCGACTAGTGCCTGTTTGGCCCACATTAGCTTGGGATTGACAGTTGAAGAAATCAAAGTAGCCCGCCCACTTTTTCGATATGGAAAAATGCAACAAAATGTGATAATTCAATAATGAACACTGAAAATCACATAAAACTTGGCTAATGAAATGATCTCAAGGCGCATGGTACAATTTCAGTAAAATCTTGAAACTGGACGCTTTAATTTAAGAAAAACTTTTTAAATTGTTGCAATCGAAATCAATCAAAATCTATGGACAATATTACAATTTGAAGTACAAGCGAAAACTGATTCACTGCTTGCTCTGTTGAATCCTATCGCTGCGCTCACACGATATGTAGGTGACCTCTGATTTAATAAAAAATTTGTGGTATGATATTTAGCAACACTGATATGCCCGCTGAATAGTGAAATTTAACAAATGTTTCAAAATGGGCGAGGCCCCGGCTCTTTCTCAATAATTTAAACTTACCATGACAAAATTTACTAAAAACACTACTTTTATGACGATACGCCTTTGCTGTGTAAAAGAGCGAACGCTGTTCAGAGACTCTCCCACATTTTACAGCAGTTTTGCAAATTATATCTATGTCGAAACCAAGTAATATATTTGAGTAAAATTTTGCAGCTATATAAAACTGTTAAAATGAAATTCTACTATGTTATTGTTTTATAGGGGTAGCACCGCCCATTTTTTAATATATAAACTGTTATTTTCGAAGGCTACTACCCTACCCTTATGACGATTTTTAATAGGTACGGATAAACATCACAATATCACTTTAGAATTTTTTTTAACTCCATTAGTATGCAAATGCCTTCGAGTGTTTTTTGGTCGTGAAAAGCGTCCTTTCAGATACAGTTCGACATAAAACATGTATGTGCGCCACTTCCTCGGCAAAATGAAAAAGTAGCACCTCAAAAATAGGAATAGATCTTAATATTTTCGGAGGTATATCGCTCCAAGTCATTGTGATTATTATCCAGCAGTTACTATATCGTAAGAAAAACATTCCTGCCTAGAGTTAAGTAAAAGGACAATAAGCCCTGGGACAATATTTCTTTACAAAGAATTAAGTCGTAAATGATTCCTGTATTAAAACAAGTACAAATCGACTTGCTTGACATTAACAAACAACTACGACATGACTGCTAAAATACTTTGGAACAGGCAACTCATCACACCGCATACGAACCGCAATCAAAGCTTTCCACGGAAGCGCACAATACCATAAAGAAATGATTTTATCAAGTATTTACACTATTTTTCATGCAAACCAAGCACAAGCCACAAAACAAAGTGGGCGGTTAACCTCAACAACCAAAGAGTTGAGCTATCAATCGAATTGAATATGAGAATAGAATGAGCCACCTTCGTGAGTATGCGACAGTGACAATCCTTTTTCTGAAGGTAAAAGTAAATACCAACGTAACATGAAAGTAGCAAAAATTTTACCCGTTAGGTAGACTGAGGTTAGCATTGCTACTAATAAATTAAAAGCGATGATATCACAAAATATAATTAAGTGCTAAATTTCCACACGCCAGCCCGACAAGTCAGCACTCTGAGCAAAAGTTTTCACTGGTTGGAGCTTCCTGTTTTTTTGGAGGTTGTAGCGGCAAGTTTACACACTAACTTTATTACATGTCAAAACACTGAGCTGAAAAATGGGAGAAGGTATGTACTAAGCCGCAATTACGTTCACAACTGATGCGACGACTTGCATTGTGCCCTACAATGGAAGTGAAGAAGTGGTTAAAGGAAATAATAATTTGCAGGTGAAAAAAATTAAAAACCAGTGGCCTTGATTTTATGTATTCATCTTTACCATTTTAAATAAAGATGCAGTACTTCCATTCAAGAACTTTTCAAAGTTTTGAACAGTCCTAGCGTTGAGCTATTGAACTAAAGAACGGATAAACTAAATCTTTTGATTGAACTTTTTTGCTTGTTCGAATTGAATTTCTTGTAGGCAGCTTTTCAATTGAAAATGTAGGTGAGGTGATCGAACTAAGAGCATAAAGGACTAGTTCGACGCAACTAATCCTTTCATTGAACAAAACTCAACTGTAAGAGGCATATTCGAATTTTATTATTGGGCCACCTTTGCTAGGTTAAAAGGCCTATAAAAAACTCCGTAGGATCTGAATAAATTGGAAACAATCTAACCTGCCTAACAAACTTTTTCTGAAGACAAACAATGTACTCACGGTAAGGTAACCACTATTTTGCTCCTGCCCACGTGCAAAAAAAGTCACACTGTTGCTTAGCGCAGCAATGGGCCGAGATTGTTTTCTGCATACACACACGTACATATTAGACACAAATGCTAAGTAGTATGATATACATAAATGGCAGCGTGCCTAGGCACACAAAAGGCGTCAACGATGTCAAAAGCCGGATGGGATGGTGAAGAAATTTGTGAAAATTTACGTGCAACACTGCACTACAAGTCAAACGGAAACGGAACTCGTATACACGAAGCCAGGGAGTAAAAATTCCTAAAGCAACCAAGTGGCAGGCACATACAACATACATAGATAATTATTTACCCAAAAGAGAAATCTATTAGGTTGAGATTAGTACGAGTGGTATTTTTGCAAGACGGCGTTCTACGAGATAGAAATCTTAAGATGTCGGTTAGAAAAGTTGTAATGTTTCAATATTTCAATGATTCAAAAGGAAATCCTTATGTTGCAGTTGTGTATGCTTGAAAGGCTTTTGGGGCAAGGTGGGCAAATGCTCTCTATTACAGAAAAATAAATCTTTGTCATATAAGGATAGGATGCAGAGCTTAGTAAAATTAGAAATACCGAAAGCAACCGGATATATAACAGTGAGGACACGAAATAATTATTAGTTAAATATGCTTGCAATGTGTTTCGAATTCAAAACAAAACAAGACAGCCTACAAAAACTTTGTGATTGTAGCAGCGTAAGTGAGATAAGAAAAATTCAAATTTAGGTACATTCGATTATTGAATACAACAACAAAAACATTTAAACAGCAATACATTAGCAGAAGTATTACGTATATGTTCTAGAATCTACATCTAGATCAATAGCTGTGTTTTTTCACGTCTATTTACGTTTACGCTTAAACTTTATATGGACTGCTAAGCGTCAAACTTGAAATACACCTCTGAAATTGCTGCGCATAAAATAGTACTATTAAATTTCAATACGCAATATACTTAGATGTAACTGAAATATATGTTTATGATTCACCTCAACACTAATTCTATGTATCACCTCTAAAAATGGTGTGTATCCACTATTCATCGCAACCGATTCAGCTATATGTTATACATTATGGCCACCAGAGGTTTGTGTCTCTGATTTTAGGGACACCCTGTTCTGTAGCTAGTTATTTAACCACTGCCGCTAGATTTGTATGAGGTCTTTATCTGGCGAAGTTCGCTGGTGCTCTAGTAGGTCTTAAACTTGGTTCTTTATATTCGGAAACAATATTAGCAATGCGCAACCCATTTGTGTGCAACAGTATCTAGATTTTGTGCACTCTAACAAATAATATATTTTGCTCTAGATTTATATTTGATAGAATTTTGTTCTTTATCGTAAGAAAAATGGGCCTGAAAATTCCAATCGTAAACTAGTATTTTGACTGAATCATTTCGTGTTTCACTGCTTGGTATATTATACATACATTCAAGTACACATACACAATAACATGCAAACTATGAAAGGTAGGCTTGTTGTGTATGACATGGCACGTACTATGCAGAGCTTGTTGCTCTCTCCAGCAGTAAAAGTGAGTAAGAGTCAGACACTGGGTTGTGGCGTCACGTTAGATACATTGTTGTCTAATCTAAACGGTCTGGCAATAATATGCAACTTTATGTTAAGTGCCACAGAAGTCAAGTTAGCCAAAATGGTGTATGCAACAGCGTACAGCAACAACATGAACACGCCCAATACCCTGAGTGATAGGAAAACCTTAACTGTTTTTGCTGCTCCCACAGTCAACGAATAGACACATACTCAGTCATTGCCTGTCAGCAGTGGCTTTAACTGATGCCTTATGAAGTAAATTAGTACTTACGGTTGAGATGCAAGTGCATCGATTGTGAATCATTCCTTAATATGCATATTAAATACAATTTACAGAAGTTAAGCCAAATAAAATACCAATTTCCAAAGTATTAAGTTTTTTTACAAAGGGCTGCACGGTTTGTAGCAGCGCACCTCAAGTGGTATTGTTTTTTTCAATTATCGCATTATCACTTTGTGTGCATTTTGCATATACGTAGAAAAAAAAAACAAAGAAAGAACAAAAAAAAAAAAAATTAAAAAATTTACATCGCTTGGAGCATTCCTTGGCATTGTAGCTGGCAATGCACATTCGTGCTCGTATTTTAAATACCCAACCCCAAAGCTGTACGCAATGACCAAATGCAAACGTTCGTCCTTACAAGCCAAATAGAGAGACAAGTTGTTACCGGAAAAGGAAACCAAAAATTGCTACTTGTTATATGCGAAGTAGAGGCAATTGAAAGTGGCGATGACACAATCGTCCTGTTCATGGTTTCTTTAGATTTCCTTGTTGTGCCATTCTATTACTTCTTTAGATATGTTAGTTACTATACCCATCTACTACTTTGTCCTATTTGTCTTTGTTGGTGTCAGAGCTAAATTCATTTTTGTTTGAAATAAAATTATTACTTAGTAGGAAGTGTTACCAACCGCCGGGAAAAATTAAATGTTTGAAAAGGAAAAATAAATTTTTAATTTAAGTAAAGAAAACTTAAATATTTGTTTGTTAAGAGCAAAATTGAAAAAAGATCAATGAATTATGCTTGTCATGTCTTTTCTTAAAAAAAAAACATTTATTTTTATAAAGAAGCGAAACCGAAGCGTTTTAGTTTATTGAATTTTCAGCTTCTGAAGTGCAGTCATAAATGAGTTTGTACAATTACATCTGGCAGCTCTGTTAGATACGGTTTCATGGTTTATACCAACAATGCTTGATACTGCTGCCAACCTGTTTACATGTAGATGGATTCATCGCCTACTTCTTTCATTAGTAATGCATTCATATACCCATATACTTACGCATATTAAGTACAATTTTAATATTGCAAAACTCCAAAATATAAAAGCAACAATAACCTGGCGATTGTGGGCGAATATTCATTTTAGAATTTACTCCACGATCCTCCTATATTTCCGCCCACTTTTGCTTTTATTTTGTAGGTATTTGCTCTTCTTTTATAAGCGCCATTTTTATAGTTTTAAGTGAGGCGGTTTTATTTATGATTTTTGTGGTAAGTTTCGCTGTTGCCATTAATGCGTATCCACTATATATAAATGCTAATATACATTTTTTTCTTCTGACTATGTAGGTACATACCTAATACTGAATCTTAAAACGTTGCAAAATTTTCAAGAATATTGTTTTAGTGAGAATATACCCCCCCCCCCCCCATATTTATGTGTGTTGAAATATAATAATGAATATTTATCGTTAAGGGGCATTTATAATATACTTCTGTTTGCATGTATGTGTATATGTAAGTAGTCTATCTCAAAAAACCAATTCCCTAACTTATCAGAAAAGACTTTGTGGCTGATCGAATATTTAAAATTTCACGAAAGTTTAGCAAAAGTTTTCAAATTAGGAAAACACATAAATACATAGGTACACTTGGAAAAAACGCTAACCTTAAAGGAGGAAAACATTTTCCAACAAAAATTTCATGAAATTGAGGAAAATTTCAATCTAATGAGTAAGAGATTTTAATTTTTGTATTGAACTTTTCATCAATTTGAGGGACAATTTTTATAAAGTTTTTTATTTCTCACAAAATTTGCATGCACAAGTGAGCTCAATGATTAACATCTTCGACTAGAAATCCACGGAAATGACAGCTAAACAATTTAATTTTTCAACTTTTTGTATACTTTTTTCTCCATTTTTTAAGAAAATTACTTGTCGCGATTTAGGTAAAGATTTCTACGTCAGAAATTAATTTAACATGAAAGGTCGCCAAACAGTTGATTCCATTTTTTCTTGCTTTAGTAGCAATTTTTCTCGTTATCAGGAATTTTTTTTATTTTTATTTTTTTTGAGTTTACATTAGTGTGCTTGAACAAAAAAATAGGGAGTTTCGAAAGCTATTGTAATATTTTGAATGTTTTAAGGCGTCAGAAAATAATTATCTGATTAGAAAATGTCTAAAGTGTTTTTGAGGCAACTTTTTTTGAAAAATTTTGCTTTCCCATGTTCTAAATCAGATATGTCGAATTTTTTACAAAGTGAATCATTAGGACCCAAGTCATATTACGTTGTTTGATTGGGTTCATTAGTTTCTTAAGAAACTATTTATCAGTAAACAAAAAATTGTCTCCCCCTGAAAAAGAAAAAGAACGAAAAAACTAATATAAAAACAAAAAGTGCTCATACGCACATAGAATTTATACTCCTAAATTGAGCATAAGCGTAATTTACGACTGAATTCAAAGTCGTAAAGTCCCCAGCGGGTTAGGGGGTAAGAATATACACGCGGTAGGTATGCATGTCGTAAGAGGCGAATAAAATACCAGATTCAAGGGGCTGTGTAGCGCAACCCTTCAGGTTGCCAACGCAATATATAGCTTCTCCAAACCCAATTGTCAACCTCACCTATCCGCGGCGAATACTGTTTCACTAACAGACGAGGCTCTGGCGACCCCAAGCTCCTCATGGAACTTGGTGGCGGGGAGGGAGGGATGGCCTGAAGGTTTAATGTGGTCATATAAATCGTTCCCGAGATGGCCGGGCTAGCACCTTAATGGTGCTGTGTTACCGGAGCGTACCGGATCTGTATCCAGCAAAGGACCATCACATCGATAACACTCCCCAAAGCCTTCGGGGAGTAACCTTATCGCTACAACAACAACAACAACTGAATTTAAGGTGATAGTGGAATACAATGATGAAACATATAGTCGAATAAAATGAGCCTTATGATAAATTCAGAGTGAAATCAAAACATATACGAAAAAAACAATCATTGATAAGAAATTTTGATTTCTTTTGAAATTCGGCTTTGAGTTCAATCAACAAAACATATAAAATAGAAAAAAAATCGCAAAATTTTCTTTAATGTTTAGCAACATGTTTAATTGATAAAAATTTTAAAATATATATCAATGAAAAATGGCGTGAGACAAGTTTTCGACCTTGTTTTTGAATTTGGTTTACTATGTAAAATCAAGTTAAATTCTTTAACTCTATTAAGTTAGTTAAATTAGAGTGATCTACCAATGCATTATTATTAGGGGTGGGACTATCCGAATAAAAATTATCCGAATAATAAACTCTTTTATTCGCCAGGTATTCGTAATCCGAATAATATTTATTCGGATTTTTTATTCGTTTATCCGGATAGTACTATCCGGATAATTTTTATTCGGATAGTACTATCCGGATAGTACTATCCGGATAGTGCGCACTATCCGGATACTTGGAATAGTAAAATAAAAGACATTGCGTTTATGTTACGCTCATCGCTTGTGCAGATGAGCATGCATATATATTTATACGTACATATATTTATGTGTGTATAGATGCATATATGCATATATTTTTGTTTGTTTGGGGTTGCTTTGTTAATATTCATTTATTTAGTTACATATATTTACGTAACCAAAGTTGTGCTTGAGGCTTAAGCTAGAAATAGTTATCGGGGTCGTTTACAACTGTACTGATCATAGAACTTTGTTTATTAGTAAACAGGTGTGGAAATGGTAATATGGTAGGGATTTTTGTTTCCCATATACATACATATATACATATGTATGTATGTATGTAAGTTGTATGGAAAATGTTTGTTTTGATATCGTTTGGTTTGTATAAACATCTAATTGGTCACCATTAAACAAATAAGTTTACATGTCATTGTCAACATTTTTTGCGAAGTCTGATGGATCAAAAGTTATTTAAGGTCAATGTTAACTTAATGAAAACTTTTGAAAAAATTTCCTAAAATAAAGTTTGAAGCAATCAATTTTAAACGTAACAAAATTCTAGTGGAATTAGTGACTAGTTTCAAAAACGGCTGTCTGTCTGTTTTTGCCGCTCCTTAAAATTTTGATTGTCCTTGAACGCGTTAAAGGCTGTAATATAAATACCCAAATGCGCATATAAGCATATTCTAACATGTGTACATGTTGTATTCTTGCAGATTCCTTTGAAATTAGATTCATATACAAGTGCATGTGGGTATCTCTATGTGTATGTATATGTATTCAAGAAAATGCGCATAGGGTGATATGAAATAAGAATCCCACCTACTTTTACGGTTAGTGTGGGTATTATTTTTATTTTTTTTATTTAATTTTGTTGATGCTTGGACTAGCTGAGTATTTTTGCTTGCGAATGAAATTCTTTTCTTTTAAATCTTTTGGTTGTTGCAATACTTTTATGTGGGCATACTCGTGTATTCTACCTGCTACTGACTGACCTAACTACTGCTACTGACTGATCACAGTCCTACAACCATAAATACATACGTGTAGGTAATTCTAAAATAAATTTGCATATACATAGATGGAAATATTCAGGCAAACTTTTCCTTTGGTTTTTAGTTGTGGATTTTTAATCGATTATGTATATGTTCTTTGTCTTTCTTTAAATGCCGCGCTTGGAAATTTCTTTAACAATAAATATTAACCAGCATTGTCCTTTTATATCCTGCATCGCATTGTTTATATGTACATAAGTATGTACGTATTTCATCGAATAGAATAGAAAACTTTAACTGCTACTGACTGACCTAACTACGAACGCTTAAAGATGCGTAAAGTAAAAGAGTTTTACACCTCAAGCAAGAACGTTCTGTTGATCCAAGCATAAATCAAGACATTTAAAAAATTACAATGCCCAGAAGCAAAGTTTGGCAACATTTTACAATCGTGGAAAACACTGGTGAAGCCGCCTGCAATTATTGTAATGCTGTGCTAAAACACATGGGATCCACTACTTGTTTATGGAACCATTATAACTTCAAGCACAAACTCAGTTATGGAGTTGATTATCAGCAGGCAACTTCAAGCAGCAATGCTACTGATGATTTTAGAGAAATTTTGCCACCAAACCGGAAACGGCAGTCACGAGTTAGTACATCAATCAGCAATTCCTGCAATATCAGTCAAGACCGGCAGGAACTGATAACACAGGCGTTAACGAAAATGTTGACATTGGATATGCTGCCGACGTCGTTTGTTGAAAATGAAGGATTTAGGTCCTTAATGAGTACTTTGGAGCCAAGCTACAAAGTTCCTTGTCGGAAAACTATTCGGAAACGAATTGAAGCTCTGTACTTTGACGAATTAGCCAAAGCTAAAGATGTCATTGGCAAGGTTAATGCATATATAGCCCTAACCACAGATGGTTGGACTTCAAGGGCGTTAGATTCCCACGTCACAATAACAGGTTAGTTGTCTAGAATATATCTATTTATGGTTGGCTTACGGCCAGTCTTATGTAAATAATTTTTTTCATACGTGGCATTTTTTCGAGCGTTCTAAGAGTTATGCCAAAAAATAATTTCTTAAAATAAAATTTTTTATATTGTAATTGAACAACTCTTTTGGAAAAATTAAAATTTATATTATATATACATTTTTTTTATAAAAATATTTGTCTGTAGCGCATTATTTTGATTCTGATTGAATCCTACATTCAATGAATTTGAAAACAGATGAATTGGGTTCAAGTCACACATCGGAAAACTTGCACAACTTTCTTCTGGACTCCATAGAGGAATGGGCAATTTCCGGAAGAATATCAGCTGTAGTGCACGATAATGCAAAGAATGTGACAAACGCGGTACGGAATTTGCAAAGCAAGGAAATAGGCAACGTAGCTTGTGCAGCACATACGCTGCAGTTAAGCATTAAAAAAGCCATGGAGATGGAAGACTGTAGCAACCTCTTAAAAAAGGCATCAAATTTAGTAATTGCCTTCAACCATTCATCGAAAAGAACTGCTGCACTAGAGAAACACCTTGAGCAACTTGGAAAACCCGCACTGTCTCTAATACAAAGTTGCCCCACAAGATGGAATTCCAGTTTTTTATATGGTCGAGCGGTTAATAAACCTGAGACCATCATTGGAAGCAGTGCTCGCAGATAGAGAATTTTTTGATGGTCGAACGGCCCAAAAAATGGAAGTTTTTGAGGGCGAATGGCTGAAGCTAAGTGACGTCTGTAATTTGTTGCAGCCTTTAGAGAAAGCAACAACTGTGTTGTGCTCTGAAGCTATTATAACAATATCCTTAGTTCAGCCAATTATAAATAGTTTAGTATACAAACACCTCAGACCGAACTGCAATGATTCCAGTTTTGTAATGGATATCAAAAACAAAATTTCGGATGACTTGGTTCAACGGTTTGGGCTTTATACAACGTTGGAAACACGATCCGTCGAACCATGTCACATCGCATCATTCTTAGATCCGCGATATAAGAATTTACTTTTTGAAAGTTAAGAGTTCAGAGCGAAGATATGTGCAACGGCAAAAGAACTATATAAATCCGGCATAAACACGCCGTCAACTTCGGTCGCTCAGGATGCACCAACAGTGATGGATATACTTCTTTGTGGCGACAACATAAACGAAATGCAGGATGAGTCGAAAGATATATTTCAGAGCCTCAGATAAACCACAATTTAAAGGCAAGAATTTGGTGGAAGGATCATGAAAAGCAATATCGCTTACTTTCTATGCTGGCAAAGAAATATCTTGCCATACCAGCTACTTCAGCAAGTTCCGAGCGAGTTTTCTCAAGTGCTGGTAACATTGTTAAGCCTTCAAGAAGTAAACTTAAACCATATCTTGTATCAGCTTTAATATTTTTACACCAAAATAAAAAAAGTTAAATATTTACACAGATTTTAGAACTAAGTCATCATCTACATATATATAAATAAGAAAATCAACTTTATGTGACACTGAAATGAATAATTAAGCAAAGATTGTTTTTATTGTAAATATGTATATAAAATAAATAAATAAATAAAATTTTATCATGAAATTAAAAAAAATTGTTCACTTTGAAGGGCAAAGGTTAAGGTTTTTTGCTTTTTGAATGTCTTATAACTCGAAATAAGCCTCAAAATACTACTGATTATTTGTGATAAGTGATTTGTCTTCTGTTCAATACGGAGTATAGGTACCCACACCATCAACAAAAAGAAGATGGTATCCTCATTTTATACTTTCCATTGTTTCGTTTTTTATTTATGAATAAGTTACGCGATGCAGGATATAAAAGGACAATGCTGGTTAATATTTATTGTTAACGAAATTTCCAAGCGCGGCATTTAAAGAAAGACAAAGAACATATACATAATCGATTAAAAATCCACAACTAAAAACCAAAGGAAAAGTTTGCCTGAATATTTCCATCTATGTATGTATATGCAAATTTATTTTAGATTTACCTACACGTATGTATTTATGGTTGTAGGACTGTGATCAGTCAGTAGCAGTAGTTAGGTCAGTCAGTAGCAGGTAGAATACACGAGTATGCCCACATAAAAGTATTGCAACAACCAAAAGATTTAAAAGAAAAGAATTTCATTCGCAAGCAAAAATACTCAGCTAGTCCAAGCATCAACAAAATTAAATAAAAAAAATAAAAATAATACCCACACTAACCGTAAAAGTAGGTGGGATTCTTATTTCATATCACCCTATGCGCATTTTCTTGAATACATATACATACACATAGAGATACCCACATGCACTTGTATATGAATCTAATTTCAAAGGAATCTGCAAGAATACAACATGTACACATGTTAGAATATGCTTATATGCGCATTTGGGTATTTATATTACAGCCTTTAACGCGTTCAAGGACAATCAAAATTTTAAGGAGCGGCAAAAACAGACAGACAGCCGTTTTTGAAACTAGTCACTAATTCCACTAGAATTTTGTTACGTTTAAAATTGATTGCTTCAAACTTTATTTTAGGAAATTTTTTCAAAAGTTTTCATTAAGTTAACATTGACCTTAAATAACTTTTGATCCATCAGACTTCGCAAAAAATGTTGACAATGACATGTAAACTTATTTGTTTAATGGTGACCAATTAGATGTTTATACAAACCAAACGATATCAAAACAAACATTTTCCATACAACTTACATACATACATACATATGTATATATGTATGTATATGGGAAACAAAAATCCCTACCATATTACCATTTCCACACCTGTTTACTAATAAACAAAGTTCTATGATCAGTACAGTTGTAAACGACCCCGATAACTATTTCTAGCTTAAGCCTCAAGCACAACTTTGGTTACGTAAATATATGTAACTAAATAAATGAATATTAACAAAGCAACCCCAAACAAACAAAAATATATGCATATATGCATCTATACACACATAAATATATGTACGTATAAATATATATGCATGCTCATCTGCACAAGCGATGAGCGTAACATAAACGCAATGTCTTTTATTTTACTATTCCAAGTATCCGGATAGTGCGCACTATCCGGATAGTACTATCCGGATAGTACTATCCGAATAAAAATTATCCGGATAGTACTATCCGGATAAACGAATAAAAAATCCGAATAAATATTATCCGGATTATTTGAAACGAATAAATTTATTCGTTTATTCGAATAACGTTTATTCGGATATAATTCGAAAATAATCCCACCACTAATTATTATACCTTATTAAATTAAATTAGTGTAAGGCGCGATAACCTCCGAATAGATTTTAGGCCGACCTTCTCTTCCGATTTGCGTCGTGCCTCTTTTAATTTTCCCTACAAATTGGCGGGACGGGACCCCTACATGTTTTATGCCGACTTCCAACGGTATCTGAAGGACAGATGAGTTTTCACTGAGAAGCTTTCCATGGCAGAAATACACTCGGAGTGTTTGCCACATCACTGTCGAGGGGCGATGCCGCTTAGAAAACTTTTTTCTAATGGAAAAGCTTGATTTCTGAATTTTTGATTTTACTTTGACCGCGCCCCAGGATCTAAATTGTATTTAGTTTTTTTAAAATGTATAAGCTCAACACCGAGTAATAACAATTTTTTTTAGTAAATGGCCGTGCCTTGGAAACCATTCCTCATAGAGACGACTCATTTTTAGGCAGCACAGCTAGAGTCTCAGTTTAAGACTGTTCTAAAAATATATGAAACAATACTGCAATTTGTTTGTTTGTGGATTGTGGTACCATAATGAACATTCTGCTTTGGCGGGAAAAATTGAGGCAGAAATTTCGACAAGGACGAAAAATCAGAAAACTAAATATTCGTTGAATGTAATAGCTACAACTGTCTATTAAAACTTCCAAAAGCCAATAAAATTGTTCTTCCAAATTGCTTGATAAAGTGTGTGAGTGCTAAAGTGAAAAACAAAAAAGAAAAAAAGAAAAAAATAGAAACAAAATTTAAGAAATAAACGAATTGTTTTATAAAACTAATAGAAAAAGTTGAGTAACAAGTTTAGATGAGCGAAAGTGTGATGTGAGCATCAACAGCAAAACAACTGAAAGATGAAGCAAGCACAGAAGAAAGATGTTGACAAGAGAGGAGCGAGAAATAGCAGCAAGAAATATCAAAATTGCACATTTATGCGCTAATGAAAAATTATTTTATTAAAAAGTTTTGCTAACTGCATAAGAATTCTCTGAAATATTATGTGAGTGCAAAAGTAAAGGAATGCAAAAAAAAAAATATATGAGAAAAACGACGAGGTCAGCAAGAAGTTGCGCTAAAAACGAAAAATGACATAAAACAATTAAACCAACTGCGTTATGTAGCGCAGAGCGGGGGAGTGTCGTTAAAGTGTTGTCAACGTAAAAAAAGTGGACTTTATGACCAGGACGTTGGTTTTGGTTGGTGGTGGTGACATACAAACTCGTTGCTAAAAGTGCGTATCCATTGGTGTAGCTAAAATGACAGTTAGCACAGCAAGTAATGCAAGAATTGCTAGCATTACAAATAATATTTTTTTAGATTTCTTTTAAAAGTTTGCAATGTTATTGAAAAATTTCATAAGGTTATGCCAACTTTATGGCTAATAAAACAAAAAACCTGAAATTATTATGAAAAACAGCAAAACAAACCACATATCTGAAGTGGAACAACAAAGTGCAGGCGAAGTATAGAAATTCAAAGTTCAAAATTATTTAAAAGTTTTTAATTGCAAAAATTTGATGCTAACGAATGATTTTTTCTTATTTTTGTATTATTGTTGTTACTCACACCAATAACAATTTAAACAAATAAAAGCAAAAACCTAAAAAGTTGATGACAAAGAGATAAGCTCTCTACATACATAGTTAGAAAATATTATTGTAGATTGTGCGTAGATATTTCAAATTAATTGGCTGACTTGTCAAATGTCACACTGAATACCGATTTAAAATATATCTATCTACAACAAACATACATGCATACATATCTACTTACATACCTTTATAGAACGCGTATTCAAAGTTTGCATGTCTGTTTGTGTCTTTAAACTCGAAGTTTAGTTGTTGGTGTGGAATGAAAATTAATTGGCAGATTTACTTGGAATTTTAGGTTGAATATACATTTCGTTATAATGTTTAGCAATGGCGGATTTGTTGGCTTACAAAGACGAACGCTTTGTCAAATTCTTGCTGTCATTTTAATAGCTCATCCCCAACGAAGTTGTCATTCTAAGGCGAGTCCCTCGGTGTTGCAACTGAAAACAAATTAAATATAAATCATTGAATTGAGCGCACTGTGTCAAATTGATGTTTAACTTGAGTGCGAATCAGTTTCGCTGACAAGTTGAAGCTAATGACTTAAGATACGGCCTGCTGTAGTTGAGTAATGTTGTAATATTTCAAATTAAATGTAAAAAAAAAAAAATATATATATATTACATGTTACATTCCTTAAAATGTTTTCTCTAACTCTCGAATGTTTGTTAAAACTCATTAAATAACATTGACATGAGGCCCAAATATTCATATCGCACATTTATCTCTCATACTATCATGCATCCTCTTTATATGACTAGTCTTCTTTCCTTTTTTGGTAGTGTCAATGGCAGGCAGTGTCACTTTTTATTAGCCAAACACTTGTCACTTGATTGCCAACATTTGTCAACAACTTTTTAGGTCACTGCTCATTTTTTGAAAGTCAATAAGTGAGCAGAGAATCCTTGGTTAGGCAATATATGGTACCAGAGTATTGCAATAGTACTTATTTGCTTTTGCCGTACCCCGTAAGGTTGCTCACTGAGGAGTATTTCTTTTACATATACATATTAGGGTGGTCCTCATAAATCAAATACAAATTCGTTTTCAGTCTGACCTTTTCAAAACTATAGCTCTATTTGCTAATTTAGTATCACCGATTGGGCGGGTAAGGCTGGAATTATTTATTTGATTTTTAAGAATCACCCTAATAAACATGTAGATGAAAAGTAGGTTGTGCTTAGATTATTCTGTAATTGTTGACACTGATTTTAAAAGATTTTAGGACGAGCTTTAGTGGATTTACACAATCATTGGTGGAGTTTAACCCATAAAATATAAGCGATCTTTTTAAAAATCTGCTAAGTCTATAAAAAACGTCTGAGAGTAAGAGAGTTCAAGTTTTTTAAGCCTTAGAGGTCATTGATGGATCATGTGCAACTCCTGTCTAATTTTGATTTCTTCCAAACGGATTGGGACGTCTACCGTCGAGCAGTGCTTTACCTTCCTTTGCCAACTCATCGACATATTTTATTTCCTATGGCCGGTACTTATGCCACCAGCCTGAATATTTCGGACCACCCTAATATAAAAATAGTGTATCCTATTATTTACCGGTAACGGCTAAAACCTGCAGAGCGCCAACTTCGAAGGGGAAAAACTCGACGAAAGTTGGCTATCGGCAGGTGGCGCGGACTTTTTCTCGGTAACACTTTTTCTTCTTTTTTGGAACGTTCACGAGCCAGCAGCTATCCCCAGGTGAGTAACCGTACCACGTATCTTTTACATTTTGAATTCTAATTAATTTTTCCAACTGCGCAATTGCATATTAAATCCGAATTTGCCATTTGTATTGTGAATTAATAAAGCTTTCTCCCACACAGGAATTGTTACTGTTTAAAGTTAGCAATAAACATTGTAACTCATTATATTAATTCTGTTTTTTTTCTTTTTTATTTGCGTGCACCGCGCCCGACTACCCGGGTCCACATCCCCTCGCAAACAGCCGGGAACCCAGTATAGATGTCCGGCCTGAGCGAAGTCTTCCAATGCTTCTTTGCACTCCATGAAGAAGTACTACGTGAGATTATTGCCTTACTCTCCGCCTGACTATCCATACATATATTATTCCGTTTGTCCGATGTTAGATGGAGCTATACTGCTATGACCACACGACTTGCACTCAACCTGCCCCGACGCCTTGAACCTTGTTGCAGTTGCTAATGCGATATTTTTGGCAATTAGGTCTGTAGGCGGGATGTGTTGAATGGTATGTAATGCTGCTGTCGAGGTAATTTTCAGGACGCCCGTTATCCTAATCATTGATAACCTGCATACCACCTCCAAATCTCAAAGATTGCGGGATGTGGTTCAGTTTTATGCAACCCTCAAAGATTAGTCTTAGCCAATCTACAATCGTTCCACCTGCCATCTGCATCAAAGCAGGGAATATCTCATTTGGACGCGATGTTTTCATCTTGGCAAAAGTTATTATTGCCCATTCAGGTTTGGTACCTTTCGATCAGTATTATGAGTGAAGACGTTGTTCCTCTTCCACACCATCTCCTGACGGGAAGTGTGTGTTAAATGGTGCCTCAAGTACATCGACTGCATCTCTCTTAGATAGGACTTTCCACCAGACTCGCCATTCGCGGGAGCATTCTATGTCTGCACAGAAATTTATCCATAAAACCCTCTTCGACTCGTTGATTTCACGTTTATAGATCCGCAACAGGTCTCTAAATTCACACCAGATTTTACAATAGAACTTTGTTCAGTTGTCTTTCTCTTTTCATATTAAATTTCCACTCCATTTCCATGCAAATATCTCACTTTATGTAAGAGCTGTACAAATATTTACCAAGAAAGTATTTCGATTAATAAGTAATAACTGTACATACTCCTACACAAACAAATATTCTCAATGAGCTATTTATGAAATGCTGCAATATTTTCCTTCTAATTGGCTTCTCTATTCGAATCGCAAAAACGACAAAAGTGTTGCTATCGCAAATCTACTCGAGATCTTCACATAATTAACTGAAGTGCCAATTAACACTGAAATGCTTCCACTTATCATTCCACCCCGTTTCACATTCATATTTAGACCTTTCTTCTCACCGCTGTTCACTCATGTCATTATTGCCAATGCCACATTTATTACACCTTTTATAACCAATCTGTTCACTTGTTTTAATTTAAGATTTGCAGATTTCTTTTGTTATCACACCACTGACAATGTTTCACTTCAATGGCTCCAATCATTCATCTCCGTATGCCGTAACCACTTCCGTCGCTTAACACTGATTGCAAAAATTGTACTGCTAATTGCTATAACGGTTGCTAAATTCCCATTGACATGCAATAAACGTTTAAGCTGAAGAATATGGAATGCGAATGTTGTAATGTACTTGAAAGTGAAAAGTGTAAACATACATGAAAGGGGAAAAAATAAAAGCGAATGACTGTAAAGCTTATTAAAGATGGGGACGAGATGGTAAAGTATTTTAAAATAGAAAAAAATGTGCGATGGAAATATTGACGTGTTTGTAAAAGAATGAAGTGTTGTTTACATAACTACGAACGTAAGTTTGTATGTATGTGTGCTTATAATGAGAAAAGTAGGAAATCAAAGGCCCTCAGCAAATTTTTTTCAAGTATAGAGGAAAAGGTAAACACTTGTTGTAAAGTGTGCTTTGATGTTTGTACATATCTACGTAACAGGTGATGTAGGAAAGAAATAGCTTCTGAGCAGGGTTTGTTTAGCGTAAATACCGAAAGTGGTCTAACATAAATGTCAATAGCAAAAGAGTGAGAAGCCAAATCGTGAAGCGGAAATACAAACAAAAAATCAAAATTGATGTTTCATGGTGTGGGGTAGTCTGAAACACATAATGGAGAATTTAACTAACTAAAAGGTGAAGTTTTTTTTGAATACTTGTACTTATATATCGACCTAAGCGATCGAATAATCGGCCGCCGTGGAGTGGAGGAGCGTGCTCACTTATCGCATCAAAGGTCCTGGGCTCAAGGCCCGGGAAAAGCAAAACCAGAAAAGTTGCCAAAACTCCATTTCTGCCATTAAAAGCTCCTCAGGAACGGCATAAAACATGTGGGACCTACCCGCCAATTTGTAAAAAAATATTAAAAAGGAGCACGACGCAAGTTTGGAGAAAAGTTTGCTTTGAATCTATTCGGAGGTAAATCGATCTTAATATTTAGTTTATTTATCTATGAAGGAAGTTACGTATATGTATAGTTTCGCAATCACCCTCACTTCTTAGACATTCCTCTAGCCATCTCCTCCTCCCTCTCCCAATCTCTGATTTCACATATCGCATTTCTTCTCTCTCACACTCTTTTTTCTCTTTCCCCTTCGCTCTCTCTGTACCTCCCTGCTTCTATTTCATCTCATTACTTTTTTATCATTTCTTTCCCCCTTTCTTCTAGGTACCATTCTCCATCGCTTCAGCATCTCACTTCTACGCCTTAGAGTTGTTGTTTGAAACAATTCCCAAAAGTTGCTTCGATCCTATGGATCCGTTAACTATCACAAATTTTTGCGTCTATGGTTGGTGAAATCTTCATATATGCCCAAATCTCAGCTATGTGATCCACCGCCAAAGATGCGTCTAATTAAAGCCTGTGTCTAGGCCCACAACGATGTAAAATTTTCCGAACACTTACTGGTTCATCTATTCATAAAAATGTTTTCGGTTGAATAAAATGCCACTTATATGTACAGCACCGAACACAAAAATAGCGTGTCAATTTTTATAAAATTTCGTCAGCTCAATGTTTTTTTGTTATTTCTTATTTTTAAGGAAAGTTTCAATGAATCTTGAAACTTTGCAAATCATTCTTAAAAGCATTTTGGAAAAATTTGTAAAGTTCCAAAAATTGTATGGTCCAATCAATTTCAGTTGAACAAAGTAATCCAAGTTGCAATTAATTTTTGACAATCTTAAAAGGTCTGGGTTTAAGACCCGAGAAAAGCAGCATCAGAAAAAAGTTGCTAAATTAGAAACCCAATTTTCTAAGCGGGGTCGTCCTTCAGCAGTGGTTTGGCAAACACTTCCAGTGTATTTGTGCAATGATAAGATTTTCAGCGAAAATTCAGCCATTCGGAGTCGGGACTACGTAAATTGGAAGAGAAGCTCGACCTAAAACTCCTTGGAAGTAAATCTCGCCAGGTATCACTTTTAAAGCTTGTACTTATTTCAACTGTACTACCATTAAATGGAGACGTTCTCGGGGAGTATTTGACAACAACATTTCGCGAGATTGTACAAAGTCTTTTTTAGGATCATTGTAAAATTCGTCGTTTGCAACATCATTCGGATTTATTTACAATGTTACATTAATATTTACTTTACTCTTGAGAAACGTTCAAAATTTGTCACACTAATGATGTGGCACACGTTTCTTTTTCCCGAAATCTCGCAACGTGCCAACTTGCCATATTCTGCTTTTTTTAGTATTTTTGTAATTGCTAAGAATATATTTGTTTTTGTTTGAACGTGATTGATTTGGTACTCAAGCGCTAACTGCTTTTACATTTACACCTTTTCAAATCAGTCGAAGGGTCTCGTAGAAGGTAAATGTGAAAGTTTAAATGTAAATATATACAATGATGTTTTGTACAGTGTGTGCAATAAGTTTTCTGACAAATGATATGACGTATATGGTAATGCTTGTGGAGCAAAAACAAAAAAAAACATGTTCTTGATAAGGCTAATAACAATTTCACATAAAAACTTCATAGAGCTATAATTTAGTGTAATCAAATTATTATTTTTTCCGTTTCACACAGGGCCACTTGAATCGTTAACGAAAACTTAACATCTGGAAGATCCGGCAGACGTTGCGATTCTCGATCTTCGGTTTGTCTTATTATTTTAAAAGAATTTCAAAAAATGTTTACTAGACTTAGCTGCTCCATCAACACATCTCTTTCAGTTCGTTTTCATTTATCCTTTTTTCCACATCTTCTTTCCTGCCTTTCTCTTACTTAATTATCACTTAACGCTATATATTCTTTTTCTCTCTCGCGTACTTCCTTTTTCTTATGTTTATCCTAGCCCCTCACCCTTGAATTTATCAGACCAGTTTCGTGAGTGCTTTGTTTTTCTCTCTCTTGACCACGATCTTTTAACTTATTTTGTTTTCGCACGTTTTGTGTTTGCAATATTTTTGAGCATGCTGTATTTGCCTTACTACAGGTTTTGTGTGGTAGGTTTCCGTTGTTGCTTTTTATTTCCTGCCGTTTTTTCGCAAATACTGCTTAATTGGCTGTGGATAATTTCATGTTCACATTGACAAACGCTACAGAGCAATGCATTTAGGGACGACAAGATAGAGGGAGTGCTTATAAGAGAGAAGGAGAGATATGAAAGGTGACAAAAGGATGTGCCAAAAGCTAAAAATGTCAAGACAAAACTTGTTGTTGTGTTAAGCCGTGATATTAAATTGACAGCGCGCTGACAGCTTGTAAGGATTGACAAGTGGGACAGTGTTGACTAAATACAACGGTACCATGAAAAACTATTTTTGTAATGAAATATCTGATTCGAACTTCCGTACAATTCCAGCTGCATGGGATCTTTGGCACGTAGAAATCTGCTTATATTTATGGGCATGTCAAATTAATTAAAGCAACACTAAAACAGTATAATGACATTACGTAGCATGCGTGCTGTTTTACGCACGCTATGTTGTGTACTTCCCATACGAAAATTACCAAACCGTTAAACAGAGTATCGTTTTTTCAAAACCAAATTTGCTTTTATTCGTTTTTTTAATGCTAAAGAGCTGAATATTCAAAAGAATAGTTTAAACAGTTGGATTTGTAAATTTTCTTATTTTTTCCGTGCTATGCATTTCGTTGATTCCTGCTATTATTCGTTGCATGCATTTAGGCGCTAGGCGTGAAAACATATGATTGACGTGTAAAGTAAACAAAATGCAGTTTCCAAAAAAGCCAATACATATCAATACTTCAAATCGATGAAATGTAGGTAAATATTTGAGTAAAACACATGCTCTCATGCGAATACTTACACAAATACGTACATAAATACACGTACACATGTTTACCCGTTTAGAACAATTTTATGCACTCAAAAGTTAGTTTAGTGTTGCATATTTTGGCGTAAAATTATGAGAAATATTGATACAAATTCAGGGCATTACAAACATATATATACAAGCACATCCATATAAATATCAAATACAGCAGCGAACAGAAAAAAGCAGTGACAAATCTGAAACACTTTTCAGAAAAAAAAATAAAAATTAATGCGAATCTTATAACTTTATTGGACTACAAAATTTATTGGGCTACAAAACTGCATACTCCAAAAAAAAAAAATCAGAGAACTCTAAACAAATAAAAGAGAAAAGTAAAGATTTTCGAAAACGCTTTCAGATTTGTTTCCATAATTTTGGTTATAAAATTCATAGACGTTTTTTCTTAAAATGTCGCAAAAAGAATTTAGTGGACTAAATTCAAAAAAACACCACTGCTATTCTTTCTTTCGCTACTGTACGTATGCACAGAAGCACGAGTTTGCGGTAAGTGCTTTGTGTTAATTTTGATTGCATCAGCATAAGCAACAAATCTGTGTTGATTTAATTCAAAATTTTCAACCAAAAATAATGACGTTCGCACAAAGGAAAACTGCAATGCAAACAAATTTTGGTAAATGAATTCTAACGATTGCTGTCGAATTGATTACAATTCAAAATAATTAGAATCAAAATTTATTGCATACTTTTAGGTTGAACTATGAGTGCACATAAATTTGCAGTAAGTTAATAAAATTTTCATTTATGATTTAATTTATTGTTGAAAATCAATTACCTTGGCGTGCAATAACACACACATACATAAGCACTAATACACAAACATAGTACATGTATGTAGATATGTGTCCGTAAATTACCTGCATATTTTATGTACTGTGGCGAATACTGCAGTTATCATCTATCATTTTGCTACTGCAATTAGTCCTTCTTCGACTCAACAACAAAAACAACAACAACAACGTGAAAAAGCATATTTGCTTGTGCGACTTTTCTTTGTGCATTTGCTGGGCTACCATTTGCGTCGTCTGCGTTTGCTGCTGCTACTCTGAAGGTGCTCAATTAAGATTAAGATGCCAGGTAGAGTACATCTACCAAGGAATTCCTTTCATCACTTGTGTAAAGAAACATCAATACAACAACAACAATTGTGGCTTTATTGGTTGGTGGGTAAATGCAATCAGCAACGTGGCATATTCGCATGAATTGGTCGAAAAGTCACAAATTGTCGTAGCACACAAACAGGTAAACTGTTATGTGTATGTGTAAGTGTATAGATAACACATGCAATCATATACATACATCTATATAGAAAATAAATATATACACACATAAGATCTTACACATACTTTCATAAAAGGGAGTCACGTTCAGGGCTGGATTAATCAAATGGGGCTTTTAATGTAAAGTCTTCCCACTCAAAACCTTAATATATTCAAAATCCACATAAGCGGATTGCGTTGATGAAGGGCGTCCAAATTTTGCTTTTCTTCCCTGCGTGTTTTTTCTTTTTATACTCAGCGTGCTTTGCACACAGAGTATATTAACTTTGATTGGATAACGGTTGGTTGTACAGGTATAAAGGAATCGAGATAGATATAGACTTCCATATATCAAAATCATCAGTATCGAAAAAAATTTGATTTTGAGCCACGCAGAGGAAAAAGCAAAGCTACGACAACAATGACAACACTTTCACCATCTTTGATAGTTTTTAGAGATATCAAGTTTTTCGAGGGGGAACGCTTGACTTGAAAAACATACATGTATGGATTCCGTATGGCAATTCTGGTCAGTTTGGTGAATATGTTAAGGTTGAAAGGGCTTTTTGACCAATGATATTCTAGTGCGAATAAAACAAGTACAGTCCACTATTATAGCAAAATGTTTCGCTACTCGATCTGACATCTTCTGGGGTTCATATTGTAACGAATTTACTTGCAAATCCTCTTATTTGCAACCCTCTGCTAAGTTCGTATCGCTAAACTTTTGAATAAATAACTCCAATATGTAATAATGCAAAATGGCCTTTATTCAAGTACTTCACAATAACACTTATACTTTGCAACGAATAGCTTGCTTAATAACCAAACTGATTGACAGCTCAAATGAAACTCTAATACTTCTATAGCTCGCTAGATAGCGCTTAATCCGAATCTCAAAACAAACTGAATTACTTTTTACTCGCTTGTGCCGCTTTTATAGTTTACGCTGCATACATCTAGGCTCTTCTATTTCCAGAACTTACCAACTATTTCGAGTGTTTATAGTTCTCATACAGTTTCTACTTGTTTACAATTTTCTACTTTTCAGCGTCTCTCAGATGTATGTGAGTTTGTAGCTTACAGTCTCTCGCACACACATAGGCGTATAAGTAAATGCATCTGTGTGTGACATCTCTTTCGGCTGCCTTATATATGTGTATACATGATTTAATTATTGACGTAAATACTGCTTGGCATGGCCTTAGCATCGCCTTAGTGATGGTATAGATTAGTAATGCTAATATCCGTGACAATATTATAACTATTTTTAAAGATAAGTTCTTAAAATTAAATCTCCTGTATCTCCGAAGACGTTGAGAGATTATGGATTTGGACAGTGAAATTTTTGAGACCCACATATCTCCTAATGCGTTAACTCCTTTTTGGAATTTTTTTATTTCAATTCTGTGGAGTATACTGTGTCAAAAATGGGAGAAAAAGAACTTCTGGCGGGTTTTAATTCTAATTTCTTCACACATCTACAAATTATTTTTTACATTCACTCCTAACTTTTATGCGCCCATAACCTTTTGCCTTCCCTGGTTAAACCAGCTTACGCGAAAGCATATTAATATTTGTGTACCATCTGGGTAAAGTGAAGTGTAGGTGTAATTGTTAATTTATTACATTTACCTCACCATTACAACTTCTTCGCTGATTATTCACTGGTGCAAGAACTGCAGCCGTGGTTAAACATAAACATTCACATATGACCCAATACCCACATCATAATCAACTTACACATCTTCGAATTCCATTCGTTCTACTGCTACCAAGTCTCCCTAGGAGCCCCCCTCTTTCGCTACCTTACCAATAAATAGCGTTTTATGTTTTTCGCTGCAGTAACTGCTTGCAAAAGTAAATCCCTTACTTTCTCATAAGCTTTTATTGGTTAAGGTGTAGGTATAATATTTTATTGCATCTGGACGCCGCCGTAGGGACTAATATATGTAAGTATGTGTTGTTGTGCATGTGTGACCTGTCGCAGAGTATGCTTGAGGATACATCTTATCGCCACGCAACAAAAATATATAATTATAGGGAGAGTGTCGTAGGAGTTTTTTAATTGTTCACCTGCTTACTGGTCAGTTGATTTAAAGTAACACTTTTTAAATTAAAAAAAAACATCATTGAAAAATTATCAACAATTGAGAACTGTGTTTTGGGGATTGAAATATTGAATTATGGTACATAGATATTCGGATATGGATCTTAGTGCCGCGGAGTAGGAAGACTTTTACTAGCTGGCGAGAAGTTTCTAGAAAACAGAGAAGTTTTCTCTTTTTTCTCGACGGATAAGAGAAATTGAGGACCAGTGGCTCAAAAGGTAAGGGAAGCACATCTTTCAGAAACTGATGGTTTGTCGCAAGTACTGAACTTTTTCGACGAGGAACAGACTAAAGGTGAAGTAAGCACGTCGTTTAATTAAAAACCAACCAATTACTTCCAAACATATTCGTACCACATGAAAAGACGGTTGTTGGTGCGTATACGTAACATTTTTGTTAATTATTTGGTATAAAATAGTTAACAACATACAAATAAACAAGGGAAGTTAATTTAAAGGTGTTGGTCAAAGTATAGGGAAAGTACGATTTAGAGCCGTCAAGATGACACTCAAAGTAACCGAGGAGAGATTTCGGGTCTCTCTAGGAAGCTAACTTATATTGAAAATAAATCAATGATCGTGGTGCAATGATCCAGGAGAGATACATACTTACGGTCTCGCTTATTAGTGGAGGCGCAACTGTTAAATCTTTGTTTATTTGTCAGGAGGATTCAGCTAATTTTTAATTTTTTCGTTTGGCATCACCCAGCTTCTGGTAGAACTTTGGGTGCACTGCGTGCTTCCGAGGTCTTCAACGTATAGTCAATTCAATAAAAAAATGGCAGTTAAGACCCTCTCCTCAAAAAAATATTGCATGATCTCTGTGTCAACAATTCACAAAGGTTCGTGGGTATAGCTCCATGTTATGAGGGAAAAACTATAATCTGAGAAAGAGTTCTTGGCGGTTCTAGGTAGCAGAATGATTCGGGTTTTACAATACCCAGGTCAAATGTTTCGATATAGTCCTACTTTATTTATCATAACTTATAATGACAGCTGGACCGCTCTATTTTCTCCTCATCCTGAATCAGGGTCTAATTGCGGCCTGCTGCTGATGTGAAGTATCATATTAAGTTGCTTATGGCTGAAACTAGTTGAGCTGTATGGCAAACTAATGTACAAACTACTTTAAATTATTTATGCGTGAGTGTAATTGGGCAATTATTGTTGCCACATTACTAAAATATAATATAATAATAAGCTTCTATATCAAGTTACAAATACCAGTATTTTCTATATTTGTTGAATCAAATTTCATGTGAATATTTAGGTACTCTACGAAATATATCCTAACCATTATCCTTTATTTTAATGATTTCATTAGAAAAGGTATTTATGTTCGTAATCATATTTTATTAAAACAACACATGCAATTAATTCAAAGTATTTCCTTACCTACGTCAAGTAACCAGTCAACATATGACCATGCAAAGCAAAACAAACAATCCCATAATGACCTCCTCATCTCATCTTATCCTCTTGTTTTGATTTACTTGTCTTCGGTATATATGATTGTGGCACAAATTTACTATAATTTGTTTCCAATGATTGCCGTTTGTATGTATATCTAGTGATTTCAATTATTTATTAAAACCCACCCATATAACAACTGTCGTTTCTATAATTGTTTACATTAGACGGTTTCCGAAAAATAATTTTTAGTCTTCACTTCCTTACAGCTTTAAGAGTTTGTTGGAAGTTTAAAAATAGACCGCTTAATATGACTTCAAAGCGGCCCCTATGGTATCGAAATCAAAAACCTTCTCAGCAAAAATCCCTTTGTCTTTAACAGTTGCCGTTTGTAATCTAAATAAAACATGTAGGCCCTCTCTAGATGTAGGAAAAAAACACACGTAAACACGAATACTGATACAGCCCAATATACGCAAATATAGAATAAGACCAAGAGAATTACTGTATACAGTGAAATATCTTATAACTGGACGCTCACCGCCGGTAAGTCAGGTTATAAAAGATGCCAGCTCATACAAGCTGGTACGAAAATAGATCAAAAGTTATGCTAAAAATTTAAAGATTCAGACACTCATTTCGAAGAATCAGAGAAAACAGTATGTGCTGTTAGATCCAAAACAGAAAGTAGGAAGTTATACGTATGTCACACTTGAATAGACTCGATAAACGGCCACAACCCACTTAAAAATTGGTCATCAAGTTGTTGTTTGTGTTATGTGGGTGCAGAATATCGAGCGGTTCAAAACAACAAACTTGATAGTAAACTGTTAAGTTGATAACCATTGCAACAACCAATGCGACCACAAGCTGTTATAAGGCCAAATCTTGGCTGCAGTTTCAATAACGACTAATCTCATTAAACTTCAGAAAAACACCCTTTTTTCGGTTTCAAAAACGTCTTATTTGAAGATTAATGTAGGACAGTTTTCTGAGAAAAAGCGTTCTTGAAAGGGCAGCCATGGGAACGACCGAGGTTGCAGTCATTAAACAATCTACTCAGTACACAGAAAAAACTCGAATCGACTCCATATTCCCTACATATATTTATTCCTTCTTTCATTATGTTCATAAAAACTTTGTTCTGTCATGCGACATATTTTGATGGAACCGACATGAAATCTATTGTTCGCGTCCGTTTCTTTCTTCGGAAGATATTTGTATTAAAAATCACCGAGTGTGTGAAAATTTTGTCGACTTTTTGAAGTTGAATGAGTATTAAAGCTGTCCGTAATAAGGAGTTTCACTGCACTTGCAATTTATTAGTACCAGCTTACTTATTACCAAGAATCTGATATCCAATCATAATTATCAGGATTTGAATTGAAAGGTTGACATCAATAATGTTGTTAGCGAAAAGTTTCAAAATTCTTTGCAGATTGCTCTCTGAAACACTTCAGTATACAATCATATCACGAAATTTCTTAATTTTCTATATCAAGCTCTAGTTAAACCTAAAAAATTGATTTTTTCGAATAAGGGGTCTTTTATCGCGGAAAAAACTTTTCTTTTTTTATATTCCAAAAAACTTATAACTAAGATAACGGATATTTTGGTTTGTCGCTTACAACGTTATTCGCGTCAACCATTAAATAGTTTTGTGGTGTGTTAAGTTCCTTCAAATTATTTCTTAGTGGTTTAAACCTCGACCTGAATTATTATTCTTGTTGATTTAGGTTTTGTGGTATTAATAACTCATTTGCTTTATCAAATTAAGAAAGAAGTTAGGAAAATTTGAATGTTGCATTTTAAATAAACTCGTACGCTGAAATACAAAAACATGGGCGTGGGTGCAGCGTTGTAAGCAGGGATAGGATATCAAATGTAATGAATGAATTGGCTTTTGTCTTAAATATCGTAAAAAAGTAAAAAGATTCTTTTGAAGTACAAACGCATTACATTACGCGGGAAAAATATGTCATGTGCTGAAAGTAATTAAAAACATTTTCTTCTATGAAAAAATTTCTGAATTTTCAAAAACATACATATTGTAACATATATACATACTTCCAAATCCTCTTATTTCAACCTTCTACTAAGTTCGAATCACTAAACTGTTGAATAAATAACTTCAATATTGAATAATGGAAAAATGGCCTTTATTAAAGTACTTCACAATAATACTTATACTTTGCAACTAGCTTGCTTAATAACCAAACTGCTTGATAGCTTAAATGAAACTGATCCCTCGCCTCTACTGTTGTCGCCTTTTTATACTGTCCGACCTCCTCGTTGCATATTTCTAGGCTTTTCTAATTTCAGAACTTACTAGTTAGTTATAAATTTCTCAGCTACAACTACAGATGTATAACTTTTATAGCTTCTCTCATACCCCATGCGCTTGTACGTGTGAGCGACACTTCTACAACCACAATTGCATACCTTTAGGAGCATCTCAGATAAGATATCTGCATGTGTTTGTGCATCTCTTCTCCGCTGCGTGTACGTACATAGGTGTAGACAAAATGATTAAATTATTGATGTGCATTCACGTCACTGCTTAGCATCGGCATAGAGATGGCAGTACCCCTTAGTGCCGCTAACATTCGTAACAATATTTTGTAACAAATGCTACGCCTAATTTTGAAAAATTGTGGATACTTGTAGTCTTGTCTAACTTGGTCTGGTAATTTTACCAGTGGGGAAAGATTTCTCAGTTTACCACCTAGTAACAGTTTTTACAGTTACCAAATTTTTCACCGGTCTCCTAATATGCGACTTTAGTGATGATTTATTTGACCTTTGTTAGCAAAAATTTAAAGTTCCACTCATTCTATTAGTAAGGACTTTTCGATATACATACATACATATATGCATATGTATATGCTTCGTAATTGCTAAAAAGCTTTGCAGTCTTCATTATTTTGCAAAAATTTGGAAAATTTGCTTGAATTCAAAAATGACGCACTTACTTATACAAAGATAGTATGAGATACTTTAAAAAAATTTAGTTCCCATAGCTCGCTTATAACAGCCACTGATTGTGGCATATTTCCATAGAATAATTATAAGCTTTAATATATATACTCATACATACATACATATTAACGAATCAAATTTCTTCTGGGCTCACATAAAACTTGTAATTATTTCTGTGTAACGACAGCTTTTACAACAAGCACTATTGCGTAGGCGTCTATGTGTGTGTATGTATGTATGTTTGAATGTTATATATGTGAGCCAAGGGCTGTTAATTAAAAATATCCCAAATAACTTAAGGCTAACGCATGAATTTAATCACATTTATATAACAGTAAGTAAGTAAGTGCGGTTGTGCTATTTTAATAATCCTCATCGGCTAGGCATCGAGTTTAAATAGATAGTTACATATTTACAATAAGCAAGTCCATATTTGGATACACTTACACATACATAGATGCATACGCTTATAACTTCATATTTGTTGTGCTCTCAATGTTTATAACTGTAATTTGGCTGCATGTCCGATATTATCTTTCGTAAATTTGCATGCATTAAATTGCTTGCTTTTCACTGTAATTAAGCTAACTTTACGGCAAGAAAATAAATTTCAAAAGCAAAATTCATGCATAGCTAACATAACTAAGTATTTAAGTACATACTTTAGGTAATTAAATAAGGAATTTCCTCACTCATTTGCTTCCTTTATAAGTACTTAGTTTGTTCTTTGACTTACTTAGTTTTCAATTTGATCTTCAATTAAATGTCAAAGAATTAATACGAGATAAATAAGTATTTATTGAATTTAGTTTTAATTTTTGTTGTCAATGAAAGGGGGAACGGGTTCAAGAATATCATTACTTCCGAACGCTGGCGTTTAATTATCATCCACAAGGGTACTGAAGTTATGACCATTTTGTGGTAAGTTAAAGGAAATAAGGCTGCAATGCCTGAACAACATAATCGCTTGAATAGCTAGTTGAGGTGGAGGAAGGATTTATTGCCGGTGTGTTTCTTGGAGACAGTGGATCGATTGGGGCCCAGTACATAAAGTCACACACCAATGTAGACAATAAAGTATGGGATAATGAGGCATCACTTGTGATTTGAAAGCATTCACCTGGAATATCCGGTCCGAAACAAAAACGGCGACCTAGTAACCAATGTCCAGAGAGTATTTATCTCGTCGTATTTGCTCATTTGAACTAAAATTCGTGTGATATAAGTGCATTCATTCGCCTCAGTGAGTGACAGTAAACATAATTGTCATGTGAAATTTTTGTTATTATGTAGTGCATGATACAAAAAAACGAGGTAGTTCCATCTAGTGTGACATTAGCCACTTGACTTTTGAGGGGACAATGACAATATCACAAAAACAAGCTACCAGATTGAAAAATGTTACGAATTTTTCTAATTTTGATGGATTTCATTTTAACGAAGACGACTAAATTACTTTCATAGTTATTTTAAATAAAAAAGAAAAAAATGAGTCTTGGAAACATTTCAATACAAAATATCAGCCTAGAAACGAAGGTTTTTAATAAGTTTTTCGAGCTCCTGAAAATTGTTTTGGTGGAAGAAACATGGATCCAAGTATGTAAAGCAAGTGAATATAGCCTTCTTAAGTGTCCGCACGTTTGCTCAGAACATTTTGACAAAACATACACGTTTGTCAATTGCTTGCTCAAAGGAGGTCTTTATAAACCGACACCGCAATGTCTTGATAAATTGGCTACAAGTCCACAATTTTTATTTTTTTATTTATTGTATAATTCAAGCGTTTCGCTTTAGGAAAGAATTGTCAAACCATTTTTAGGGAGAACATTACCCTGTAGCTCTGCAGGTTAGCCACTAGTTTTGAGAGTGTTTTTGCCAGTTGTACCAGGGGGCAGCCCCGCCTATACATATTCTGTGCCCTTTTATCGTTGACATAGATGTGCAGACTCTGGAGGTACACTTTTTATCAACATGCTTTCAGAAATATTTACTGTAGGGGCATGATAATAGGGCCATGCTAGAACGCCAGGATTTTTCGTGTATTTTTTTTTCTGTCTACGGGTCATGCAGCCATAAATATATGAGTCATTAACCAATGTATGAGTCATTATCCACTATTTTTCAATAAAATTGCATGTTTTACTTTATTCTCAATCTGGATAGAGCCAGAACGACATATGTCGCTAATTCGCCTATTGCTAGGGCATTGAAGGAATTCAATCTTCTTACTAATGCCAGGGAAATTGATTTTTCAGTAAATAAATGAAAGTTTATACTTATACTAAATGACTTGATATGGTAGATAATATTTAAGCTAATAATTTGTAAATAGTCTGTAAGGATATTTTAATTTGTCCTAGATTTACTTTGAAATAAATAAATAAATAAATAAATCGTGCTAAAGCACATTATCATTGTCTGAAATGACCATTGCGTTTTCATCCTAAAGGAAATTTCCATCACGAAAAAACACAATTTCGCCTTAAACAGTAACGGTATGGCAACGCTTCTGGCAAAACAACAAACATTATGAAACTTCAAAAATCCCCAAATACGTCAAAAAATTTTGAGTGGAACTACCTTCTTTTTTGTATCATGATGTAGTGGTGAATGTGAATGCCAGTACTTGGATTATGGAGGGAGCAATTCTACGTTAGCCTAAATGGAGAAAGCGACTTGCCGCCCAGGAAGATGATGAACCGCAGCCTTAATTGATCTCGATGGAATTAATTAATACGACTTTGACGACATAAGAATAGCAATAAATAACAAGATAAAAAAACCAAGGCAGCGGGCGCTGATAGATTGCCTGCAGAGCTATGCAAATATGGCGGCGGGGAGTTGGTAGTTCTCATGTATAAACCTCTGTGCAAAATATGTACGGCGAGTGCATACCCATAGTTGGAATCTGAGTTTTCTTCGCTCAATCCAAGGGGAAGTGGGATCCTGCAAACTGCGTAACTATCGGGGAAGCAACCTTCTTAATATTGCGTATAAGGTGCTGTTAAGCGTACTGTGCGAACAATTGGAGTACAACGTGAAACGCCTGACTGAATCTTTAAAGCCGCCTTTGAAAACACGACAAGAAGCTGCCTACATGGATATGCTTTCCCAGTTGTGCAAAATGATGTAGACTCATAACATCAGCTCAATCAGAGTTGTCCGAAACTAAACGAGGTTTCAGATAGTATGTCACCCTAACATGCGACTTCTATAATTTCATGCATTGACATTTTTGGCCTAAACACACGCTCCGTAATTCCCGCTTACTCCTAACTGGAAAAAGAAGCGGAAAGTTCCTGCTTTCGTGAAGCAAAAGTTGGCAGCCATTTTTTCGAAACGGTAAAAGACTTGGTTTATTTGGGAAGCAGCATTAACACAAATAACAACGTCAGCCTATAAACCCAGCGAAGAATCACTCTTGCCAATAAATGCTACTTTGGACTAGATAGGCAATTCAAATGATAAGTCCTTTCTCGCAAACGAAAATCATCCTTGAAAAGTCCCTTTACCTACCCGTCGTAACAACATCAGATGAGGCGGTTCTGGAAGTAGACGGCGAGTACCAAGGAAGATTTAATCATAAGTTGAACGACCTTCATGCAGACGTCAACATAGTCCAGTGAATTGAAAGACATCGGCCAAGAATGTGTTGATTTTTTATTAAAACCCGCCCATGAAAGCGGAGGAAGAGGGCCACCCCCACTACACTCGAAGGAACAGCTGGAAATAAATTTAAATTCTCATGGTTTTACCAATTGCCGCAAGTTAGTACAGCGACGAAACGACGTGTTTGAGGGCAATAACCGTTTGAGCGGTGATTAAATCTAACGGATGAACTTCCTACAAACCTGCAAAAATTTAAAAATATGTCCATATGCATACTATTCGCTTTTAAAATTTTTCGCAAGATTATGAGTTGTGAATTCAAAATAAAATTTTAGTGCGTTTCAATTTGTGATCATTAAAACATGCAATCCCACATACCAAGCAGATTAAAATATAAAATTAATAAGCATAAGGACCTTGGCCTGTTGGTTTCCAAGTAGGCGACCTTCTGCACTTATTTATAGCTGCCTACGCACCGAAAAAAGCAGAGATATTGAGGAAGCGTTAGCGTGTAAAATATATAAATATGCACGTGTGGTATTTCACGTTTCTTCCATTCAAGATGTCGCTTTTGAAGGCAGTACATCTCGAGCAACGAGGATGCGACCGAGTGCAAGTTAAGATCATAAGTACAATTTTACTTTAATACATACATACATACATACATACATAAACCATATACGTGGCCACTTATGCATCCGTAATTTTGTAATTATGCACAAGTGAAGGTCTTACGTAAGTATTACATAGCAATTAAAATAACATCTTTAAAGAGATGATGAGGATGTTAAGTTGAGATGCTAAATAATGTGAAAGTGGAAATGAAATCAAGGTAAGTCGTTCAACTCAATTGCGAAAGCGTTCAAGCATGGATGCTGATGCTCATGAGATTACGTGGAAGAGAAAAGAGATGACAGGTAAAGTATGTAATGGAATTGGGGGAATTATATAGAAATTAATAAGGGAATGCATTATTTACATGTTAACAATACATAATTTGTATTACTCGTGCGTCTGCGTTGTCATATTTGTTGTTAAACATTCCAGCTCATAATTGAAATTTTCAAGGTATTTTTATATATTATGAAATTTATTTTATTAAAAAACAAATTCTAAAGGCATTTTTACTTGTACAAAAATGTTGTTGATGGGTGTAGATTTCCATTTTATGTTTGTATTTTTATATAAACGTTTTGGGTTACCGTTCGTGAAAGTGACAGCGGTCTTTCTTTATGAGTCCTGCTTGTCTTGCCGTTTTACGCTTTTAAGATGGTTTTCAACATTTTTATGCTTTCGTTCATTAATTTTTTTCCTATCATCTTTCTGCTATTATGCGCTCGTTTTCTCATCACAACTTATTTAATTTTCATAGTGTTAATGTGAAAATATTCACGCTTTAATACAAAAAATAATTGGCTGTTATCGTATCCTAAATAAATTAGCGACCCAAAAGAATTATTATTATTTTTTTAATTAAATGAGAGCGTAATAAATACGAAATAATTTTTGATTAGCAACGAGTTTGGCATTTCCTTCAATAAATTCAATTAACTGCCCTAGTTTCGTGTTTCAATTGTAGGGTGTTTGAAAGAGGTATTTTTCTAATAAAACATATCAGACCGTAAAAGGTGGAATGAGCGGCGCGTAATGTTCTTTCTGTACGGAATTATTCACATAGAGAGCTGCTAAACCCCTATACACTTATAGCACTTTTGTTTTGGTCTTGCCCGAAGAATAGGCACAGATAAAAACACATACTTTGAATATAAAAACAAATTTCATAGCACTCCCATATGTCCACACATATAAATTCGATTCACATGAAAGTGCAAAGAAAAATTACTTCCATATGAAGCCAAGGCACTGCCATATGATATTCAAATTTACACTAAAAAATTGACACCAACAATTTTTTTTTAAATATTGAGAAAAATTTTATTTCCAAATTTATTCATTCAGGAGACCATAAAAATTACACAGGTAAACAGTGAAAAATTTTCCAGACTTTTTTTCAGTCGTTTTAAGTAAATTTAAGGGTGCTGATTACGAAAAAATTATTTGTTTCTTTCTAACAGGTCTAGTTTTCAATTTTCGTAAAGGTGTTAAATTCTAACAAAAATGAGAATGTTTGCATACTTAATTTTAATGATTTACCGCGTATCAGCACAAAGTTGCCGTTTATAAGACTTTCTTGCCTGTGGGTCTTGTTCAAGATCCCGACAAAGACTCCAGCAGTAATCGGCCATCATATGCGTGTCCCAACTTCCGTGTTATCGCTCTGACATGTGCGGTACTGATGATTAGTTTGAGTGCAGAAGTGGTCGCTAAGCCGAAGGCAATGTCGGATAGGACCATTTTTTTTGTTTGCCGAGCTTATTCCAGTAATGTTTACCACACAAAAATAGCAATCATCATGATGATTCGTAGGTTCCTGCCAAATCATTGGTGTCTTAAATTTGAGAGCTGATCTTTTTCCATTTGACCATTGTCGCAGAGACACAATACAATTTTGGCACGCAGTTTTTGGCATCCATGGCTTCTCTTCATCTCAAATTTTCACTCCAAAGTAATTAAAATATCCTGTTTTAACAAAGTCCGTGATGACTTTACGAAACTTTTTGAAAGTATATTCACCACAACAACACAGAAACCATATGCATCATTCAAACAACGCCGTCTTTTTGTGGACATTGTTAGAATCAGAATTAATTGTATTAGTTTTAATGTAAAAGTCGCGAAAAAATTTGGAGATGTTATAAGAAAATACAATAAATACCCTTAGTCAAAACCAGAGCTGGGGAACTTCGATTAGTATTAGAAATCATTACGATTAGAAAAATAAAATAATCTAATCATTAGTTGTTTTGATTCTTTAATATTTTAGATTACCAATTGATTAGATTAGAACTTATCTAAAATCTAATGGCGATTAGCGACGATTAGCATATCTAATCAAAAGTAATCAAACAAAAATTCGATTAGATTTCTCGATTAGTTTTGATTAGATATGATTATCTCAATTATTTTGAAATATTTTTGTTGTTTTTTTCGTTTAATTCATAAAGTAACAAACTTAAAAGAACTTTTATTCAAAATTTCACTGTAAACATAAATATTATTAAACAAGTAAGGACTGGGTTGTCTTCGGCTCAAAGCCCTGGTCATTTCCGTACACTTATTGGTGGGTCTATCTCTACTTTTTCTTATACTAGTTGTAGTATAAAAATTAAAGGCACGTTCTGAAAAAAAACATGAGATTCTCGACGCTTTAAATGTATGCTGATTTATATTACATATGTATCACAAAAAGTTTATATTCGACTTCATTACTAGCAACTTTTCAAAAGAAAATTCAGACAATGAATTCCGTCTTGGGGTATTGACTATGAAAACAACCTTTCGACGGGCGCTGATGACGTAAGCTGGGTATTGAACGCTAGACGTGCTTCCTTCAGTGCACCATATTTATTCCAAATTTCAGGACCTGGTGTCGGGTCATTCAAATACGCAGGCAGCTGATTGCTAACCACTTCTTTGAAACCGTTTCACTCGTTTTGCTGTTCTGGAACCAAAATAATATTTAGTTTGAAAAATCATATAATATAGATGAAATTACCTTCATCATAGAAATCATAAAAAGATCTTTCATAGTCCAACTGAGGCACGTCCGTTTCAAGATATGTGGAATCATTTTGGAAGAAAGTGCTTATTACTTTTGATAAAATGCATATTGCGAAGACGAAAAATTTTGTGTAGGCAATGGTGCGATGATATATTTTATAGAGGGGGCGCGAACAATAATTATAACCAAAAATGTTCTATTCTGAATATTTAACAAAAAATAACGAGAGTATATACAAAAATAAATAATTCTTTTTTACAAAAATATTTCAAAATAGTTGATCTAATCAAATATAATCAAAACTAATCGAGAAATCTAATCGAATTTTTTTTTGATTACTTTTGTTTGGTTCTAATATAATCAATAAGTAATCGATTAGTATAGCCCACTAATCGTAATTAATCAATTATTATGCAAAATAAAAGTTTCTAATCCGATTACTAATCATTGGGTTTACTAATCATTTTTCCCCAGCTATGGTCAAAACCAATACGAACGAACAGTAATTGAAAAGTGCAAAAACGAAACACGCAAACTTCAATTTCATTTTCATTTTAAACTATTTGTTTTTGTATTTTTTGTGTATTTGTTGTTTAATTCAACGAAAGTTTAAGAACAAAAACAAAATAATGTCGATCACTTTCGCTGAGCCCTTCTTATTGACATTCTTGTAGGTTTTTTTAAATTTTCGTTAGATGAAACAACAAATACACAACAAATATAAAAGCCAATAGTTTAAAATGAAAGAACAAAGGCAAATAATAAATGAAGTATTAAAAAATTTAGGTTTGCTTTTGTAAATTGTTGCATTTTTTGTTTTTGCACTTTTCTACTCCTGTGGGATAAGTTTTCGGGTCGTCGAAAATATCTCGAAAACTAGAGCTGTTACAAAAAAAAGTAAATGATTTATGAAATGAGCACACAAAATTTTGGAACTTGGAAAATTTGTTCCGCAGTGTTATTTAAAGATTTAAAATAATTTTTTTTTTCCATTTAAAAAAGTTTCAGTGTACATATAATTTTGTATATGTATTGTGATTTGCACTTAAATATAAAAATGTTTGAACTCTTCACATGCAGTTAGATGAATACAATTTCCAAAAATATTTGCATAGTTTTATTGCACCAATACCATATAGTCGGTTTACGAAAAAGGGGACCAATCCAATAGTTGCCAAAGCAAACAGACCGCTTCTAAGGGCAGAACTGTAGATGCCATTAAAACTTGCGTAAACTATATCTATTTGATGGCCTTGCAATAGGACCCTTTAAATTCTTCAACGTTGTGTCCCAAAAATTCCTGATCTCTTGACCGTTGAAAGTGTATATTCTTAAAATTTTTAAAATAAATACATATGTAAATGAGTTGATGCAAAAAAAAATTTTGATGTTTTTCCGTCGTAAGTTCACCCAATTACACACACAAAGCGCCCATGATTTTTAAAAAATAATACTCGTAGGTATTTATCGTTTATTATGTATTATGTATAACGTAAAAGAGCTGAGCATATTTTTAAGAACCGAATACTTTTCCGAAACCGAGCACTTTTTCGGATCCGCCTCTTTTTTTAGAGCCAAGTTTGATTGCGGGAACGGATACTTTTTATAACCGGATGCTTTTTCAGAGCCGGGTCTTTTTCGGATCAGAGTACTTTTTTTACAAACGGGTAGCCGCTTACGAGTGCACTCAAAGTGGTGGGACATACTAACAGTAATAAGCCATTAGCTCTTAGTCCAAACGTACTCACAAACAAACATACATATGTACAGATGAGTAGATTTTGTTCATGGTATTATTATTATATATTATATCGTTTTGATATAATATACATGGAAATAGATTTAGTGCGATACACCGCAAGACAAGTAAACCACTGGCTAGCTTATCTGCAATTGGCCTAAACGAAAACTCAGACAGCAAATGCAAAAGGCTCTCTTCTGGCATTGAAATAAGACCATTTATGAGTTTACGGGTTTTCTTTTAAAAAATACTTTCACTCATTTAATATCCATTTGTTTACATTTTATAAATTAAAATATATGTATTTACACATAAATACATCTATAGAGGTATATACATAGCAATATATATGTAAACTGAATTTTAAATTGTTTCAATATTTACTATGCAATTAACTTGCTGAGCACAAAAACTTAATAATTGTTAAGGCAATAAAGGATTATTTTTACGCAGAAATAAAAGTATGTAAATAATTCCACAAAAAGAAGAAGACCCTATTTTTTTGTGGCTTTACTTAAAAGCATATAAGAAAAGGATTTTACAGCAAGTAAATACAATAAAAATTAATGTAGGGCCACAGGCATTTTCCTTGCGGTCCAAGTATTAAAAGAATGCCTGGAATGGGTGAAGTTAATGTTTGATGGGCGCAGTGGTGGCTGAATGAAACAATAGAGGTGGGGGAAAAAGGATACCACTAAATGAGGCATTTTTGTTGTTTCTTTTGCATTTACTTAATCCTGCGAACAATAACCAGAAAGAAAAGGCAAAAGTGATGGCAGTGATTGTTTAGCCGCTGTGCTTCCTTATTTTATTACATTTTTTTTTTACTTTCTATCGGACGTTGCACGTTGCCACATTTTATATTTATTGTTATTAACATCATTGGGTGAGATTTAAAATTTATGATACAGATCTCAAACAATGGACTTACGGTCAATAAGCGTAGCAGCAAAAATAGCTTAGGCGAAGATACGCGCGTCTCTTTCCAGCAGGAATGATTTGAATGGGATAATAGAATATAAAAAAATGATAACAACTAACTCATTTGCACGTTTACATACTAAAAATTCCAGGCTTCGTATCCTTTAAGTAAATTGCAAGCTTTTTTCCTGTCTTAGTTTATTTATTCTGCAGCACTACTCTATTCAACATAAATATTGCTCGAAAATTGAGTTATAAATAGTTTATTTTAAGCATAAAAACTTGTTTGTCTCGTAAAAATTAAGTGGTTGTTTTGTTTCTTTAATGTGGTCATTTTTTTTGTAGTAATTTTTTGCACGTTCAATCATTATCTGTAAAGAAAGATTGGTGATTATTGGCCATGAATAGAACCGGCAACTTTAACACGATATTTGTCATTGAAGAAGATCAAAAGCTAGCGCATAGAGACTCTGAATGCAGAGCTACCTACTAAATGGCCTACTTACTCGATCACATAGAGACATTAAATAATAGCACGGTTTCCTCTAACGGGGTTATCGGATATTGAATTTGGTGGTCGATTTCATATACAAGTACCAGTCCGGTATAGGATATTGCTAATTAACGCCTTGCCCATAGGGCTTATGTTTAAATATGTAATATAACTCAATTTTCACATAAATCGAAGTCTGAACTTTGGTTTACCGGTCTTAACTTCTATTAGTCTCCTCTCTACTTTTATTTCTTCATTTATCCTCCTTTTCTGTCCCTCTCCTGTTGATCCCGCCTCTCGCTTCGGTATGTGTCCTCACTCTGTCTTTATAATTCTTCTTCTTCCCTAATCTGTCTCTCTCTCTTCATCTTCCTAAAGTAAACCGCAGCACAAATTCCCTAAAAAAAGTATCTTTGCCATTATAAATTGGCCCATTGCTCGTGCTCAGTTTCTCATTCCGCTCCTTCCTCCCTCCATTTCTAATCAGAGATAGGATTTTTGTGCAGAGGTCCGTTCTGGAGCCATCTTCGTACCAACTTGCTAATAATGGAATGTATAGTTTCAGAGTCCGTTGAGCATAAAAACGTAGCACGAGAATTTTACATTATATATTTTATATTTCCTACAAATTGAATACTACCCGTAAACGTGATATTAGCTCTATTGGAATTTGATGAGTGCCAATTTGTTGTTGTTTCCAAACTTTTTAATATTGTTACGTTACTTTATGTCCATCTTTACACAAAATTTTACCTCATTTATGTTAACTGCAGCATTTTCCACGTGTCCTCGCTTTTGCCGTTAGAGTTGTGGTTGACCTACATATTTATCTTCATTAGCAGTAAAGCAACGGGACATTGCCAAGGACTCCAGCGGCGAAGAAAGATAAATAAAAAATTATCTTCATGAAAACCTCTTTTATAAGATTCTACGGTGTGGGGGGAAACACGAAGCGCATTTATATTGGCTGCTAATGCCGCAAATCTTTCATCCTTCATGATGGAGAGTGAGAATATGAAGTTGTAAAATATGGAGCTATATTAGGCAAAGCAAATATTTGAAAACATTTGTTAGAATTCGTTTGCTCGTTGGATCATTTGATAAACGAGCGTATATTCAATCAAATCAATCAGCGCTTTGGCCGTTTATGGGCTTGCTAACGGGTGGCATTGAGATGAGTTCGCAAGAGAAAAGGATACTGTAAATATATTGTTAAATATGTGAATGCATTAATACACACAAGTTTAAAAGAAGTAAGGTTCAATGGGCATAGAAAGAATAATTTATGCAAAATCTGTTACCGAAATTAATTTTTTTAGATAGGCGCTTTAAATTAACTACAATTATCTAATATGAATCATAATAAGCCTGGCGCATAGCTCCAACAAGATGCGGGCTTTAAGTGCCTTTTGCTTTCTATAGCTTACCAGTTATTTATAGCTGTTATCGCTCAGTCATCAGCTTCTTATTGGTTTCTTATCGGCTTGTTATCGACGGGTGGCATATGTTTCAACGATTGTATATTGAAGTTTAAGCGGTATATGTTTGATAACAAGCCGATCTATTGTCGTTCACAAGTTGACAACATGTGGTTTTCCATTATAAATCAATAACTCATCGATAATCAATAGACGAACTTTCAAAAAAATAGATAACTATTTTAATAAAAATCGATGGTGAATAGATACATTTTTAATAATAAAAGATATATTTTCGATAACTTTTCTATAATACGCATTGGAAACACTCTGTTAGCAAATCGATAAATTTTTGATAATATATCGATAAATAATTGAGAAATTTTCGACAGCACATCTTTAACTTTGTGATACAAAATCGATAATCCATCTGTAACTTTTGTTATAGATAGCAAATTTATAAGACTTCGATAACAAATCGATAATTAGCCTATACCTCGTCAATAAAACACATATAACAAATCTTTTCTTTGCGTTTGCTTTCTGATTTCGGTCATATCAACTCTACCATGTACATGGTTATGGTTCCCACTGGGTAGTTACTACACTCACGCTTACATTCTGGTTTCCCTTATACCCTGAGCAAAGATGTTTATACATCAAAAAACTTGACTTCGTAGTGCCTGGGAGTTGCATTAAATTTTGTTGCCCATTTTTAGATAAGCAAATGCATGCTAACACTAGCAATAAATGTTAAACAGATATTTAGAGTCGTATAATAAGCCAGATATGTAAGGAAATCTGTACGGGAATTCTATAGCATGAAAATGCCCAAAAGCCATGAAACAGAAATACCAAACAACAAAGTACGAGGAATAATATGTAAAATAGTAAAGTATACTGAAAAGTTAGAAAAAAATGGTCTGGTACAACAAGGAGCAGTTGCATTTGTTGTACAATTCTTTTGTTTTATCGGCAATCTTTTGTAATCGAACTGCAAAGAAAAGAACGAGCCTCATATACAAATTCACTGAAAGAAATGGTGCTAGTAAAATCAACAAATCGGTTCTATTCTCCTTGACTTAAAGGAGATTCGGTGAAATTGATCGAATTATGGTTAATTCGACCGAGTTCATTGTCTAACGAAAAAATTAGTTTAGTAATTTCACCAGAAGAGAAATTGTCGCTCTTAAGTTAACAAAATTCTGTAAAATTGACAGATTCCTAATCAATCTAAGTGATTTTACTGTTAACACAACTGATCTCACTGGGCATTTCAACAGCAATCAACACTCAATACATGAACAAATTTCAAAGAGAATTGTACGCTCACTGCGCTCTCTACTTTGTACTTATGACGATGGTGCCACTTGTTAAAAAAAAACACCAAAATACGAAAACCACCAAATCGAAAGAACACACAAAATGGGAAAACAACAAAAAACTAGTTTTTCAGTATCAATACAAAACGAAAAACCCGTTTTTGAATTTACTGTGCAAAAAATTATGTATTTATCGGGTACAATTTTGCAACTTCTCCTCCAAGCGAAATGCAGAATTGCGCCCTCTTGTTGCAAAAGTCTTTTTTGAACGAACAGAATTTTTCCAAAATTAGTAACATTTTGTTTCCTTTTTTAATGTTGATATTTCCGACAACATACAAGTCTGAGTTGTTTTGGAATCGTTTCAACTTAAAGTGTTACGAAAATTTAACTTGCCGAGTTACATGTAAAGTTACTCCAGTGGTGAATTATCTTCCTGCGATTTGATTCTTTACTTTTCTATATTTTACAAGTTCTCTATTTAAAATGTTATGTCAAACATTTTTACTACAAGTTTTGTTCGAAACAATCAAGTGTGGCAACTACATGCGAGAGAAAAAATTGAAAATGAGCTGAGCTGCAACTGAAAGAATTGAGAATCAGTTTTGTGACTACTACTTATTTTCATTTCTATATGCAAAGCGAAGTTCAAAACTATAAATTAAATAAATTATAAAATATAAAAATTGGTGAAAGTGCGTTTAATAAAACAAAATAATAAAGTGTATGTATAATGTTTAATGTGTGCCAGCATATTTGATGAACACCCAATTGAAGTTCGGTTAGTAAGTGCGTACATATGCATGTATATGTAGCAAGCATGCGTATCTATGTATTCACATATTTACGTATGTATGTATATGGCAACATAGGTACTTTCGTACAAAGCTGTCACAACAACTTTTTTTGTTCATTTGACTACTAAACCGGTCAATTACGAATAAATGATTTGTGCGCAGTTGACTCAACGCTTTGTTGCGATGGATAAAAATTGACAGACATTTCGGTTGAATTGACCCGTATTTCGGTTGATTTTACCAGTCTTTTTCTTTCAGTGTTCCATAAATCCTACCAATCATTTACAAACAAAGTAGAACAGCTTGCACACTTTTTGCCAGCAGAGAGCGCCCTTTTATCCTTTGAAGTGTTGAGTTCACTAACAACTCACAATTGATCATCGATTTCAAAATTTAAATAAGGGTCCACAAAAATTTTACTGCCAATATTGGTGCGTTTAGTCCTAGTTACAAATAATAATTCAAATTGATGATAGTGAACTGTGAAGAGTAAGTTAATTGACCGCTGTGAAAATGGCGATTGCTGTACTTTTTCATGAACTGTTTATATTCCCAATTTACTTTGATATTTGCGTACTCTCTCTCACAATAGAGCATTTCACCAATTCCCTGTTTTTTATCAAGTTCCATAAATCCAACCTGCTTTATTACATACATAAATTTTACTGTTCTGTTGAGAGGTTTTCGCAACTTCGCTTAGAAAAGATTGAAGCGTTTTACTTAAATTCTGTTCCATGTTACTGTCAATTAATCCACTGCCCAACAAAATGACACATCGAAAAGACATATATTTAAGTAAATATTTACATTTACTTTATGTGCGTAACTTGTATGTTCGCATGGACACATTATTCCAAGCCTTTGCATGAGACATATGGCCGTAATGATGCGTCCGATCAGACAACAGCAACATTAACAAACAAAGTAAATACCAGCACAAACAGTGGAATGTAGTAAAAAAATCTAAATAACAAAACATCACAACCAACATAACATACTCACCACAGGTTTGTGTCATTGCGATTAGTTGGCAAAAAGCACAAACCGCAACATTCGACGTTGCTGGTCCTCAAAATACAGTAAGAGCACTACCCTAAAACATTGTTTTTTTATACTCAGCTTTGCACAGAGAGTATATTAACTTTGATTGGATAACGGTTGGCTGTACATGTATAAAGGAATCGAGATAGATATAGACTTCCATATATCAAAATCATCAGTGCCGAAAAAACGTTTGATTGAGCCATGTCCGTCCGTCCGTTCCCCCGCCTGTCCGTTAACACGATAACTTGAGTAAATATTGAGATATCTTCACCAAATTTGGTACACGAGCTTATCTGGACCCAGAATAGATTGGTGTTGAAAATGGACGAATCGGATGATAACCACGCCCACTTTTTATATATATAACATTTTGGAAACACAAAAAGCCTGATTATTTAGTAAATAATACACATTAGAATGTTGAAATTCGACGTGTGGACTGATATTGAGACTCTTGATAAAAATTTGAAAATTTTGTTTAAAATGGGCGTGGCACCGCCCATTTGTGATAAAATCAATTTTACATATATTATTAATCATAAATCAAAAATCGTTAAACCTATCGTAACAAAATTCGGCTGAGTGGGTGCCTTTACTCTAAGGAATGCTGTGAAGAAAAATTAACGAAATCGGTTAAGGACCACGCCCACTTTTATATAAAAGATTTTATAAAGTGTCGTGGACGAATAAAATAAGCTATATCTTTGCAAAAAAGAGCTTTATATAAATGGTATTTCATTTCCCAAGTGGATTTATAACAATAAATAGGAAACACTTAAAATTTTAAAAAATGGGCGTGGCACCGCCCCTTTTAGCAATTTTCTATGTTTCGGGAGCCATAACTCCAAGAAAAATTGTTGGATCGTAATAATATTGGGTACACAGATTTTCCCTATAGCAGGAAATATTTATAAAAAAAAATGGACGAAATCGGTTAAAGACCACGCCCACTTTTATACAAAAGATTTTTAAAGGGGTAGACAAAAATAATAAACTATATCTTAGCGAAAAATAGGTTTGAATCAATATTTCACTTATAAAGTTTTATTGTAAGAGGAAATGGGGAGACATTTTTTTAAATGGGTGGTGCCACGTGTTATGTAGAAAAGTAATTTATCTGAAATGAAATGAGCAATTGAAGCTCACGCTGAGTATATAATGTGCGGTTACACCCGAACTTAGACACCTTTACTTGTTTTTGTTGTATTCGTTTCTACCTCTTTTCGTTTTGACCGTTACGTATGAAATGGTCCTGCTTTTCTTTTTTCAAATTTCGTGACAAAAACGATTTTTTTTAATGTAGTTTGTATATTTGCTCGTTAAGGATGTGACTTTAAGGTATCCAATTATTTGTAATCTTTTTTTATATATAAACTAAATATCCCCGGAAGTCTTCGCACAAAGCAGGTAATCTACTGTGCCGATTTCTCTATTACTCGTATAAAATTTTTGTGTGACGTTAATGTCGGTGCTAACTATGAAACTATTCACATGGACCTGAGTTTTTGTAGATGGGTTTCATACTTTTTTGCCAGAAAGTAAAACCAGGAATTCACCTTTTCGAAAAATCGTGTTCGTGGTTTGATTTGCTAGAAAATTTGTACCCATGTGAGTTTTTTGTGCTCGATGTGTATTAACGGGATAGATATTAAACGGAATGTTTTGACGGAGTTTACAGTAAAGATTGGTTTCCATTTCGAAAGTTTAATGGATTTTTGTATATATTGACCAGCTGTGGAATAAAAGAAAATAAAGAGAGGCAGGCAGAAGCAGATGTTGGGGAGCGAGAGAGATAATATGGACATCAAACGCCTAAGGTTTCATGATTGTTTTACGCTGCATTAAGACCCTGGTAAGGTTTATTTTTACTTTTCTTGGATTTTTTGAAACCAACTCACGATTGCTGTACTCAGTAAGTATAATTATTTTTTACTATGAACGATTGGGGGATGTTACGTAAGTACCTCAGATGACTAGGTATATGTATGTCTAATTAACTATTTTTGTTAACAGCACCCTGGTGATTTTTAGCACAGGGATCTTAAACTTATTGCTAGGGTTCCCAGACATTTTATTCTTTGTTTTGATAAACAAAGTTTTCCTAGAAACACAGACTTTAAATGGACAACATGAAAAAAATTCATATTCATTCTCTAAAGTGAGACTTGAGAAAGAAATTCGTTGCAGAACTTTTTACAAAATGTTATCTCAGCATATTTATATTGTCAATGTATATCGTCCCTGCAGAAAAAATGTGAGACCGACACGCAAAGCGACAGCTTCACACTATAGGTTTAATGACTACATCCGAACTGGTGCTAGTCGAATGCAGAGCGGGTAATCACACCTGTACCAACAGCGCTGAGGTATATTCATTGAAATTATTAATTCAAAGGACGCGACTATTTCAGAATTACCTAAGAATTAACTAGTTCGGAGGACATCACTTTAAGAGTGTCAGTTGAAAGCACTACGAGGGAACAGAGTTTGAACTACTACCCTATCTAAATACTAGAGATCTGTACTAGATCCGAACCAATGCGACTCGTTGCAGGAGTGTTTTATTAATTTAATGTGAGGGACTGTTTAAGTTTTAGTTGGGTGCACAAGTCCAGCTTCACACTAGTCTGCTTCTGTGATTGTTTCAGTATTTTTAATCTGCATTTTTTGTTGGCATGTTGTGTTGCATCCAATCGAGAGTTGTTTTATCAATTGCGGTTGGTTTTGATGTTTGCAATTCTGTTTGGTGCTTTTGATTTTTACTTTACTACGAATGTAAGTTGTCCATGCAATTTACATAGTGGAATACGCATGTGTCTGCTTGTGCCGTATTAAATTTACAAACAAACATAAATACAAGTATTTATGTGCGAGGCGTTCCATTCCATTGCTGCTTGAATTCCCCTACCGTATTGGTTTTGCGGTTAAATGCTGCGTTGCACCGCTGTTGGTTTGTGGTTTCGTGTTTATTGCACTTGGTTATGGAGATGTAGTCATATTTATGTATGTAGGGAAACATTTAGTTACAATATATATAAATGGGATGTGCAAGGGCATAAAATAATGTTACGTATTGAAGAATAAACACAATTTTAATTCACTTTTTTCTATTTTGATTTCCTTTACCACACTCTGCTCAAAGCAATTCATTTTATGGAACTTGTTTGCGCTTAAGACTCTATTCATTCATCTTTACAAAATACATGGCCATGAAGTTAACGAGCTTTGAAATGTTCTTTGCTTAAGAGAAGTAGGTTATTGTTACTTCAGTATGTTTTCTTTAAAGTTAAGCTGCACTTGTTTATGTGAACTTAAGGGATAGACGCCGAGAAATCCGCACCTCTCTTCAAACCGTTAAGCGTAACATCAAAATACTAGAGATGTTCAGAATTTGGTGCAAATGGTCAATGTTTCCAATATCATATGCAAAATACTCGGAGCTGGCTTACTTTATTACGGCATAAAATACGTGGGTCCACCAGTTTGTAGGAAAAGTGAAAAGCAGCACACCACAGATCGGAAGAGAAGCTGGGGCTTAATCAATCGAGGACAGGTTGGATTAAGTTTAAGGTACTGGGCCAAGAATTTGCATCCCAGCCTGACATGGGCCCATTGCGGTGGCCTAAACGGTAAACAACCTTTACTGTAACAGCCACTTCGTTACTTAGTCAATAAATGTTTCTAACGCCCTTATTTCGAGCTTGGAAGCCTCCGAAAGATCATTTAAAAACGGATGACTGACATCACAGAACCTCCTCTTACTTAGAGACAGACACTGGCCCACAAGATGCTGGTTGACTTCTTCCTGCTTAATACATCTGCAGATGCGTCAGTAATCTTACATTCGATGCCCTTCCTAGCGGCGTGAGTACCTATCACACAGTGACTATACCGAGGACGATAGCCTTGACTTACGCCGTACTTACATCGCACACATGCATGATATGATTATTTGAGAATTGTTTATACTCAGTTGAGCAGAGCTCACAGACTATATTAAGTTTGATTGGATAACGGTTGGAATCGAGATAGATATAGACTTCCATATATTAAAATCATCAGGATCGAAAAAAAAATTTGATTGAGCCATGTCCGTCCGTTAACACGATAACTTGAGTAAATTTTGAGATATCTTGATGAAATTTGGTATGTAGGTTCCTGAGCACTCATCTCAGATCGCTATTTAAAATGAACGATATCGGACGCCTACTTTTTCGATATCGAAAATTTCGAAAAACCGAAAAAGTGCAATAATTCATTACCAAAGACAGCTAAAGCGATGAAACTTGGTAGGTGAGTTGAACTTATGCCGCAGAATAGAAAATTAGTAAAATTTTGGACAATGGGCGTGGCACCGCCCACTTTTAAAAGAAGGTAATTTAAAAGTTTTGCAAACTGTAATTTGGCAGCCGTTGAAGATATCATGATGAAATTTGGCAGGAACGTTACTCCTATTACTATATGTACGCTTAATTAAAATTAGCAAAATCGGAGAAGGACCACGCCCACTTTTAAAAAAAAATTTTTTTTAAAGTAAAATTTTAACAAAAAATTTAATATCTTTACAGTATATAAGTAAATTATGTCAACATTCAACTCCAGTAATGATATGGTGCAACAAAATACAAAAATAAAAGAAAATTTCAAAATGGGCGTGGCTCCGCCCTTTTTCATTTAATTTGTCTAGGATACTTTTAATGCCATAAGTCGAACAAAAATTTACCAATCCTTTTGAAATTTGGTAGGGGCATAGATTTTATGACGTTAACTGTTTTCTGTTAAAATGGGCGAAATCGGTTGAAGCCACGCCCAGTTTTTATACACAGTCGTCCGTCCGCATGGCCGTTAACACGATAACTTGAGCAAACACCGACATATATTTACTGAACTTATTTCACGTACTTACCTGAACTCACTTTATCTTGGTATAAAAAATGAACGAAATCCGACCATGACCACGCCCACTTTTTCGATATCGAAAATTACGAAAATGAAAAAAATGCCATATTTCTATACCAAATGCGAAAAAAGGGATGAAACATGGTAATTGGATTGGTTTATTGACGCGAAATATAACTTTAGAAAAAAACTTGGTAAAATGGGTGTGACACCTAACATATTAAGTAGAAGAAAATGAAAAAGTTCTGTAGGGCGAAATAAAAAACCCTTGAAATCTTGGCAGGTATTACATATATAAATAAATTAGCGGTATCCAACAAATGATGTTCTGGGTCACCCTGGTCCACATTTTGGTCGACACTGGAAAACGCCTTCACATATACAACTACCACCACTCCCTTTTAAAACTCTCATTAATACCTTTAATTTGATACCAATATCGTACAAACACATTCTAGAGTCACCCCTGGTCCACCTTTATGGCGATATCTCGAAAAGGCGTCCACCTATAGAACGAAGGCCCACTCCCTTTTAAAAATACTCATTAACACCTTTCATTTGATACCCCTATCGTACAAACACATTCTAGAGTCACCCCTGGTCCACCTTTATGGCGATATCCCTAAATGGCGTCCACCTATAGAACTATGGCCCACTCCCTCATAAAATACTCTTTAATGCCTTTCATTTGATACACATGTCATACAAACACATTCCAGGGTTTCCCTCGGTTCATTTTCCTACAAGGTTATTTTCCCTTATGTTGTCACCATAGCTCTCAACTGAGTATGTAATGTTCGGTTACACCCGAACTTAACCTTCCTTACTTGTTAATTATTCAACTCGCAAAATCTTTGGCTCTCTATTCTTGGCTCTCTATTCTTAAATGACGAAATTACAAGACAAACCCTTTAATTTTTCACGAACAGCTGAGCTAATACTAAACAAGAACAGGGTTTCATGGCTGACAGTGTAGTTTTATGACGAGCAAGGACGCTTTCGTCAATGTCTTAACCGGAGTGAACACCACAAAAAGAAAAGTTAAAGCGGAAGAAATATCTTCAGGAACGTCAACCGCTTGGGAAAAATTACTCAGGTTCGCCTCTTAATATAGCATTGCAATTTTGGCAATATCTGGGATATTTTTGCATACTTATTCGCCGTCTGTCTCTAATATTCAATGGATGCAGATTATTTGAATGATGCCACATTTATAAAAACTTCAAAAGAACCCATTTGTCTAGCATAGAAAGAAGACAGGAGTATTCAATAAAATTAAAATTTCAAGAAACGATCCCGAAATGTACGCAGAAACCAACAAAAACGTCTCATCCGTTTCAATGAATCTACTACACACATACCAAACATGAACGTATTTTTCAATAACATGTCTTTACTTATAAAAATTTATTTTGTTTAACGCTTTTTATCTACGTACGTAAACATAGTAGGTATGTATGTGTGTCTGCTTATGATGAGTGTCTATATAAAAATGCGGCTTAGTATTGTACAAGCCATTGTAGGCCTTCAACTTACCATGACGTGATGTTAGTGCGTGCGAGTTAAGTGTGTTAGAGGACTCAATAACGAGTGGCTAAAAGAAGTGAATTTCATACACACAATATAAATCAGTGGAGCATAAGGGCGTATACGTGCATGCCGGAAAATTGTATTTGCTTTTGCAGGCATTGTCCTTTATATTTTATATATTTATTAAATTAGCTTAACAAAGATAATCGGCATGAATTGTGCCGGAATTTGAGAAGAGGTTTTGCAGGTTATTGTATTTTTTGGACGTATGTACTATATAAGCATTATTGTATTGGTATACAAAGTATAAATTAGGTTAAGTTAAGTAAAGAGGACATTTTTGTCCATTGTGAATGCCCTGCCCTTAGTGAGTGCGGGGTAGCGGCACATTCGAAACACTTGCATTTTCTGATGAACTTAAGCAGGAGCGAAACATCCGCCTGCTCAACTTGTCTTGTTTGCAGTCCTGGGGATCGGCAGAGAAAGTGATGAATCGACGCATCTTTCCCTTCATCTTTATATCTTCTGCAGGTATGCTCCACCATCGGAGCATCGGCGAAATAGTGTAATGATGTTTGATGACACCCGTGAGTACTCTCACTGCAGATTTATTTAGCTTGAGAAGAAAGCTTGTTCCTTTCCTCTCCAAACATGGACATAAGGATCTCGAGACCGATCTGCATGTGGCCGTACGGCGCTTTCCGTCTCGTTTATGCCCATTTTGGAACATTTCCTGGTCATTTCATCTGCAAATCCATTTCCTTTCATATCGCTGTGCCCAGGGACCCAGCAGAGGGAGACAATGAGATGCCTTATGGACGCCAGCGGGGCTCGACTCCTCCGCACTATATCCGAATTTATCTTGTTAGATTCGAATGCCTTCTAAGCGTCCTGGCTAAAAACAAATATCGTTACATTGGTGTCTAAGACCGGACTGTCCTGGTTTAGTCTAGGTGCTCTCTCTATGGCCTGAACGAAACTGTATGTGTCAGGAAGTCGGTACGACTGATTTACCTGCAAAAGCTTGCGATGTCATTTAATATTATTGCGTGCTCGGATTTTGTTAATTTCGATATGTTGGATTTTCCTAATCGTAGAGCCCCTTTCGCGGCCAATCCCTGCACGAACACTTGAAGTGGCATCAAATGAAAAACTATGTCTAACCCTTCCTGAAGTGAGCTGCTCACTGGCCCTTATATTCCCAGGAATGATAGCCTATGCGGCTTCTCAAGAGACAAGTGCTTCATGCGTTAGTACCGATCGAATGACTATGTTGACTATACATATGCGGTGACAGTCACTCCCGAAAGCCCATTTGCAGGTGTAGTACGCTGGTAGAGCTTCCTTTGATCATCTCAAAGTTCTTTTTCAGCTTAATTTGGAGTTGAGAAACACGCCAAGATATTAGGCTTCAGAAGAGAGATTTATCGTTATGTTTAACGAGGCCAAAAGTTGAAGGTGGGAAATTTCATTTTTCTTATGAACAGGAAAAGTTGAGGCCTCCTCTGTTATCGGTAGCCGCCCCGTCCCAAATCCGCAAATTCTACCTTTAATCAGTCATTATCCGCTGTGTTGGATCGGAGCGTGGCGGTAGCTTAGTGGTGCAAATAAAATTAATTTTCACTACCGCTAGCTTCTTCCATTCAGGCACCTGACCTGTCAATAGATACAAATACTTTGAGAGCACAGCCCGAACGTAACGACCCCATTACTGCTTTTTATGCCTTGTAGCGACGGGTTATCAATTGCGATGAAAAATATAAGTATTACCTAGTTTATCAGTGTTGGGCACACGGAGTGCTTTTAAGCAATTGAAGTGTCTACAATTTCTGTCACCATCGACAATTTTACATTAAATTGAGACTAGCTTTTAAATTACTGATTGAAAATGCTTTATTACTTTGGAGTTTGTTTTTTGCTACTGCTCGGGATTTGAACATTAACAGAGCATAGAGCAAAGCCGTTGCATAAAAAAGTGATAGCACTTCTCATGTTCTGCTACGAGCTACGCCGTGTTTTAGAACGGAGAAAAATGGCCCAATAAAAGCTGCAAACGAAATGCCATTTGTAGTGGAGCGAGAGCAAACAAAAAATTTTGGCTATTTGCTCTGTTCAGCATTGTCATGCAGAAGTTTGTCTTTTCTCGCGCTTCTAATTATCTGCAACAACTTTGAAGGCAACGTTGGTACAGAGGTGGGAGTGTCGTTGTTATAACAAGATCAACATAAACAAGAGCTAAAACAACAACTTAAAGACCGACAAATAAAACCAAAAGTATAAAAACAACATGATCACAACGCTACATCTGATCTAGCAATAAAAACAAGAGAAAATGTAAAGCTCTGCATAACAATACCGAACAGAGCAAATGTCAATAAATTTTCTTTTCTCCTCTCGCTCCACTACAAATGGCACTTCGTTTAGAGTTTTTATTGTCCCATTTTTCTCCGCACTAAACCACAACACAGCTCGTAGCAGAACATAAGAAATGCTATAATATTTTTAAGCAACAGCTCTGCTCTATGCTCTGTTCATGTTTAAAACCGGAGCAGTAGCAGATTATATTTTTCGCTGCTCTGGTGTAGGAAAATGTTGTAAATAGTATTTTTTTTGGCAGTCTGGCTTTCCACATTGTCATAAAAGCTATTAAAATTACCCTAAATGCTAACACTATGGACAATTCAGTCTATGTGAGGTCTTTATTGGGTGACCAGTTCAACCTACCCTAGATGTTATGAAAGGATTTATGGTATACTCATTATTATGAGCAAAAATTTTCTATTCAATGTTTGTCGTTCGCACGGCAGCTGAAAATTATATATGAAGACTAGATAATAATGTGATGCATGCTTTGAATTTTGTATAATTACAGGCGTTTTGTTTTAAATTGGATTGTTCAAAGAAATTTCAATATGATTGCTATTACGCAACATTAGACAGATTACTTTGACATTATTGGCAATATTGGCAGAAGGAGATGGTATCCACTCGTGTCCTTTTATTTTTATAGGCTTTAATTTATTAACATATTTGTAAAATTAAAGCCTATGTTCACTTCCAAATGGCGTGGTTTTACCCAAACACTGGGGATGATGAGCTTTGCTGAGTTTACCTAAACTGAAACTTCGCCAACAAAGCATGTTTTATTTTGCTAATGTAATAAAAACCACATGCTTTGAATTAAATTGAAATTGGTTTGAAATGTTGACGGTGGCGTTTTACATTTACGCCCCAAAGTATTTATAGCAAAAGCACTTTTAGGAAATTGAATTAAAATTATCGTGACGGGTTGTGGCAAATAAGTGTCATTAAGGGTGTGAGATGAAGCTGTGCTTGCGTGAGTTCATATAAGTGAAAACGAATGCCTCAACTTCTGCCCGCACCTAATATAACACAATTCGAATAGCTTTTTGTCTTTATTCCTCTGTTGACATTGAAAGTAACATCCTTGGCACCAACACGCCCCTGTAACATATTCCGTAATGTTTAGGGTGTGCGCAAATTGCGCATGTAGCGCAAAGCATTGGAAGCTAATAAAAAATGTATGCTTAGGTATAAGATAAACGCTAATATAAGTTCAGGATTCAACAGCATTAGCAGTAGCTTGACAGTCAGTAGTAAATCAATGATGGTTGGGTAGGAATTTCAAATAACCAACACATCGAATATCGATTGACATTTTATTGTGTTTGCATATGCCAATGTATTTGTAGTAGATATTTGTGTATGTACAATGTACATGTTAGATTATATTAGCAAATTAGCGAAAGTAAGCAGCTGCTTAGTTTCTAAATCCCTCGATGTGAGTTTTGCCTATGAGCTTTTCAGCACAAACATAAGGTTAATGTAAATTCTTGCTCGACTCGTTTCTGCAGTTAATGTATAGCGTAAAAAGAAAATTTGAGATTAACCAATCTTCTTCCTTGATTCGGAGACATTTATCTCCTTCTTAAATATCAATTCAATCAAACCGAAGAAGATTTAACGATGAGCTGCATGAGCTCTACGCAGACATCAACATAGTCCAGGGAATTAAAACAAGCGGCTGCGCTGGCTGGGCCATGTTATGCGAATGAAAGATGACGCTCCGGCAAAGAAAGTCTATCGGAACCCGCCTATGGAAGCAGAGATTGAGGGCGGCCCCACTCCGCTGGAAGGACACGGTGGAAAACGATTTAAACCCCTTGGTGTGACCGATTGGCGCCGGTTGGCAGAGAAAAGAAGCGATTGGCGCGCCTTTTTGGACGGCCATTACCGTTTAAACGGTTAAGCGCCAATTAAGTAAGTTAAATATCAATTTTATTATATAATGGTTAAATTTAATATTGTTTCCGACCCGTTTTTGTAGTTTTATGCAAAAGTTTAAAATTTATGATTTCTTGCAAAATGTTTAAAATATTATGGGTAGTATAAGAACATAATAAAGGTCATAAATTAAAAATGTTGTGAAAATTATTTCCTATGGAACCCGGGAAGATTTTTTCGCATGGAAAATGAACTTAAAAATGTTAGATCAGAGAACCAAAGTATACGTTTTATAAATATTCGTAAAACATATAATGCTTATATCCACAAAGGGGGTGGTACAGTTAAGCCTTCTCTTATGAAGATGTTAACGTATAACTAATCCTATATTGCAACTTGTAATGGAATAGCGCCTGCCCTTAGCATCTCAATTAGCTTTGAGTGGAACAGGGTGCATTGGGAAACTGGGTGTACGTAAACTGACATTGACTCAGAGGTTTGGTGCATTGATGGATATAAATTTAACGTCGCTAAAGCTAGAATTGGCTTTAAGAAATCTACAATACCCCACTATCTTTTAATCAGAAAGTCTTGAAGCAAAGTTTACGAAAGAGAGTTCCCACAAAGAGGTATATATCAAGGCTTATCTACATTATGCCAGGCACCCGAGTAGACTTGCTAGCCTTGCATTCATACCATCTAATGGGAAATTATTGCATAAAAGTCCTCAATTCTCTAGGAGGGAAAAAGAAGGTTTTTGGCATAAGTTCGTGCGAATGAGGGTGTTGAACAGGCAACCAACTTGCCAAAACAGGAAAGAGTCTCAACCAAACTTAGTGAGTAGAGTAATTAGGACATATGAACCCTCACTGGGCACTACACGGGATACTGCAATTTACGATATCAGCTAGCTAAGTTGAATCCATCCGAGATACAAACCTCTCGATTTTGTTAACTGGGCGATGCAAATATGTATTGCTTTAACAAAACAGAGACTTTTCTAACTAGATGGAGTGAATTTTAATGCTTTCGTGATATTAAGTAAATTTCATAAACAATAATTAAAGTTCGCAGTGCATCAAGGCTTGATAATAATATTAGTCCTTGACGTCTACCATGGGCTATAATTCACAGTATGCAAATTGGATTAATACCTTAAACGCAAAGTTCTGATTAGTCAGTCTTACATTTATACAGCCGATATCAAGGAATAGTAAAATAAATTTGGACAGAAAAAAAAGGAGCTTTGGAGCTCCATACCAATAAAAAGTACCTTTTGTTGAACGATCGCAGTATTTTTTGTTTTATACAATGCGGCACTAGAAATTTAATAAGGATAAAATCGGTAAGTATCCAGTAGGGGCCAAAATAAGGACTGTATGACCGCACATTTGGGAGAACAAAAATGACTTGTCACACATTATCCGTAGATGTATGAAAAAGACCTGTCCGACAGTAAGGGTTCGTTGCAATAGCCCTTCTCCAAAGACATGCTTATATAAGAGCCAACTGTTTAACCTCTATAAAGAGATGAAAACTGGCTGAAGTTGTAAGCTACTTTGAAAATCATAATAAGATAAATTCATCCTAGAGCAGATGTGCCCAGAACAACTTCGAAGACCTACATGACGTGTGAGTACAGCGACTGCGATTCAACTGATCATTGAATCAGTGTTCGCTTGCACTTCATGCAGTAAATATCTCATGCGCAAATTCTATGCTCAAGTTTTACACCACCGTTCTCATTGTACACACATACCAGTGCAACAAATGTTGCCCTGTATTCGAAGCTCTGCTGTCGCTGTCCTAGAGTAATCGCTTATGCATACATAGAGTGCATCAAAAAAACTGTTTAGCTTTGAGCAACTTTTTTTTTTCCCTGGATTCACAAAAGTATTCGAAATAACTGTAGAAGTTTTGATTGGCCTTGGCGCATAGATACCAAGTAAAGAAATTGCAAGCCTCTAAGAAGAGAACGATAATGGAGATTTTGCATGATGAAGTAAAACACAAATACGCGTATTAATTGATTTTTTTGGTACGTGATGTGTCATTTGAAATGACAACTACGCTGCAATTCTAAATTCAGTGACAAGTTGTATTTTAACGATATTGTCAAAGCTATTTTGGAAAAGCGAAAAACACATCGACTCTAAAAAGCCTTCTTAGGAGCTTTTGCCTTTATAGACTGTATATATGTTGCTAAAAAGGATATTGAGCAAAAAATGATATTGGACTGATTAAGCATGCAAAATTGATTGCTGTGTTATAGCAACAATTCGCCGAAAGAAGTTTTTAAACGATTTTTTCTCTGTATTTGTATTTTACAAAAGACTGCAGGGACTGTGGGGAATAGTTTACATAGAGCTCATACCTCCAGATTTTCTTTGCTTCTCTGAAAATTAATACAACCAACTTTCTTTTGTACATATTTGCACAACTTTTTCAATATTCTATGTTGAGTTTACGTATTATGTACATACATTTGTGTTGTGACAGTCATCAAATAAAGTTGTTAGCTTTACCCGAACTGAAGTTTAGCTTTCTCATTTTACCCTTTTTTTATGTGTCAACATTTGCACTTCATCAAGTGCCTATCACTCTAATGTCCATCAAATGTGTGCATAACTTTTCGCAAGTGAGCAAATACATATAAACAGATGTATGTATGTATGTAAGCTATCATATAAAAGTTGTTCTATTGTTAAAAACAACCACATAAACGGATATTAGTTGGGCAAAACTGTGAATTTTGCAAAAATAGTAAATTTTAGGTAAAAAAAGACAAATGTATATGTAATTCAAAGTTGGCCTATTTTTATTAAATCTTGTTGACGAACTTATTTTTTTTGGGTTAAAAAAACGTTAAAACATATTTCGGGACTTCTTTGGTTCACAAGCTAGCACTTACAACAACAGAGCGACCACACTTTGCAAACTCCTCTTGCACTAGAAAAGAAATCACTTAAGATTACAAATTAATTTGACGTTTAAAATATTGCACACATAAAAATATATCTTTGTATATATCAGAAGGGTCCATCGAAAATAAGGCAAAACTCATTTGCAGCAATCTCTGTCATTTTGAAGCATAAAAAAATAGGCGATAAATGCGCACAATAGGCACAAGTAGCCAGCAATAAATCAGCATAAATGCCCTAAGATCCAAATAAAAATGATAAAATGACAGAAGAAAGCCAAAATAGAAAAAAAGTCAAATGATAGCAGACCACAAATGTCAAATAATAAAGTCATACAAAATATAGCAGCTATTGCAATAGCAAAAAATTCTCAAAACGCTTGTCAATTGAATAAATGTGCGTTACGAATGAATGAATAAAAGAATGAAATAAATAAGTGAATGAATGAAAGGAATAAAGTTGAATGAATTGGCAAACGACGCAAAACTGTAATGTGAACAAGAATTTGATTATAAAGTGATAATGGAAGAAGAGGGGCGGCACTCGTTCTTAATATGAAGTACACTTTATCCAGGTACTAGGTATGATGTATGCTTTCACATGCGGTCCAAGCAGCTCTCTACTTCCGGTCGCTTGCGTCGAAATACCCTCTGAGTAGCCACTGAACATTCGTTTAGTAATGAGCAAATGAGAGAAGGCGACAACCTGCCTGTCTGGGGGTCTGTGTTGGATCAAGCGGCCATCAAAACGAAACTCCAAGGAAAAGAAAAATAAGCCTCGAATAAAAAGACAACCCTTTACTGAATACGACCATTGAAAAGCTTTAAAGGGCTATGATTTGAGAGCATTCATCGAAGAGATGAGATGGACAGAATATAGATATGCGACATTTACTGGAGTGGTCATGAAAATAAGCTTTAGATAACGCAGGGCAATAAGGATGGGAAAATATTAGAACTTAGAAATGAGCCCATATTTTTCAAAATTGAAAGTTTATATTTGTATCGAGGAAATACCGCATTCCTAATACACTTTGCGGCCGCAGTAGTGTGGTGTGCTCCGCCTACCACAGCGAAGGTCCTGGGTTCAAGTCCTGGGCAAAGTAATATCAAAAACTAACTTTATTCAATAAATAGATTCTCAGTGAAAATGCATCTCCCTTGCAGCTGCCGCACGGAGTCGGTATAAAATGTGTAGGTCTCGTCCATTTTGAATTTTCCAATTAAATCAACCCATGCGCCATCTAAAGGAGCTTTTTTATCATTTTGTTGCACTGTCACAGTGACCTGAATTATGTGTATGTTTTCGAGTGTCTAACCCAATGAGAAGATCCACATACTCCGTATGGATTTTCTAAATATGTCAATCCCTGTCAAATTTTGTAGATTTTTTGGTCGTAAATATTGAATTTTGATAGGACTCTAACGTTCAATTAGAGTAAGTATTCAAGTCCTTAGCTCAACGGGAAGTTACATAAAACTTGCTCGCAAAATATCCAAGTTCGGACGATTCTTTTAAATATCACGATCCCTGCGCAATCTAACGAATTGTTCCCTCGTGTTAAACTGTCCTCACATTTTCAAGACTCCAGCGCTATGGGACGTTACTCAAAATTACAAGATTCCTTAATTTTGTACTGACATTCGCGGATAAGCATGAAACGAATCTAATATTGAGGATGTACAAATTGCATGCTCTTTAACTTTGTAATGTTTATTGTTTCTATGTATGTAAACATATAAATACATTTTTAAATTATATTTCATTAAGAGTTTATTACAATTTATGATAATTTTCACTTAAGTTTTTTTTAAGAACTTAACACTCCAACCGTAAAATGCACGTAAATTACGCTGACCCAAATAAATGAACACAACAACAACATCACACAGTACACATATGAATAGAACCCACTCCAACCAGAAAGTGTACATACATCCATACATGGTCGAGTATACATATAATTGTTTTGAATATAACAGTTTTCGTAAACTGCTAGCCATATTTGGAAAGTAATTTAGGGGAAGTCATAAAACTGTCGCGACGCCATGTGTCAAAGCTTTCATTAGAGTTGTTGGAAAAACAAGGCAACAAAAACCACAACATGGTTGATTCCTATACTCAGCTGAGCAAAGCTCACATGTAAATAAATAAATAAGGGAAGGTTGTAACAGCATAAACTAATCGAGGTATTAGGTAGGAAATTCAGCCATATCCGTCCATCTGTGAACACAATAACTTGTCACCCAAGGCCCACTTCCGAAAAAAAAGTATTACAAATATAATTGGCCATAAATCAAAAACAGTTGAAGTTGTCATCAAAAAATTTGATAAACTGATTGTCATATGGAGTGAGTCTAAAAAAATATATAAAATCGGATAAGGACTACGCCCTTTTTTATATAAAACAGATTTAAAAGGTCCATCGGCGAACAAAATACGCTATATCTTTGCGAAAAATAACTTTGTATCAATGCGAGTTTACTTTTATAGTCTATATGTAACGAAAAAGTTTAAAAATTTAAATATTTTGGAAAAGGACGTGGCCCGCCTTTTATTAGACCAAGTATTTTCTCACTGAATGTTTGTCAGCGTGTTGACAATAGACGTCCGAGGTACTCGCGATAGAAACGAAACTTTTGCATTAGGTCCGTGTTAGCTCTAAGCGTTTTTATGAATATTGGGAATTTTCAAAAAGTGGGAGTGGCCTTCAGGGGGGTTACAATATTAATTAATCTTCATTCATTAACAATGCGTGTTAACAGGAGTAGAACTGGAATAGGAAAAAGAAAGCTGGTGTAGGAAGCAATAACACGTAGACCAGTTGATCCATCTTGACAAATTTCAGTACACATATTTGTCTCATAACCTCGAAATATTTCTGCGGAATGGGATAACGACCACGCCTACCTTAATATAAATGAGATTTAAATGACCGCAGGCGAATATAATTGGATATATCTTTTCGAAAAATGTCTTCATACCAATGCTATTTGACATATATATGATATGAATACGTATACATATATACATTATATACAGGAAAATGAATAAATAAAAAAAGAAATTTTTGTTGTTATATCGGCCTACTCATTTGTAATATCGCGAGTTAATATCGAGCTCAAGGCCTAACAATAATTATTTTATCATTATTATTGTTATAATATATTTTTTCTTAATTGAAAAAATTTTAAATTAGAATAGAAGAAAGAAAAAATTTTAAGACAACTGCCAAAGCTCGTTGTATAGATCCATTTCGGGAACTGCTAAATTCCTTCATCGGCAACGTTTAGGCGCCGCTGCTATAACCATTCAGCCATCACAGCGGTTTTTTGTTTGTCTTCATTATTCCTACTTCTATTCTGGTTCTTGTCAATTGATATTCACAGCACTACGACATCTGTTACAGAATAGTTGGGAAAATTGGACTTTGTTTATGGCGATGATGCCATAGTGTCATATTTTATTGACACTTTTTCCCCGTGCTCTGGGATGTATTAACAATTTTTTCAAAATTTTTTCTTTCTTCTATTCTAATTTAAAATTTTTTCAATTAAGAAAAAATATATTATAACAATAATAATGATAAAATAATTATTGTTAGGCCTTGAGCTCGATATTAACTCGCGATATTAAAAAAAGAAATTGGAAATGGCTGTGGCACCACTTTTTTTGAGCAATTATCATGCTACGCTTCGTGAGCCATAACTGGAAAATGGATTGACCTATCGCAAAAAAAAACCAGTAGACTTATTTATTTTATAAAGAGGAATGTTTTTAACAAAATTTTGCAAAATCGATTAATAAACACCCCCACCTTTGATAATACTCAGTGTCAAAATACTGAAGCTAAAAGAACTATACGAAAGAAGTGCCCAGCTGAGTATTTAATGTTCGGTCACACCCGCGCTTGTATTATATTAGTTCTTTCGGTAGCTTATTGTGTTCAAGCAGTTTATAGGCTCATATGTATGTATGTATGAATATATGTAAGTATGACTTAACTATGTAATTGTTTCGCGCAGGGGCTGAAACTGTTATTCCTTTTATAATATAAGTCCTTACAAAACTATTAATTTTGGAATTTAAATATATTTGGATCCGATAGAACTAGTTAAACTCGGACTTTTAAAAAAAAAAAGTCCCGAAATAAAAGTTAAATCAAGACTTTTATTTTTTAAGGCCGAAATAAAAGTCGTGCTTGATAATAAAGAAACGGCTTATCCGAATAAAAAAGATTTGGTACCAATCGATTCTCCTGGATTCCTAAAATTTAAAACTTTTGAAAATTTCTGTCAATATTACTAGAAATTTATCATACACAAACTAGATCGAAAATCTCGTAGTATAAATGGTGAACTTGCAGTGGATTTATGCAATAAATTTCGTTCCAATACAACTATTAGAGTGAAAATTGGTAAACCACATTCTGCTATGATAGGAAAGCTTTCCAAAAAAAAGAAATGGTCGTAATCGGTCATTAGCCACGCCCCTTTCTGTATATAGAAATTTCCGCTTAGAACATGTGATATTTGAGTATCTAAAGAAGCCAACGCGGCTAAAACCAAGGAACAAAAAACACAAGGGAAGCTAGACGTCGAAAAGCTTCAATCACAACAGACTGCCAATGATTTCGCATCTCGACTCTCACACCTGCTCTCTGAGAGCACAACTCATCCTGAAGGAATACAGGAGCAGTGGGAGCATATTTCCAAAGCACTTCGTACTGTGCCCAGGAAAAAATTGGTTACCGGCGACCACGAAAAAACAACTGGTACGATGAAGAATGCCGCGTTGCAACTGAAAGAAAAGATGCTGCCTACTGGGCTACGTTAAAAGGGAGCGCGACAAGAGGAGTATGTGAACGCTATCGTGAGTTGAAAAAGGAAGCGAGACGCCTTTTCAGGAAGAAAAAAGCAGAAGCAGAAAGGCGTGAGTGCGAGGAGCTTGAGCTGCTAGCCACCAGGAATAACGCCCGAAAATTTTACCAAAAAAATACGGCGACAGACGGAAGGTTTTAAGATCGGGGCAAACTCCTGTAGGAACGAAAACGGCGACCTTGTAACTGATGTCCAGAGAGTGCTTAGATTATGGAGGGAACACTTCTCTGTTCTCCTAAATGGAGGCAGCAATTCAGCGCGCAGAGATGAAGAACCCGATCCCGCAATCGATGATGATGGAATATATGTCCCCCCGCCCGATTATGACGAAGTTAGAATAGCAATAACCAGATTGAAAAACAACAAGGCCATGGGCGCTGATGGATTGCCTGCGGAGCTATTCCAGTTCGGCGGCGAGGAGTTGGTAAGGCGCATGCAGCAGCTTCTTAGTAAAATATGGGCGGACGAAAGCATGCCCGACGGTTGGAATCTAAGTGTTTTTTGCCCAGTCCACAAGAAGGGGGATACTGCAAAATGCACCAACTATCGTGGAATCAGCCTTCTTAATATCGCATATAAGGTCCTTTTAAGTGTATTGTGCGAAAGATTGAAGCCCACCGTGAACCGGCTGATTGGCCCTTATCAGTGCGGCTTCAGAGCTGGTAAATCTACCATCGACCAGATTTTCACAATGCGCCAAATCTTGAAAAAAACCCGTGAAAAAAGAATCGACGAACATCACCTCTTCGTCGACTTTAAAGCCGCCTTCGACAGCACGAAAAGGAGCTGCCTATATGCCGCTATGTCTGAATTTGGTTTCCCCGCAAAAATTATACGGCTGTGCAAAATGACGTTGAGCAACACCATCAGCTCAGTCAGAATAGGGAGGGACCTCTCCGAGCCGTTCGAAACTAAACGAGGTTTCAGACAGGGTGACCCCCTATCGTGCGATTTCTTTAATTTGATGCTGGAGAAAATTATACTAGCTTCAGAACTTAACCGCACTAGAACAATGCACGCTTTTGTAGTGCAATTACTGGCAAATGCTGATGACATTGATATCATCGGCCTAAACACCCGCGCTGTTAGCTCTGCTTACTCCAAACTGGAAAAAGAAGCGGTAAAGATGGGTTTGATGGTGAATGAGGACAAAACGAAGTACCTGCTGTCATCGAGCAAAGAGTCAGCGCATATGCGCTTTGGCAACCACGCTACTGTTGGCAGCCATAATTTCGAAACAGTAAAAGACTTCGTTTATTTGGGAACCAGCATCAACACTAGCAACAACATCAGCACTGAAATCCAGCGAAGAATCAATCTTGCCAATAAATGCTACTTTGGACTAGGTAGGCAATTGAAAAGTAAAGTCATCTCTCGGCGAACGAAAATTATACTCCACAAGTCACTTATCGTACCCGTCCTGCTATATGGAGCAGAAGCATGGACCATGACAACAGCAGATGAAGCGGCTTTGGGAGTGTTCGAGAGAAAAGTTCTTCGAAAGATTTATGGACCTCTACGCGTTGGCGATGGCGAGTACCGAAGAAGATTTAATGATGAGGTGTACGAGCTATACGCAGACATCAACATAGTCCAGCGAATTAAAACGCAGCGGCTGCGCTGGCTAGGCCATGTTATGCGAATGAAAGATGATGATCCGGCCAAGAAAGTGTTTCTATCGGAACCCGCCTATGGAAGCAGAGGTAGAGGAAAGACCAGGTGGAAAACGATTTAAACTCCCTTGGTGTGACCAATTGGCGCCGGTTGGCGGAGCGAAGGAGCGACTGGCGCGCCTTGTTGGACGGCCATAACCGTTTAGACGGTTAAGCGCCAATTAAGTAAGTAAGTAAAGAAGCCACGTTATTTAAATTTGGCACGTAAATTACTGACATTGCATGTAGTTGATCCACATAATTTTTTTGGACAATGGGCGTGGCACCAACTACTTTCCAAATAAGGTTTTTTGGACTTTCAAGTGCGATAACTCGTATATACTTTGAGCAATATTTTTGCAAATTGGTAAGCGAACTTCATATTTGTATTTGTACATGCCGACGGAAAACGTTTCAAAATCGAATTAAAGTCACACCCATTTGTATATAAAAATATCGAAACTGGCTACTTGAATTCATTGCTAAGTACGTGAATATGTCGGAGTTATTTCGGGACTATTGCGGGATCATTTGGGGATCCTTCCGGTATCATTCCAGGATAACATTTCGGGACTTTTTCGGGATCATTCGGTGATCCTTCCGGCATCATTTCTGGATAGGTTTCGGGATCCATCCGGGATTCCGTGACGATTATTTCGGGACTTTTTCGGGAGTATTCCGGGATTATTTATGGATGGTTTTCGGAATGGCGTCGGGTTTATTTCGGTATCATTTGGGCACTCTTCCGGTAAAATTTCTGGATGGTTTTCGGGATCCCGTTAGGGTAATTTCGGGACTTTTCCGGGATGATTTGGGGCCCTTCCGGCATAATTTCTGGATAGTTTTTGGGATTTGTCCGGGATCCCGTCGGGATCATTTCGGGACTATTTTGATATCATTTTGGGACCCTTCCGGAATCATTTAAGGACTTTTCGAAACCGGTAGTTCAGCACACATGATTTTTTAAACTATGAACTTTTATGGCCACGGTGGCCGCCAGTAAGCTAATATATCGTATTTTTGGGCAACAGCTAAAAAACACATAAAACTTCTATTAAAATGGATAGTTGGCGAAGTAGTTGCCTCTTATTTTTTGCGAATTTGACAAAGTTAGAGCGAATTTTTAGAGAAACTAATTGGCGTATCCCGAACGCTTCGCGAGAAACATTTTGTGTCTTTTGTCTTTAGATTTAAACTTTGAATCTCTAGCTTGTAAATAAGGCACAATATCCATAAAATACGTAAACTTGGTATGTATATCATATTTATGTTGTATTCTAAGTTGTACCACCACACGTGCATGTGTGAGTTTGCGTGTGAAAAGCATGTTTGCTTGGCGAGGACATTCCGACCACTTGGCTACCAATAAACGTTGAAATATTGTTGCAACCAAAGCACTTACCACCGCACTAAGTGTGCAAAATACACAAACATTCGAATGCCACTAACCATTGTGTTGTGTTGCAAGAACATAAATAATGGGCAAATAGTAGAGGCACCTAGCTGCCACAAACAAAATGTATGTGGCATACATTGGTCAAGTGCGTAGGACTATTCAGAGTAAAAACAAAACACTCCCAAATTCGTTTTCATGTACAGTTATGTATATAATTTTAAAGCAGCTTGCATGGATGCTTATTGTTATACTAAATGTATTTATGTATGTATGTATATGTATTTACATATATGCAGTAATATAAGTATAGAAGAATAAAATATTTGTGGCAACATAAAACACGAATTTCGTTTATGCTTCATTTACATGCACTCATATAAAGGGTGGTCCAAAATTTTACACGGTAGTCAGTTGAGCATAACTTAAGAGGCAAAAGTATTAAATTTCATCAACGTTAGCTCACTAAGGGCTCTTTTGCTAATCTCTTCCTAGTTTAGAATTAGGACAGCAATCCTTCATTTTCATATTAACAAAGTAAGGAAAGTAAGGATGACTAGTGCCCAGTTAAACTGATAATTGTAAATATTTTGAATTCGCAAAAATCAATTAAGAATACACGAAAACCAGCAAACCAGCTGACTTTTGTTTACACTTTTATAGCTTGCATTTAATTGACAATCGATGCTTCATTTAGCATGGAGAAAACGAGGATCTCGATAGGTTTGCTAAGTAAAGGCACAGAAAGATGGAAAGTGGGTGGATAAAGAGATGACTTGAAGAAAAAGATTAAAGAACCTTTGTTAACAGGAGATATTTGTTTTGATTTTTTATTGAGTTAGCACTAGGATAAGGGATCATAGGCCGTACAATGAAATAACTTCGTGATGGAAAACCAATCGCAAGAATTTTTGGGCTGGCTATGCCGAAATTTATTTTAACGAGTTTTGTTTCCAGTTTGGGCTCACCCTTTATAAATATAAATGTATATATTTGTTAGCATGGGCTGAGTTCCGCACTATTGAGCTTTCAGCGCCTTCTTTATAGCAAATATTTTATCATTGTTTGACTATTTGTTATTTATGCGTTTCGGTTATGGCAATAATAGGCGGAAGTGTCCATATACGCAGTTTTACAATTTATGTCTTTATACGAATGTAGGCTGACTTAACAATATTTATACATATGTACATATATAGCATGTACTTATGTAGCAACGTTTGTATATTTGTATACCAGCACGTGTTCATAGTTCTAAATTGTTGTATTAGTAACTGTTTACTAGTTTCACCACAAATCAATGACTTTCTATTAGAGAATCACACAAGTTTAGATATGCATATGTGTGTGCTTTTTATTTGAATGTGTTAACCACATAGACTTGAGGCCCAATAAACGCACATACAAAGAAACATACATTAGTGTTCGTAAAGAATGAATGGACAATGGGAGAAGTAGCAAAACTCAAATAGGAAATTGGAAATAAACAATCAATTGATGATTTGTAATTTGCGATAGACACATACGCATATATGTACATATGTACATACACGTACGTATGTATGTATTTATACTCATATTATGCAGAAAAATATGTTTAGAAATATTTCTGCATGTAATAATAGCCACACAAAACAATTCGTTACAACCAAAGTAACCACAAGCACTTTGGCAATAAATAATACAAGGAACAACAACAAATTATGTAAATATTATATTGAAATATGTCCCCATATTTTATGTTGTTTAAGAATAAAATTTGAACAATGAGAGAATTTTCATTATTTTGATTTTTGATACTATACTATTTAATATTGGTTTTGTTGTAAAAGAAGAAATAAATTAATTTCAAACAAAATCATAGTAGGGAATCAAATTGAAATTAACGTCAATTTCTGAAGTGAGAATGGAAATAAATGTTTGTATGCAACTATAAATAAGAAGTAATGTACAGGAAAACAGCAACACGAGTCATAATAATAGCTCACCATAGTTGCGTGAAATATTTAAAACTGGATAGGGAAACAATTTCTAATAAAGATAATTCGACGACCGTGAGGATCAAGCTAAGGTATAACATTCTGTAGGGGCGCTGCTAACTGGGCATTGTTATGGAAATGAATGAAGATTTTAGACCGAGGGTAGCAATCGAACCCACCGCGGACTTAAAAAGCTCAAGAAGAGATGGATTTTCTTTGGGGTTTTTGACTGTTTGCTTTAATTTCTTGAAAAAAAAAAAGAAACTCTTAGGCCTACTTGCACGGCAAGTTTTTAGCTCAGAGTTAACTTGACACATACATTTTTGACAATTTCTTTTAATTAATCCCGAGCTAAAAAAATAATTTAGTGTTCTGCAAGTGGGCCTTAGAATTTAATTTTTTCCAAAAAGTTATATGACGGTGTTTTTAATTTCACTTTTCGATGTGTAAACATAATTGCTCAAGGTATTTGAGGAATCCAGTGGTCGGAAGTGCTATATGGTGGAATTTAGAACGTAATGTAGGCGTGGTGTTTGGGATGGGTATGCTTTATCGATGAATATAGAATGCAAGCGTAAATGAAGTAGCTACACTGTAGCACGAGGGAGTAATGTACGTGGTAGAGTTGATATGAGCGAAATCAGACAGCAAATCATGTTATCGACGAGCTATAGACGGGTTATAGAAGTGCTATAAATTTGCTATAGATAACGAATGAGTATCGAAGAGTTATTGATTTTTCTCTTTAGAAGTTTGTTGTCGATTATTTGTGAGCACGTTATAGATGTGTTATCAAAAAGCTTGCTATTTGTTATCGAAAAGTTATAGAATTGTTTTTATTAAATTATTATGGACATATTATCAAATTGTTATCGAAAATATATAAATTAGTTATCGACCGACAAGTTATCGACTTTTTATTGAACAATCATCGACTTGTTAGCTAAAAGCTTTCGATTTCTCATCACAGTGTTACCAAGTTTTTATCGGGGTGTTATCAATTCGTTAACGACGACCCTTTGGTCGATAACAAGCCAATGGGAAACTAAAAAGAAGCCGATAACAAACCGATTAATCGACGATAGTAACTCCCTACCGATAAAAAGCCAATAATAAAGCAATCACTTGTCGGTATCGGTTGTTACCGATAATAAGCTCACGAAGATCTTCTCAAAAAGCCCAAATTATTTGTTTCTTGTAAAGTTACCTCTGATGTGGCACAAATTTAACGCGTGGGCGAGCTTCGGTTAATTTAAAAACATTAGTTTTCTAGATGTATACCTTTATATTCACACATCTAACTTCCCAAGACATTGGTACTCACGCCTTTTTTTTATTTAAAAAAAAAAACTTAGTCAAGTGCTATTTGCGGAGCCTATAAAACTAAATGCCTATCACTTTATGTCAGACATATCAGTCAAATAACCGCACGTAAAATGTTTAACCTCAGAATTAGTTAAAAGTTAGAGTGCAGAGCTACCCGAATCCTTAAACATGCCAAAAAATATCGTGATCTATCCCATATCCTAACAACTTGCCTTGACAGATAGCAAGCACAATAAATTAATCAACTTGAATTGATATTGAATTAGTTGAAATAAAATGAAGAAAGAAAGTTAAATGACGCGCGACGCTGAAAGCGAATGAACAAAAGTGACACGAGGGATGACGTTAGAAGCGAATACTGCGCGCATAAAGTGAAGCAATCAAAAATTCCGCAATGTGAGTGAGTCAAAGAAAGTACTTTATGTGTGCATGTGCGTGTAGAAGATTGTGCTCCAGTAAATTTCTATTAATGGTTAAATGAACGGTCGATGTTTTTTTTTAAATGAACCTTTTTACTTGAAATCTATCAAACAACTTTTCTGTAGCCCCTAGCAGTAATGTCAAGCCATCAGCGATTACTAACGTTCTATCGTTCATCGACTTTGGTCTCTTAATCTGTCTGCTTGCTTTGTTTGCCTTGCCGCGCCAATTAGCCCCAAGCGTCTAATTCAATTCAGGTTTAAGTGATCATTTGCACAAAATTTGGTTAATGACACTAATGCGCCGTTTTGTTTGGCACTTTGGGCTAATTCTTCTTTTTTATTTTTGAGTAGCCTATAAGTATGCAACGTTTTTTGTGGTAATTCCACTTAACTATTTAGGCGGGCTACAACTTTTGAAGTCGATGCGGCAAATCCTTAAATTTTGAATACTTTTATTGGAAATTTACGAAAGTTTGGTGTTGAATGTGATTTAAGCAATTATATCATATGCTTATAATAATTTAATATCATATGACATTAATTTAAATTAAAACGTGTAAATATTAACATACGTGCGTTGGTGTGTCCATTTGTACATATATTTCTAAATATTTATGCAACGTTTTCCTTTATTTTGATGTGCTCTTTCGTTACGCTGAGTAGGTTTTGTTTATCCCCACATTTGTGTTTGTTACAAACTTGTTTGTTTAAGTGGGCGTTATCTTTTGTACAACAACACGTATTATATAAATCTTTTTTTTAGTGATTTAAAATATTTTCAAGTGGGTTTTCAGTAGAATATATGACATGCTTACATTTAGAAGGGTACTTTAATGAAAAAGTCCATTATACAAAACCAAATAAAACATTTTTGCAGGGCAAATTATTTTTGATCCTCTGCGCTCTAATTTTTTTACAGCGTTATTATAAAAAAACAGAAAATTTTAATTTTTATTCAACAACGAAAGACTTGAGATATGCCCTTATTTTACTTTTATTATTTAGCATTTTTTTTGGATTTTGTGGTCCACGTAAATAAAATAAATAAATCCAGCAGCGAAAATTCTGTATTGTTTCAGTAATAACACAGGCCAGCAAGTTTTAGACCCTGAAATAAGCATCTACTTTTCAAAGGCCTTCGTTACGTTCAATTTGAATCCTGTGTCAGAATTTTTATTTTGGTTCTTGTTTTCGAGATATTTGTATCTGAAAGTGCAAAAACACGTCCTTAAAACTGTTTTAGCTTTGCAATATTTTCTCTCTACAAACTGTCTTCGTAAATTTGAAGTCTGGTTTAGGCACATTAGGCACCACAGAGAAATTTTTAAAAATATGAACTCATTTATGTGTCTACACTTTTTTTCTAATTTCGTCAGCCTGCGTAATTAATATTATAGCAATAATTGGTTGCAGAAGGTACTAGGGCTAGTGTTTTTTAGTATTTGTACTAAAATGGTTTTTTTGCCTAAATTTTGTAGCATTTTAAGTTTTTTCTAGGTAGCAAGATCTATATTTTAAATCTATCGCTGTAGTAAACTAAACAGAATAGCACATAGGAAATCGGCCGAAAGTTGCGATTATCCCTGGAATGATCGTAGCTCATGACGTATGGATGTTGAAATAATTTTAAATTGTCCATAGATAAGATCAGCCAGATTAGGAAAAAAGTAGAAATGTTTTTAAGGAAATTTAGATCAAATACTATATATATATATATATATATATATATTAAAATACTCCTACTGCTTTTACGAAAGTTTAAAGTAACAGAGCAAATAAAGCTTTAAATTTTAATTTAAAATTGATATTTAACTTGAGAACAATCAACATAAAAGCCTCTTGCACTGAGTGAAACATAGCACCAGGTTGGCTGAGTTCTACTGCATCGAGCAAATAAAATTGAATGAGACAGACAAAAACAATAAAACCGAAAACTGAGCTCAGCAGCATACAAAGAGATGCAGTCATAGTCTTTCAATAGGTTTGCAGGATCGGAAATCTGACAACTAGAGTTCTAATCCCAGTTCGGGGTCAATATAATTTTTAATTTAAAAATGCGAAGGCATCCCTGATAACTCATTAAAATTAACGAATGTATAACATGAGAAAGAAAAAAAGTAAAGGAAAGAAAATAATTTTTGCAGGTAAAATTTTTTTTTTGCAAAATCATTTAAAATGAGAATTAAATCCGAATTTGAGAGTTTAAACACAGAGAAGAACAAATATAACACGTTGCCAACTTTCACAAAGTTGCCGGTAATTTTAGTAAAAAAGGTTGCCATTCTAAGCGCTGAAATGGATAGTTCTCTCAGATGCAACAAGTTCATTAAGTACTTTGGGTTAAGTCATGATGGAAAGCGTTAGGCTTGTTACAATCTAGGTGGATCATGTCCGTTGCTGGGGAGTTAGCGAAGGAACTCACAGACTCATTGCGGATGTACCTTCCACTTCTTTCTCTGTGTGTCCTTTACACTAGCGAGCATCTGTCTGTTCCCCAAGTACTAAAGCTGACTGAATTGAGGATTAAGTTCCGCCCTTGTAATTCTATTGAGTTGATACTATAATCAGAAGTCGTATACAAGATTTTAGGGTTATTGATTTGCGATACAAGAGTCATCTAACAATTTAAATTTTCAATTCTTGTAGCTTTTATATATTAATCCATCATCAAATAATTCTACTTCAAAGAAGCTTCAACAATTAAATAAAAAAGAAGGAAGTTAAAGTCTAATACAGATCTAATAAGTCGCTTTCGCCTATTTCGACTCCAGCTGAGTCTACACAAAAACAAAGCTAAAAATGCAAATACGATAAAACCAAACAGCTTCTTTCATAATTTCAAAATAATATCAAGCTTACGAATGTAAATTATTCTATATGTTTGTTGTCGTTGTGAATGCATACCGCATACAATGCCATGAAGAGTGCTCAAAATTTATATTACCACCCCACCAAAATATCGCATCAACACTGCTGTCGAACAACTTAACACGTAAAACAATTACTCAATTAGCATTTTACATGAAACACAAGTACGAATACAAATAGCAACTTAGCTGATGCACCCAATGGCATTTTGAAGGGGTTGTGAGAAAGGAGTCAAGGATAGAGATGGGTAATTGCCATGCAGATTCTAACAATGATGATAACTTCTAGCAACAGCTGGATGATGGAGTTAATTATAATTATGGAGATAATAATGAAGCGAAATAGAAGAAGAAGAAACGCGCACGGTGAGGGATTTTGTACGATTGGAAAGTATGAATTGTTGGCTTGAATTGTATTTGTATGGTTTTTCTAGCAAAATATTTTATTTTTGTGCAAATTATATGCATTGTTGTTAAGTTTTTTTCTCACAGTTGTATCTAGCTGTTATGGCGGATGTTGCACACACAAAACATTTCAGTTATGCAGAAACATTGATAAAAAAGTAAAGTTGTTGCACAAAAAAAAAAAAAAACAAAACTTGAACAACAAATTTTGAAAACAACAAAGTTTAACAGGCAGTGAATTTTTGTTGATGGCAACTTAACTCGAAATGTGAGGTGAGTAATGCGAAATGCACCAGGAATTCATATCAATTGTTTTTCGTACTTTTAATCCACGCTACGCACTTAACCGGAAGGTAAATAAATTTCACAAAAAAATGCAGAGAGGTGAGACAATATTTTAGTTTACGATGTATTTATTAAATGCTAACCGAGTCTATAAGCGGGTGTAATGGAAAGTTCGACACTTAGCTGTGAGCTTTAGAAACAAAGTTGGAGTGTAGCTCAAATATGGGCCTCACTCAAAATATTGTAAACACGAATGAATTTTGTTTATCTTAGTTATTCTTTCTGTAAAGAAAAAATATGCTCGCAAACTAGCAATTTGAACACACTAAGCGCCCGGCGAAGTCTCGGAAGCCTCGGTTCAGGTCATGTAATGGCCTGCACAGTTTTTCTAACCTCAATGCAATGAGGAATCTATGGTGCGACGTAAAGAAGGCAGTAGCCCAGCGCAATCTAACAAATAACAATATACTTTGCGAAACCGTTTAGCGGGCATAGAAAGTAACTCCTAACGAACGATGTAAAACATTCGTTAACTCGATGCATCGGCGATGTGCAGCTGTTATAACTAATAAAGGATACGCTACGAGGTACTATTTGTTTGTTGTATTGGTATTATTTCACATATAAATCTCAAATTTTTTTAAAAATCGTATCAATGGTGGTTGCACTAATATTCTTTTGACCGCAACTGTATATATTACACATGGGCATATGCACAAATAGTTCACTTAAGTCCTCGTGATATTTATTTTCGATTTTCTCTATAGTTATATATGTAAGGGCCAATAGTTTGGTATATAATGTTCGGTTTTACTCAAACTTACATATATTTGTTTATTTCTTTTTGGATATTTTTATTTTTGTTATTAGGAAAACGTATTTTTTTGTTTGTTTACAACTCTCTCTATGTAGGCCTGATGTCCACTATGTATCAGTTACCTGCCGCGGTGTATTAGTAACTTATTTGCATACATGGATAGAAAAGGAACTTAACCTTTAGCTACAACTGGTACAATATGTCCCACCTTCACTGAATATACATACATATATTTTTTATTTATGACAAAATGTATCCGCATTGCCTCAGAATACATTCTGCTTATATTAATCCATGGAACCATATTTCCTCTGTTATGTCTATATCAAGAAACAAAAGGTCCATCTATTTAGTTGTTGTTGTTAAATATGTATGTAGTTGGGACAATATGTCCCTGAATAATGAAATGATTTACTTTTTTAAAGCATTCAGGACATATTTTTCCAAATATTAGTCTCACCTATTAGGAGGGTGGAGATAAATCTCCGCAGCGAAAGGGTTAAGTTGGTAGATAGAGGGTGACATTTTCAGGTCACTATAACGACCATCATACTTCTGAAGTAATATTTTAAGATGCGATATGCTGATGTCCATACGATGTCACAATTTTCAGTACAGCTATTCAATTTGAAATATCATTAAAAACTAAGCAAAGCTTTTACATAACACACTTTTTTAATATAAAGAACACAATGGCTGCAAATCCATTTAAATCTGCAGACCTGTAAAAATTGAGATTTGAAATGCAGTTTCGAGTAATGACATTAGAAAGTAATATTTTCACAATAATTGCATTGAAGAAGCATACAAATGCGTTTGGCATTAGGCGAATGTGTGTATGTATGTATATACGAGTATCCTCTGGTATGATCTTGAACAAAGCAACCGTCAAAGAGCTTTTTAGCAAAGTGAATTTTGAGTGTTTATATTTGCGAGTAATTTTTGCTGCAAATTTGCATATGAATTGCATGGATTGGTTGAGAAAACATTCCATTTTCAATAAACTCATTTCCCTTGGTTTGTGTGTGTGTGTGCGTGTTTGGTCTTGGTAGATATGTACCAATGTCACTTGTCAGTAACTTAACAATGAGCTGGTTTCTATACAAGCCGTCCCTTGTCACTTTCCCAACACTTTTTGTCATGCTCGCTTTGGTGTCTTCACTTTCATGCGCTTCGTATATATTTTTATTCAATTAATTCTTGTTCAACATTTGTAAGATATGCTTTTCGTCACTATTAAGTTGAATAAGTATGTAAGTAAGAACATATATCTTTATATTGAATTTTGGCAGACACGCTTCAAGCTACTGAAGAATTTGAGTCAATTGTGGGTTCGTAGAATTGAAGTCATTGTTAGTCGGGGAATAAATTGAATTTTTGTTTATGCTTTCACAATAAGCATATACATTTTGCGAGCTAAGAATGTGAGAATGTGTCTGTATGTGAAGTTTTAATTTAGTGATTAGCATATTAAGTGCTTTTGCTTTGCTATTATACAAAATTTTATTGCATACATTTATTGTGTTTACATTTCTATGTATGTGTACAAGTACTAAAAATGTTTTTATAAACAGCCGCGCACAGAAAAATTGCAGAAGTAATTTTTAATCAAATGTCATCCATTCTGTTTCTTTTGATAATTTAAGGTAAAACGTTTATTAGTTTTGTAACTAATATAATTTCAAAACTTTCGTAAGTTCTAGGAAAATTTCGACTTTTTATGAAGAGTTTTCTGAATTTTGTTAAGCGTGCAGTGTTGTAGCCCAATCAATTTCAGCTCGTTGAAGTACAAGTAATAGGTCTCTGCAAATAAGCATTGATTTTTAATAACTTTTTTCCGAAGGGAGTTTTATATTGCCTTCGGTTTAATAAATAAAGCCATACGTTGTATTTAAGAAAATACAAAACACCCTTTGAAAAAACTTTTCAAAAATCAATACGAATTGATTGGGCGGCATAGTTTCAAAATCGAACAAATTTAGAAAACTCTAAACAAAAATCTAGAGACTTTTGTAAATGTTTTCCAATTTTTTAATATTTTCCATAGTTGCAGTTACAAAAGCCATGAAAGTTGTTTGTTATACTTAAAAAAAAAAATAAATAAATTTAACTAACGAATTTGATAAAAGCTGTCACTGCTATTTTTGCGTTCGCTGCTGTATGTATGGATGGATATGTCTAAACCTGCGAATTTAATCTATCATAAGTGTGTGTATGGCTGCGAAAGTGGATTTAAAATAATTAAAATTTTGTTAGCACACATGTGTATATATTATTTTAGAAGCTTATCACAGAAAACGTGCCTAAATTATGTTTAGGTTAGGTCAACTTATAAGGGCATTTCTTTTTCGAATCAACTGAAACGCTTGGTCAGTGATATGAGCAATGAGTTCGGCTGGCTGGGGTCCACATACTTAATAGGGTGTCCCTAAAACATACTCTTAAACTGATCGCTTTCGAACCAACGGCGATACAGGCTCATCTCGCAATCAGCCACAATTTAGTGGTGATATAATGTGAACGGTCATAAGGCAATCAGCTTTATGACGACATCCAATGGCGGTAAAGTAAATTGACTTTAAGAGCTTTTCACATTTGTATATCTAAAAGTTTGGAAAAAATGTGAAGTGAATTCCGCGCGAGTTTTGTTCCAAATTTTCGTCTGCGGCGGTTCTTTTTTATATTCCGGTCTCATTTGTGTGAAAAATCGGATTTAAGGCTACTCAACGTAGATTTCTATGAAATAAGAACAACTTATTTAAACGGAAATTAATGATAATGTGGAATGAAAATCGCGCGATCTTGTGAGGATTCCTTTGAAATGAGAACAACATAAAAGTTTCCTCAATACTGCGGAAGTTGTTTGCTGGTCTTAAATTTCAGACTACAACCATAGTCTTTTTTCCGATATGGTCACAACGTCAAAAGGAAGTTTCCTAAATGTGCACAAAGTCAAATTAAGAAAGTCATACAAATTAGTGATCCATCCTAATGTTTATGTGCACATAAATTAAACATATCTCTGCTAATAACAACCTGCGATAGAGTTCCTATTGTTCATATTTTATGCACGTAAATTTTGTTTAGCTCAATATCATTGTGTGAGATAAACTGTTTGACTTAATTTGCGAACTTGAACTTGATTACTATGGTTTCGATGCCAATATATTTATTATATTTTAGAAGTGTTGTTGTTTGGCGCTGCTATGTATAAAGCATAGAAGTTTTGCTTAATTCATATACAAATTAATATTTAGTTCTTCAATAAAAATGGAAATTTCTAGTTTTATTAAACTTCTTTCTAATTAAATCTGTCCACGTGTAAAATTTCCGAAGCTCTAATCCCTTCCTCACTCAAACCTCTATCCTGCGTAACTGACACATTTATGAACAATGCTTGCTATGAAATAATTTGAAGACGAAAATGACCTATGCCACATGCTGTTCAATCACAATGAAACTTGTATCCACCCCTCACTACTTTGCTCCCCTCTCTATATCAAAAACCTGAGCATAATGCCATGAGAAAAGTTTAAATGGATTCTTACAGTACTTTTATTTGACGGTACTGAAGTAAACTTGACATTGCAAACAACGATATACACAAATGCTATATTATTGTTATATTAGTTCTTACTTACATACAAATAGTATAACTGCACTTTTGTGACAATTTCTTATTTATTTGCAAAGCATACAAATAAAGATTTTCCGATATATCCTTTGTTCGTTCTCCACTTTATTACTTTCGTAAAAGTTGTACATTTCAATTGAATTCGACATGTAAGCGGCTGTTGTTGTTACTGATTTTGCTGTAAAATCGACCGAATGGTGGCATGTGGTCAGATATTATGTAAGTAACGATTTTGTCTTGTTTTCCGTATATGTGTTTATAAGTTATATCAAAATATTACTCATTTTTGTTGCTTTACTCCTATATCCATTGTCTTTGTTGTGTTCGTATGTTTGTGTGTGCGTGTTTGTGCAGCTCAGCGTGACATCATTAGTTATTGTATTAAAACGATTAATATCCAAACGTTCAATAAAGTCGTGGAAGGATAAGATAGAACTTTGTCCATACCGGCTAAACGGAAAAACAGAGTAAAAACGGATAACAACAATACAAATATGAAAAATGAGGAAAGGCAGTGAAAGTAGGGCATTTTTGTGTGCTATGTAAAGGCAATACTGCAAAAAATTTGCCCCCCTCTGCCAATATTTTCAATTATATATCAATAAGCATATTGTTTTATTAAAAACCAACCTGTCTCCGGCAAACATATTTGTACCACCTGAAAGTAGGTGTACCAGGGCGTATACGTTATATTTTTTAAAACTATTATTTGGTCTACACTCAAAAAAAACAAGTAAGAATGGGACTGTCTTCGGCTGTGCCGAAGACTTCATACCTTTCATGAATGGGGCTGAACAATAATCTTATCCCGTTCGTAATCTCCGAATAATCGGATGTATAAGATAAGAAATATATAGTGAACAGATCTGCATACCTTAACGATTTTTAAGATAAATATAAAATAAACAAGTAAGGAAGGTTAAGTTCGGGTGTAACCGAACATTACATACTCAGTTGAGAGCTATGGTGACAACATAAGGGAAAAAAACCATGTAGGAAAATGAACCGAGGGAAACCCTGGAATGTGTTTGTATGACATGTGTATCAAATGAAAGGCATTAAAGAGTATTTTATGTGAGAGTGGGCCATAGTTCTATAGGTGGACGCCATTTAGGGATATAGCCATAAACGTGGATCAATGCGTTTGTATGATATGGGTATCAAATGAAAGGTGTTAATGATTATTTTAAAAGGGCGTGGGGCTTAGTTCTATAGGTGGACGCCTTTTCGAGATATCGCCATAAAGGTGGACCAGGGGTGACTCTAGAATGAGTCTGTACCATATGGGTATCAAATTAAAGGTATTAATGAGAGTTTTAAAAGGGAGTGGTGGTAGTTGTATATGTGAAGGCGTTTTCCAGATATCGACCAAAATGTGGACCAGGGTGACCCAGAACATCATCTGTTGGATACCGCAAATTTATTTATATATGTAGTACCTGCCAAGATTTTAAGGGTTTTTTATTTCGCCCTGCAGAACTTTTTCATTTTCTTCTACTTAATATGGTAGGTGTCACAACCATTTTATAAAGGTTTTTTAAAGTTATATTTCGCGTCAATAAAACAATCCAATTACCTTACCATGTTTCATCCTTTTTTTCGTATTTGGTATAGAATTATAGCATTTTTTTCATTTTTCATAATTTTCGATATCGAAAAAGTGGGCGTGGTCATAGTCGGATTTCGTTCATTTTTCATACCAAGATAAAGTGAGTTCAAGTAAGCACGTGAACTAAGTTCATTAAAGATATGTCGATTTTTGCTCAAGTTATCGTGTTAACGGTCATGCGAAAGGACAGATGGAAGACTGTGTATAAAAACTGGGCGTGGTATCAACCGATTTCGCCCATTTTCACAGAAAACAGTTAACGTCATAAAATCTATGCCCCTACCAAATTTCAAAAGGATTGGTTAATTTTTGTTCGACTTATGGCGTTAAAAGTATCCTAGACAAATTAAATGAAAAAGGGCGGAGCCACGCTCAGTTTGAAATTTTCTTTTATTTTTGTATTTTGTTGCACCATATCATTACTGGAGTTGAATGTTGACATAATTTACTAATATACTGTAAAGATATTTCATTTTTTGTTAAAATTTTACTTTAAAAAAAATTTTTTTTAAAAGTGGGCGTGGTCCTTATCCGATTTTGCTAGTTTTTATTAAGCGTACATATAGTAATAGCAGTAACGTTCCTGCCAAATTTCATCATGATATCTTCAACGACTGCCAAATTACAGCTTGCAAAAATTTTAAATTACCTTCTTTTAAAAGTGGGCGGTGCCACGCCCATTGTCCAAAATTTTACTAGTTTTCTATTCTGCGCCATAATTTCAACTCATCTACCAAGTTTCGTCGCTTTATCTGTCTTTTGTAATGAATTATCGCACTTTTTCGGTTTTTCGAAATTTTCGATATCGAAAAAGTGGGCGTGGTTATAGTCCGATATCGTTCATTTTAAATAGCGATCTGAGATGAGTGCTCAGGAACCTACATACCAAATTTCATCAAGATACCTCAAAATTTACTCAAGTTATCGTGTTAACGGACGGACGGACGGACATGGCTCAATCAAATTTTTTTTCGATCCTGATTATTTTGATATATGGAAGCCTATATCTATCTCGATTCCTTTATATATGTACAACCAACCGTTATCCAATCAAACTTAATATACTCTGTGAGCTCTGCTCAACTGAGTATAAAAATAGGTAGGTAATCTGTGTGAGGATGCAAAGCTTCACGTTTTTTGTGGTCTGCATGTAAAAACTATGACTACGAATCACGTATTTCAAAAATATATGACGTAAACGTAACTATTTGATGAAATTTGATGAATTTTGAAGCTTATAGCCGTAAAAAAGGGGTCAAAATGACAGTTTATATGAAGAATATAATATATATACCACCGATCTCAATGATGTTTTCAGACATCAATATATGCTATACACGTAAGCATTTGGTGAAATTTGAAGCTTTTAGCTGTTAAAATGGGACCGAAATCGTAAAAAAAATATATATATACTATATATATATACTATATATACCATCATATATATATTATATATATCACCGATCTCTATGATTTTTTGACACAACAATACATACTATATACGTAAGCAATCGGTGAAATTTGAAGCTTCTAGCTGTTAAAATGGGGCTAAAATTTGCGACAATATATATATATATACTATATATATATACTATATATACCACCATATATATACTATATATACCACCGATCTTTATGATTTTTTTAGACAACAATATATGCTATATACGTAAGCATTCGTTGAAATTTGAAGCCTTTAGCTCTTAAAATAGGGCAGTAATTACGAAAAGTTTCTTATCTGCACAATCGGTTGTGGGGGATATATACTATATATACGACAGATCTCATCAATTTTTTCAGGCAACAATATGTGCAATATACGAATTATATGGTGAAGTTTGAAGCTTCAATCTGTTAAATTGGGTAAGATATTACAAAAATCCTCTTTTTCTGAAAAATCGGTTGTATGGAGGATATATAGTGGTCCGATCCGGTCGGTTCCGACAAATGTCTAATCGGACACCCAAATACACCCGCTCACCAAATTTTATCAAGATATCTCAAAAATTGAGGGACTAGTTTGCATACAAACAGACAGACGGACAGACGGACATGGCTAAATCAACTCAGCTCTTCAACCTGATTATTTCGGTATACTTAATGGTGGGTCTATCTATTTTCCTTTAAGGACTTACAATTTTCGGTTTCGTGACGAAATTAATATACCATTTCATTTTCATGAAAGTTATAAAAAGTGACATTGCGCATTGCTTAACTAACACATAGATTACTTATACATGTGCTATTATAGTTAGCAAATATTTCGTTTTTAATTCAAAAGTCAAGAAGCCTTTGTAAATACCTTTTGAATGTCTGGCGAATAATCTTTTGGAAATATGCTTATCCGAGAAGCACTTTGAATGGCCCAACACATCTTGATTAGAAAGATAAATTAAATATGAAGATGAATGGTACGAAGCAACAGTGCGTGGAAACAATTGAAATTGAAAAATAAAAAAAATAAAAAACTGGGAAAACGGAATTCCGTTATACCAAAGCAACTGTTAACCTATTACTCATGACGGTTGAAAAACAAGAGGGCGCGTATTTTTTTATCAACTCGCGTCAAAGAAGGAAATATGCGCATTGAAGCTGTGCTACCAATGTGAAGAATTTTTACTTTGTAAGCCGCACCTTTGCCCTTTCAAGCTCAGGAAGCATGAATATCTGTTAAGGAGCTCACAGTTATGAATTATGCACGAGTTTGTGTAGATGTACACAAATTTTCGTAGCATATGCGTAGGCGCTTAAGCTTTGTGTAAGATGTCAGCAATGGCATGATTGCATAAAAGAAAATATCAAATATCGTCAAGAAGCTTGACGGGCCACCACTCAGTACGCTGCTATTAAAATCTTGAAAGTTATTAATCAAACACATTCTTGGTTGTTGCTTGCAGGGTATAGCGTGTACATGCAGGTATAAGGATTCTAAAAATAGAAAACGGGCTAACTTATATGAATATAAGAGGCCATCAACGGTAGCCACAATTTATTTTCGTTTCGTTGATCGTGTAAAGTACCTCCTTATATCAGTGCAACAGGAGTCAGGTTACATAACTTTTGCGCTGACAGCCTCGGATATCGAAATATATGCAAATTCCTCGAGAAGTTATCAGCTTAATTTGAAAGTAAATCGGATGATAAGCATAACAGTATTGAGGTAAAGAAAAGTTAATTTTCACCAAATTTTCTAATTTTTCATTAAGTGGGAATGCTCACTCACCAATGAATTCTGAGAAAATTTCCAAATTTAAATTTAGTAATCCACAAATAAAAACAAAGCCACTTAGCTACTCACACATAATTGCTATTTTAGTGTAAGATAACCGAGCACAAGAACTTCTCTCCTCGGCAACACTTTAAAACCGATTTGCCAACTACTTTGCCTTATGTGTGCGTACATACAATCACACAAAAAGGTGTGTATGTGGTTGTGTAATGCTCTCAATCTAGCAGTTGAAATGAAATATTAAATTAAAAGATTAGTTTCGTATTACACAAAGAAATTGAAAAGCGCATCAGACGAACATTTATTTTGAGTGTAGGAATATGTGCACTTGTGTATGCGCTATATCCTGCTATGTATGTACCTACATATGTGCGTACAATGCACGTTCGCTGTCTCACCGTTATCTCAAGGATATACATAAGCTGTAATCAAGCAACTAGGTTTCCATTCAAGCATAATGATTTTATTGTGGGTACCTCTCTCTATTTCTAGCAGCTTAGCTCAATGGCGTCTTAGTTATGACTAATGCTGATTTTTATGACTCTAACATATATACATACATACGTTCATGTGAATTCATGCGCATTAACCTTAAAAGACAAAATCCTTCGTTTTTATTGTTAAATTTCTTGGTTTCGAATTGCTATGTCATTCTTTTATTTCTTACTTTGAGAAAACTGATTGGTTCTTGTTGGAATTTGTTGGTGGGAAGGAAAAATAATTTAAACATTTTTACTGTGTTGAAATGTGCTGGCATACATACATATATATGGGGTATTCCATCCCATTTCGACCAATTTTGAACCCGACCCCTTTAGAATTGGCTGAAAGTTTTTCTTCTTTTTCTAGCTTACGAAAGACGTTTTTCAGAAGTTTTTCAAATTTTTTCATCCAACTCAAAAAAAGTTATGAATTTTTAAAAAAACACCGTTTTTGTTTTCAAAATGCTATAACTTTTTCAAAAATTGACCGCTTGGGATATTTTTTTTTTTAATTGGTTTTTAAATGTACTTTTCGGAAAAAATTCAAAAAAATTGTTAAAGTTTTTTTTTGTAATTTTTTCATTTTTTCGAGATTTTTCGAATTTCGCCCTTTTTTTCTCATAAAAAAACCAATCAATTCTGCAATCATCCCCACTAATCCCGGAGTGGGCCGAGAATTTTTTTTTTTGTATTTAATTGAAAAAAAACTAAAATTTTTTTTGTATTTTTTCCGAAAAGTACATTTAAAAACATATTCAAAAAAAAAAAAAAAAAGATCCCAAACGGTCAATTTTTGAAAACGTTATAGCATTTTGAAAAAACACCGTTTTTTTCAAATTATTTAAAACTTATTTTGAGTCGGCCCACTCCCTGATTAGTGGGGATGATTGCAGAATTGATTGAAGTTTTTTATGAGAAAAAAGGGCGAAATTCGAAAAATCTCGAAAAACTGAAAAATTACAAAAAAAAAGCTTTAAAAATTTTTTGGAATTTTTTCCGAAAAGTACATTTAAAAACAAATTAAAAAAAAAAAGATCCCAAGCGGTCAATTTTTGAAAAAGTTGGATGAAAAAATTTGAAAAACTTCTGAAAAACGTCTTTCGTAAGCTAGAAAAAGAAGAAAAGCTTTCAGCCAATTCTAAAGGGGTCGGGTTCAAAATTGGTCGAAATGGGATAGAATACCCTATATATAATACATTTGAATCTAGGTATAAACAAATGCATCCATGTACGTAAATTTGAAAGCTTTGCCCGCGATTGCTAAGAGTAGTATTTAGTAATTCTTACTAGAAATTAAGCGCAATATATTTCCGATGTGATTACGGCCTTACCTTTCCTAAAATTTTTTGCTGAAAACCTTGTTAAGGCGAAAAAATAATCCAAGGTTTTGCCAACCACAATCACGGCTCGAACTCGCTTATACGATTTTCTATATTATTTTTGATGGTAGTTGTCACGTCACTAGAACCTGAGATTTGGAGCATGGCAAGCCACTACACCGCCAGCCGGTATTTGGTTCTGACTTTTATTTACTCAACATCAAATAAAAAAGATTTATGTATTTATGCATATTTATTTACTTTTGCTGTTCTTTTTATTCAAATAATTCTCTTCGCATGAGTGAGCTTTTGACCTTTTGCATACAATTTTCTGATCTTTGTTCTTTTTATTTATAAGCCATTTATACAATATTTAATCCACTAGGGGTTATTTGCCATTTGTCATTGTGTGCATTTTTTTCTTATGGTCGCTACTTTGTATTAGGGATGAAAAGGCGGTATTGTAAATTCCCTTTTAAATGAGGCAGATCTTTGTATGTAGGTATTATGTGTTTATATGGAGATGTCTCAAGATATTATTTTCATTATTTTTGATGACGTAGGATTTATGAACGGAATGATTTTTAAAAACTCTTAGTCACTGAAAACAATCAATTTGACCAAAAATTACACCGTACGCACTTTAAAATTCTAAATATTTACAGACAATTTTTTAGATAAGAAAGAATTATTTTCAATTTCTTGGTTTATCTTTTAAATAAAAATGTGTGTGGTGTTGTGTCCTATGGACGTTCAAAGTACTAAACCGATCATGTGGTCACCCCGTATTTTTATGGGTATATTAAATTTTGGAAAAGTTGGCGGGGCCACGTCCCAAGAAATATGATTTTAATTTTGTCACAAATTCGTGTGGATATGCTCAAAGTACTAATCTGTATAGACTGTTAGGAAAGTGGGCACTGCCACACCCCATAATAGATAATTTCTATGTATTTATTTGATGCGGAGATCGAATATTTGGTATAGAGATTCCGTTATGAGGAAATTTAGTTGGGAGGATATGATGACCCCAATTAATGATGATGGATATGAAAGTGGGACTGAAAATGGTGTTACAAGTGGTAGTGGAAGTGGGGTTAAAAGTTGGAGGGAGGAGTCGAATGAGAATGGAATGGAGATAAAGGGTATAAGAGAAATTTAAATTCGTTAAATCTCCATTATTATTTGAAGTAGGTATCCAATATTTAGTTAAAAGTTTTTATTAGGAGGGATTTTAGGTGAGAGAATGAGTGGAATTAGGAGTGATAGTGGGAATGGGGTTGGGATTTGAAAGGGAAAGTGGAATGGAGATAAAGGGAAGGACGCGAACAAAAAGAAATGGAAAAAATGGGACAAAGATTCTGTAGAGAGTGATAGGGGAGCAGAGTACAAATTCTGAAATATAGTAAAACCAATTTCTGGGAAGGATAATGTCTGCCGCATACGCTGATGTATATATAAAATCGTAGTATTTAGGTTTTCTTAAACTCAAAATCCTTTTGGGCGTATGATAGATATACAAAATTTCTCACGCTTTCTGTATATAGGGCGAATTTTTGCTTGATTGCTGCTTAAAGCTACATAAGTATATGATATGTAAGTTTCGAATTTTATACTCTAAAGTCCAGTTTACAAAATATTGCATTCTCAGGCAGACTTATACTGATGACATTTCTGATTTGCAAACATCATAAGTTATGTGTGGCAAACGGTTTGTTATGGATGAGTTATCGGCCTGTTATTGACGGGTTGTGGGCGTATTATCCATTTCTTATCAACGAGTTATCGTTACCGACAAGGTACAGACGAGTTATCGATTAAGTGTTATAAATTTGCTATCCAAAACAAAGATTATCTGAGTTATCAATTTTTTTAGAACGAAAAATTATTTAGTTTCCTAGACGTACACCTGTATGCTTAAACCTCAAATTTCAAGAGTACTTGATACCTAAGCATTTTTTTCATTTTATAGGTATTTCAGCTGGCTGGAGTCTCTAGATCGTAGGATGCCAGGTAAGTGATATGGGCAAGATCCATGCCATCTCAGTAGCTTGTTTAAAGCCATTTTATACCAAAATACAGGTCAGTACCCACTGAAGTTGAAGAAGTCAAGAATATTTTGAATATATAATTTAGAAAACTATCCCAGAACACCCAAAACGGGACTTTCAATGGTTTGTAAACGTAATCCGACTAGAAAGCTCAATTTATACACAAAATATTGGAGTCTCTCTGCTGCTTGACTATAACAGCTTCTGCAGCTGTCATAATGCATAACTCATTTTTTGTCCGAATCTATTCCCTGAACATGGTTAGGTTAGGTTGAACTGCCCGGTCCATGAGGACCTTCTCCGAGCATACTGCTATAAGTTTATAAAGGTTTGCTCTAGTACTATTAATTTCTTCTTCTTCATAATGATTTATAAAGGTGGCTCTTGAAGCTGAATTCAATTGTTTTCTCAGTTCCTTGCTTCATTTGATTATCCATACAAAGAAAAAGCTTAATCAGCTTTCAAGCTGACATTTCTCTATTTCAAACAACATAAGCTTTTTCTAAAAAGTCTGATTTAAACTAAAATACTCCTTTGGAAACTAGAATACTAACTAATATTTTTTTTAATGTCCGTGTCACTAAGTCACACAATAAGGCAATGCACATTTCAGTGACAAAGCGAAATAAATATGTATATCTACATATTTTTTTATAAGCGTTACCAAGTGTCTTTAAGTAGGAATTCGTAAGACAGCACCCGTCTATATCACCAAATAATATGCTTCGGTGTTTTGCTGAAATCATAATGTGACATTATTCGAAGTGGTAGTTGATTTAGTTATTTTTGAATTTTTTAATATTTACAGCTTTCTATTTGCAAAAAGGGGGAAGTAGAGCCGAAGACTATAGAATTTCTTCAAAAAAACCTGATTTACGCAAATTTAATTGCTCTGATTAGGAGAAAGTTGTTATATTTTCGGTAAAACCCGTTCAAACCATTAAGCACCAATGATGTAAGTAAGTTCTATATTTTTGAGCTGAAGAAAAAACAGTTTTTAAAATTCTGAATTTTTCTTCAAATAAAGACGAGGAATGAAACTTTGCATATTTATTAAATGTAAATACTTAAGCTAATTGTATTTCCGTTTTTTGCTCCTCTGCCCTAAGCTGAAAAGCGTGTTAAATCTTTTCCGCATTCCTTCATTTAATTACAGTTAACATAATGTGCTTAAACTTGTCGGTCGGCCGCTTCAAAAGGTAAGACAATTTTCACTGCCCCACGTCTACGCCTTCAAGCGCTGCTAATTTTACACGCATTGTAATCATTAGGTCAGACCTTTTTCCCCGTTCAACTTGTAGCGTGTTTGTGTATATATTTTTTTTAATTTTCATCATTTTATTTTTAATAAATGGTTACTTTCCTTTTATTAAGTGGCGCAAATTTCTTTTAAGTTTTATTTGAAGACCTTTCTTTGTTTATATTTGTTTGTTGTTGTATGCATATGTACGTATGTATGTATGTACATTTGCTAACATTTGGCTGCCGGATATTTTTGCTTTGTTCCTTAAGGATTTTCATTGAAAATTAATTAATTTCAAATTGAATGCAGAAATTGGCGCATTGAAGAGCGAAATTAAAAACTTTTCTTGTTACCAGCGTTTTCCTTTATGTTCATTCATCTCCTCACTTTCATCAATTTATTGCCACACATAATCAGGGTAAACACACCGCCGCGGCCATCGCTTGTTTAACCTTTGCCAATTTTCAATCACGTGCTTTCATCACCCTGCGCTGCTCGCACCTTAACACACATAAACATATTTACATACTACATAAATAGTTACTGCGTGGGTATCCTCACCTCAAAGTTTCTGGTTATTTCAGCCCTTCGTCCGCTCTCTCCATCCACACTTGCCTTACAATCTCCATTTCATTTTATTGACGTCTTTTATGCGACCTCAGCGCTTCTTAATGAAATTAAAAACTTTGTATCAATTCTTGCCTTTTTGTGATTTTTTTTTGTCTTTTAAGTTATTTTCTTTTCTTTTTGCGTCGCTTTTGTTTCCATTGAGGCATAAATCGTAGCGCTTAACCTCGAATGGTGCTTTAATACGCCTCGCCACTGATGACCGTTGAAAGTCGAAAGGGCTAAAGTTCACTGGTTGAAGATAACTAAGCAAAAACGCTGACGGGCAAGTCCATGCAACCGTAACAAAGGAATCCAAGCGAAATTTCATAGCCAATAATTTCAATTGCAGCTGGTTGGAAAATGACTATGTCTGTGTGAGTATGCACTTACATATATACACACAACATACCAATGCGCATACTTTCCGTCACTAACGTGAATTTGCAAAATAATCCCCCACCAACCAAATTTATTCAATCGTTATGCTGTGAGAATTTCATTATTTTAAGTTACGTTCTAATAATTAATTCCTGACTTTTTAGCAATTAGCCTTTTGACAGTTTTCGATTTTTTAACCCTCAACTATCCACGCCGCTCCAGCGCATTGCAGTCATTAAATTTTTTTTATAAAATTGCTTCCATTCCTTAGTTTTTGGTTTCTTTTTTTTCAGTGTTCAACTTTGGATTTGACAGCTTTGCAAATGAAGTGGCAACATTTTCATCACTAAGCCATTTCTCGTATGCTGTTGTATTTGTTATAATAATTTGAAATATTATGCGGTTGCACAGTTTTAGGTTAAAGATTCTTTGTCCCTTTACACAGATGAAAACGTTTTTACAAACTCAGTTTTTGTGGCTAATGGAAATTAAAAAAGCTTTACAAGAAAAAAATGTAAAAAAGAAAGAATAATTCAATTAATGAACCAAACTTTGAAATTACGTGAGGTTAGAGTGCAAGAAAGGAATATAATTTAATCCAAGGAGAGCTGGTTATTAGTGCAATATTGTAAAACGATTTAATGTATCTTCTGGTTGGCAACCTTTGAAGAATTATATTAGGATTATGGCGTTTGGATTTTGTATAAAGCAACAAGTTTTACGGGTTTTGTTACGTTGGAGGTGCAGATGAAATGGGTACTATAGTTCTAAAATGGCTGAATCATACTAAAACCTTCGTTCTCCGTAAATCTGACCTAAGGTGGTGTGATCAATTTCATAATACTCTGGGTGTTATGTCTCTTTGGGAAAAACCTTTGAAACTGTAAGTTTTCTTGGACTTCCCTTAGAGGATATCGATGGCACTTTTTTAGTGATCGAATCGATTGGATGGGCCGAAAATCGTTCATTTGCTGTCGAGATCGAGTAAAAACTCAGCTCGTTTGCATGAGGCCTGCTGCTTCCCTCAACACAACAACATGTTATCAAACAAAGGAAACAAACGTAGCGTCTGTAAAATTGTGTTTAGCATTCGTAGTGGTGTAAATTTTAAATTGATAACAACGTTATATTTAACTTTTTGAAATTTTTTTAATGGCCTGTACTGTTCTTTGAGAAAACCCCCCATATCTTTATATAAAAAAATCACGTGTCACTATGTTTGTCTGCGATGGACTCCTAAAATACTGAACCGATTTTGACTTTGTTTTGCACCCCGTGTGTAGTTTGATCTAACTTGAAATATAGGATAGGTTATATATCAGTTTATAGTTGCAACATTATTTTACTGCAAATTTTTTTATTTGTTTATACGTAATAATAAAATGTTACGTATACGCACCGGCACTCACATTTTCAGGTGGTGCGGATATACTTGCGTGTAATTGCTTGCTGTTTAATTAAACAACCTGCTTATCAAAAAAAAATATTATAGCGAATGATATCAAGTATAGCACATCACCAGGCCCGTCGAGAGGGGTTTCGAAGGGTGCTCGCGATTTAGAGATACTATGACATTTTTTTTTAATTCAGGAGACCCTTTAGTTGTTCCATGTGCAATTTTTAAGCCAAATTTCAAAAGCAACGAAAATCTGCATTTCGTTTTATTATTATAGTGAATTGTGAAAAATAAAAATCTATATATATAAAAGAAAGGCTGAAATGTGTGTTAGTTGGTCGCCGGTGTTTGAAGAGATGCGTCGGTCGATTTTGTTCAAACTTTCACACAAGTTGCGTAAACCTCACGCGGTGGTTACTACATAGGTTTGGTTGCGATCGACGTACAGGGTTTCGAGATATAGGCCGAAACGTGGACCCGAGTACCCCTAGAATGTGTTTATAGAATATGGATAACAAATGAAAGCTGTTGATAAGTGCTTTACTAGAGGGTAACTTTCATACCCCTGGGTGACTAGGGTCTCGAGATATAGGCAAAAACGTGGGCCAGTGAATGTCTAGACAGTATTTATACAATATGGATATCAAATGAAAGCTGTTGATGAGTGCATTAGTACAGAGTAATATATTATCCAGAGACGGACTGGGACTGGGATTAGGACTAGGACTGGGACTGAGACTCGGAGTGGGACTGGTACTGGGACTGGAATAAAATACATACCACCCTCTGGGACAGGCAATAAGGGATGCAGAAGAATGAGAAGAAATTGAGAGAAGAGAAAAGAGAAAAGGAGATTGAGAAAGAGATGGAATGAGACGAAGATGGAGATAGATGAAGCGAAAAAGACGGAGGGAGGAGTGAATAAAAGGATTAGGAAAAAGTGAAGAGGGGGGTGGGCAGAGTTAGACGGAAACAGCTTATTAAAATGTATGCAGATAAGCCAAATTTAGGGCAGAACAACGTCAAAGATCAATTATGCTGTGAATAACTACTCAAAATTAAAATCTAAAAAGCAAACCATTGGAAGTTTAAAATAGTTCATAAGACACAAAAATTATACATTTCATAATAACTTTACTAAAATCTTATAAATTTTTTGTATAATTTTAATTTGAATTTACATACTATCAAAATAGAAGCCTTTCGCGTATTTCACAATCACGTTTTTGTATGCAAAAATATTTGTTTATTTATTTAGTTAAAATTTTTACGTTTTTTTCTGCATATACAGTTTGTTATTCGCCGCTATTTTATTTACCTTTTCCAACATGCGCTTAAGTATATATGTATGTACATTAGAGTGCAAAATTGCTAATTTTTTTTGCTCCCCGCGCATTTTCTGATAGCTTGACAATAGAAAATAAGATCTGCATAAAAATCTGACCACCTGTAGTGGGAAATAGCCACGCGCATTTGACCTAAAGTTCAAAAATTGACCTAAAAATTATGCATGGCTTTAGAGACCAATATCTCTTTAAACAATGGTTTTCGGAAATAATGTAATAATCATTTTTATACAAAATGAAACTGGGAACATATTCTCCATATGATATTTATACCTACCGTTATCCTTTCAGGACATATTGAGTCCTTAAAATGAAAATTAAATTTTTTTGTTTGTTAAAAAGCCAAAATAAATATTTAAAAAATAGAGAATTGCATAAACTATACATCATTTAATAGGTTATTTAAAGCAGTTTTACACATCATAAATTTTTTTAATTTATGTACATGCACTATTAAAGTCAAGAAAATGATTTAAAATAAGCAAGCCGCATTTTTTCAAACTTTTTTTTTACCAAACTGAAAATATCGTAGTAGGCTTTGCAATTAAAAAAAAAATGTGGTACAGTTTCATTCTTAAGTTACGTACTCACCTAGCGTCGCGGCATGGAACAGCAGCGTCGCGTCACTGTACGTCATAATTTGGTATATCGCACTAAAGCGGCAGTAGAGCGGCACGTCGCGGCAAAATAGTTGTTGTTGTTTAAGCATATAGTGGTTTAAAAATGACATAACATGCCGCGAAGTGTGATATACCAAGCAGCACCTGAGCGGCAGCAGCGCGTCAGTTTTGCCTAGTTGCTCAAATGTGCCGCTACGTGGCGCGACGCGCAGTTCCGCTGCCGCTAAGTGTGATATGCTCCATAAGAATGCATGCAAAGAATATTTGGTCGTGACGTGCTGCTACGCTGCTGTTACATGACGCGACGCTAGGTATGGTCTCACCTTTAGTAGGTTATGAAAATATTTCAGCTCATTCAATAGTGCGTCGAACCTTATTTAAAGTGAACTTGTAGCGGTAGTGCTCATAAGTGTGTTATATTCAGTTCAAAAAAGTTTTGTTCAATGTTTTTTTAAAACTATTATTGTAATGTCATTAAGATCCAGATGCATTCCCTTAATTGGTAATTATTTAATAATATCTTACGAGCTAAGTGCTATGTAAGGCTTTTCTACTGTATAATGTAAGATTATCTTTTTTAAACACAGGCTGGAAAAAAACTCTTTGAATGGAAATATGCTTCCAAGCAGAAGAGATGTGTTAAGCTATTCATTTTATTTGATTCGTGATGAACATAAAACGGCAAAAGAAAGAATTCCTATTTTGTCCAATAGATTGATTGAGGTCTATACGAAATTCGGAATTCCGACCAAAAGAAAAGATGGTATAGAGAAAATGATTAAAAGGCGTTCAAATCAATACAACAAAATTATTAAATTGAAATGTGGTAAGGCAAAAAAACATTTTACTGACTCTCTGGACGTGTTATTTGACATATCTCATGCAAATGCCATTAAAACATTGCAAAAGAATAAAAATATGAAAGCCATAAACTTTTTAAACGAACATCGCGTATCAATAGAAGCTGTGCGCTCAAAATTGGCTTTAGAAATTGAAGTACAGTCATCAGACCCACAAGCAGAACCAGAAGCATGTAATTTTAATGCCGTGGTACAGTGTAATGAAGCTCATGTGTCGCATTATGATTTAGATGACCAAATCGATGGACCACAGACAGAAGAAGAGGATTCCATTGACATATCAATACCTGAAGATGACTTTTCCTTGCCGAAGCAAAACAAAAAAGTAAAAAAAAAGTTTGAAAAAATGCGGCTTGCTTATTTTAAATCATTTTCTTGACTATAATAGTGCATTTAAATTAAACTACTTTAAAAACCCTATTAAATGATGTATAGTTTATGCAATTCTCTATTTTTTAAATATTTATTTTGGCTTTTTAACAAACAAAAAAATTTAAATTTCAGTTTAAGGACTTAATATGTCCTGAAAGGATAACGGTAGTTATAAATATCATATGGAGAATATGTTCCCAGTTTCATTTTGTATAAAAATGATCATTACATTATTTCTCCGAAAATCATTGTTTAAAGAGATATTGGTCTCTAAAGCCATGCATAATTTTTAGGTCAATTTTTGAAATTTAGGTCAAGTGCGCGTGGCTATTTTCCACTACAGGTGGTCAGATTTTTATGCAGATCTTATTTTCTATTGTCAAGCTATCAAAAAATGCGCGGGGAGCGAAAAAATTCAATACCTTTGCAAATCCCATATGTTTTGTGGTCACTCTAATGTACATAGAATATATATAAATATGTATGTATATGCAAATGTGAGTGTATGAAAAAGCTAGCGAAATTGTGTGAATGAATAGATTTTTATGTAAAAATAATGAGAAATGTGGTTTGTTATTATTTTCCGCTTTGGTCTTTAAAGCACCGGATTTTTTATTTGCTTACAATTTTATTATTTTTAGAGTAAAGTAAGTTTGTTGGTGCATTTTCACGCAAATATAGAAACCAGCATATTTATACAGGTGCACTACATACATATATTAACACAGGCAGGTGTGAGAGTGAGTGTGAGCGCTTTTGCCGCTTTTTTACTACTTCCCTCACACTTTTTGTCGCTTTATTTTAGTTTTGCATTTTTTTGTAGCTTTGTTACATTTAATTTTATTTCTGTAGATGGAAGTAAGTCATAAATTTAAAAATATCGAAAAAAATGTTGAATTTCTTTAAAAGGGCAAAACCATTTCTCTCACATTGTTCACATTGTTGTATTATGAGCTTACAAAAATATGATGAATAGCGCATTGTAAAATAAAGAAAAATGTGAGAACGCCATTAAAGGTTGCCACTGAAGCCCGACGCACATTCAGAAAAACTTAAAACAAAAGTTTAGAACATATTTTAGATATTTTGTACGGCTTTTTAAATTTTTCTCAATTTTGTGTTATTTAGTTTGCGGCTCCTCTGCAATTACTTTATTATAGTCAAGACAGACAAGATGTTAATGCGGATTAAGGAGCTTATTTTGAACTTATTTAAAAGTAACTTTTGTTAAGGGCATACATTAAATGACATGTCCACTCCAAGTACATAATCCGGGCTGTTTTTCACGGATAACCCCAAACTGAATAAAAAATAAGGGTGTGTTATTAACCCAGACAATCTTTAACTCTCCTTAAGTATAGCCGAGCCATTTTACCGTTTTTCATGCGGAATTATTAGCCAAAAAGAAGATCACATTCATGGCAATTAACACTTCCAGTAAATCAGCAATCAAAGCCCTCCATGGCAGGAACACCTCATCAAAGGTTGCAATATATTGAATATATCCGCTTAACGAACTAGTTTTTCAGTGCGTCACAGCAGTGAAATGGTGCAGTGTTGGTGCTGGGAACTATGCCGCAGACGCACTAGGGCTACTGAAGAGAGTTAAATCAGCTGAGTGGCAATATTCCTCCTTTGGCTGCACGCAAATACTTGCTCGTGTCTGTTTTCGCCAACAAAGCGGGCTGAACAGGCGGCGAAGCTTGGTGTCTGTTGATATCAAAAATATTCTGCGCTACATTAGGCGGACAATTTGGTTAAATTTAAAGACCTCTAGGCTATGCAGTACTATAGCATAACGGGCCAGTCCAGCTGTTTGTATCCCTCTACTTTTGCTGTGAGGCAAGCACTCTAATCTAACCATATATTCATTTAAGACTTCTATGTTAGTGTCTTGCAGCAGCAAGTTAAAATCTTATTGCATGCGATCTTGATCGGAATTTACTTTACCGTCTGTTTACCATATTACCATTTCATTTTCAGTGAAGCGACGAATATAAAATCTATGAAATCTGTTAGCAGGTGCAGTTTTGTGCTACCAACACAAAAATGCAGCGCCGGCGGCTAAATTGACGTGCGTAGGAAGACTCAACAAACTGTAAGCTGATTGCTCACATTTAGCGAAAGGCCAAAGTAAACTTTTAAATTTATTTGTTTCAAAGTGGGATAACTGGAAAAAATGCGTAAGTATATTCCTAGATTTGTGTCTGTTCTGTTTCAAAAAAAAAAAAATGCTTAGGGGAAGTGGAGGGATTAGGGAGAAGAAATAAAGTAGGAAAAATGTTTTTTTTAATGTAGTTTGCTAGTTTCGTATATATATCATGAAACTATATACGAAGAAGATGAGTAGAAGAGAAGGGAAGGAAGTAAATAAAGAAGACAGGGAAGAGATGGGGTATAGGAGGAGATAAGGTGGAAACAGCGAGCTAAAAACAGAAAAGCCAGAGGGAAAGCACAACCCAGAGGGAGTGGAAGATAAGATAAATGATAACATGGAGGAGAACTGTTAGGGAAACAGCTATTGGATGGAAAGGAAGAGTGAGGGGGGACTGCAGGAAGATAAAGGGAAGGTATGGGGACATGAGCGAAACGGAAGAGTGTGAAGAAAAGGAGAAAGGGGGGGCAAAGAAGTAAACAAGTGGATAAAAAGAGAAAAGGAGAAAGCGAAGGAACATATTAACAGAAAAAGGGGAAGACAAGACCAAGTCAGTTCAGGAGAAATAGGCAGAAGGTAGGGGCAAAAGAATGAAGATAATACCAACGATGAGAGTATGAGAAAAATAAATGTACAAAGAAAATAAAATTACCGTTGGAAAGAAAATACACACATATATACATTAACAAAAAATCTATACAATTAGCATCGGCGATGGGAAAATTAAAATTTTCTGTTAATATTGATACAAGTCTGACTCTTTCATTAAAATGCACAATTTACATTTAACAACTTTACTAAGACAGAGTATCTGATATTAATTTTCAACTCTATATTACACACACACTAACCTGCACAAGCTTTGAACACAAAAATTAATGTAGGTTAGGTTAGGTTGGGGTGGCTGCCCGAGGGCACACTTAGGCCAGTAGTACTAGGCCCGTTGTGATACCACGAAAAACACCGTTACCTCTCCTCTTCGAACCATTTTGAGGACCTGATGAAATCTACCAGGTCGTTGACGTCATGCTCCACAACCTGACTCATAGTAATCAAGAAATGGAGCTCCCAGAAAGCGCTGCCGTGCTCCGCTTAGCGCTGGGCAGTTGCAAATGAGGTGAACCACCGTTTCCTCCTCCTCATCTTCTTTACAACTCCTACAGCAACGACGATAAGGCGCTCCTAGCCTTTCTGCATGCCTACCTATGAGGCAATGACCCGTTAGTGCCCCTACAAGTGTGGAAATTGTATCCCTTCTTAGGTTGTAAACGTGACGGGACCTTTTAGGATCCCATTTAGGCCAGGTTTCTTTCGACGTTCGACATCCCGGTGTTTGTAGCCATCTTTCGTCGGCTTGACGGTAGATGTGCTCTTTTAGCATTAGCTTGCATGTGGACAGGGGCATACCTAAGCGTTCTTGTCCAGGAAGAACCTGCTTGGTTGTACCCTGCCTAGCGAGTTCATCTGCAATACAGTTTCCCTCGATATCCCTATATCCAGGGACCCATGTGAGGTGTACACGGTTCTGTTGAGCTATCTCTTGAAGAGATCGGCGACAGTTTAGTGCTAGTTCAGAATTGAACGAGTGGGAGCCCAGAGATTTTATGGCAGCTTGGCTGTCGCTGAAGATAAAAATTTCTTTGCCGACAATGTATGTCCCTATCCTAGCTGCGGCTTCCATTATGGCTGCAACTTCTGCCTGGAATACACTGCAGTGGTCGGGTAGTCTGAATGAGAGCTGGAGGTCAAGGTCCCTTGAGTATACTCCACCTCCAACTCTCCCGTTTAGCTTGGAGCCGTCCGTGTATATGGAAATGCTGTTGCCCATAGCAAGGCACTTGTCCGACTCCGTCCAGTCATCCCTGCTGGGTATGTTTATCTTAAAGTTGGTTTCCGCAACTGTTGTGGTCGCACAGCGATCCGTGCTAGGAGGGAGAAAACTGTATTTGTTTAGTATACTTGAGTGTCCTGTGGCCCTGTTGTTCCAGCACGACAACTCTCTTAGACGCAGGGATGACGTTGCCGCTGCTCGATGACTATTAATGTAACATTAAATGCAATATTTTTGGAGTAATAATGAGAATAGCGTTAGCAATAAACTACCAAAGCAAAAACATTTAATTTCTTTTTTGGCATGGTGTGCATAAATTTTGTATTACATGCAAGCGCAGTTCTCGGAAAGGTAAATAACCAGCAAAAAATGTTGTAAGCAATAAAGAGAAATAATGAAGATGATTACAGTTCATGCAGTTTTTTTTATAATAAGCCTAAGAGTAATGTGATAAAACTAAAATTAGCCCATTATCGGTCACAGTAAAACTACAAATATTTATCTGCCTTTTTTATTTAATATTTGAAATGGTTATATTTTAGATGATAAAAATAAAAAATGTTTTTCCGCTTTTTTAAAGAGATGCACCCAAATTGTTTCAATGACCACTGGGTCGTTGGGTATGGGTAGTGTTTTTTTAAATCTGGGTTTTGTGTGCATATTTTTGTAAGAATTTTTTCCTGCCCCAACGCTTTCTCTTCTACCATTTATTAACATTTATTGCCTAGTTTCTTTGTCGCATTTGTATAATTTAGACTACAGTTGCTTTAAATTGGTGGATATGTGTTTGAGGTACAATCGATGCACTTTGGGCTCTCTTCTAGTCGACACTGGCTCGAGTACTTTGCTATGGGCTGCATCTGGGATTATATCAGCGTCGTGAGCAAACATCTAAATGCATTCCGAAATCATAATATATTGAGAATTTGCGACTTCAAAATCCTCTTCTGCACCTGTAGTAAAACTTTTTGTTACAAGCGTTTAATTTCCACCTAAAATATTTTAAATTTTCGAACTAAACTAATTAGAGGACGAATTCAGTGCACATGAGGCCACTGCACCCATATTGGAAAAGTCATGTTTTGAATAAAGCAAATATTTATATTCTCTTCCTACGGTGCTCTTAAGTATTGTGATTGAAGTGCAAGTGCTTGAAATTTTTATGTTAGACCAAATACAATTCAAAAGTAAAACAAGTCCTAACGTACATTTTTAAGAAAATTCAGCAAATAAGTATACTAATGGTGTTCTATTTTTTGGAAAAAATGTTACCCTCATATTGCACTCCTAATTTCCAACTTTTGAACAGGGTCACCTGGCGCTATGTAGAATGGCTCTAGTTGTAGGTAATGAGATCTTTATTTTATTCAGTGGATAATATTGTGTGAAAGGAACATACAAACTCGCGAGAGAGCTGATATTCAGAAAAGAAAATGCCATAAGTTCAAAATCAATTTGTTAATGTTTTTATAGAATATCTGACTAGGCAAAGTTGGAATTTTATTTGCACTGGCACCAGCACTTTATTTTTCTATGTGCAATCATTAAGTGTTCCAAAATTGACACAACGGCCACTAATGGCTTAATAGGTAATAGAAATTGAGGTATTAACGTCACCTCGTTATCGACCTATCAACTTAAAAACTATTTGTATCAAGTGAATTTTGGGTTTGTAAATTGCGTTTAAATATGTAACAAGACCCCAAATGTCTTAGACATAGTAAAGAAACTCATTAAATTGATTCGCAGATAGAGGTTTGTAGTTTGTGTTTAATGATATCAGTAAAGCAAAGGAGAACTGCGTTATCAGGAAGGCTGCATATTACCGATTTTCCTCACATTGTCAGCGCGTATCTTTTTTGATTAAATGAAATAGGCCTTACATAAGGCGCAACATTTTTTACTGGTGTCTAAGTATGTACAGCCGCAGGTGCGTGAGTGTGATTTTGTTTCTGTGTGGGATATGGTGAATATTACTTTCCACTAAGCGTAGAAAAAAAGTGCAGCAAAAAATTACATTTTAGCAAAAGCCAAGTTAACAGGTAATACCTGGGCTTTTTACAAGTCAAAAAGTTTCTGCCGCAACAGAAAAATATTTATGCGCGTGTGGATATGTACTGAATGTGTGCTGCAAGCGCATTACTCTCAGGCGACAGCTGGTAACTAAAATTTATTTTAACCACCTTTAGTAAAGTGCGTCGCATAAAGCTTACTGCGCCTTGGCTGATCCAATATTTGTTGTTGAAAAAAGGAAAATAAAAAATTACAAAATTCATATGAAAATTTCAATTGAAATTCTGTGGAAAATTCTTTGATGGAGGTGCCAAAGGTGAGCTGTGCTCCACCAACGCGTTGCGGTTGAAATTTTAATAACAAAATATATGTAGGTACATACCTATGTTTATATTTGTCGTTTAGGTGGTATTTACGAGTATATATGGTGTTTATTTGTATAAAATAAATAAATGTAAAGCGCGATAACCTGCGAAGAGATTTTAGGCCGAGCTTCTCTGCTAATTTACTCGTACGTCGTGCTCCTTTTAATTTTTGCTAAAAATTGGCGGGAGGGGACCTACATGTTTTATGCCAACTCCCAGCGGCTTCTGCAAGGCAGATGAGTTTTCACTGAGAAGCTTTCCATAGCAGAAATGCACTCGGTGTGCTTGCCAAATCACTGCCGAGTGGCGATCCTGTTTAGAAAAATCTTCTTCTAATTGAAAACAACGTGTTTCTAAAATTTTGGTGTTGCTATTCCCAGGATCTTGCTGTTTTTCTTGTTGTTGTAGCGATAACAACACTGCCTAAAGGCTTTGGAGAGTGTTACCGATGTTGATAGCCCTTTGCCGGATGCAGATCCGGTACGTTTCGGTAACAAGCACCCTAAAGATACTAGCCCGACTATCTCGGGAACGATTTCATATGACCAAATGTAACCTTCTAGGCCATCCCGCCCTCTATATTGCGCTGGCAACCCCGCCACAGCATAATATATTTTAATAACGGGATATCTTCATGCTTTACCAAAAATGCTGAAAAACCCCGATGGTATAATCGTCATTGTGGACAATTTTAAAAGGTACTAAGGTCGAATAGTTTTTCTTCTTCTTAGGTTAAATATTCGTTCGAAATATAGTCTTTCGTTCCGTGCCTATGACCCCTTTTCTTATTATTCCTATTATCTATATATTCTATGCTTCTTCGATTTTACGAACTCTCAATCCCACACCCAACTTCATTCTTACTCCCAATCCCGATACACTGCACCATGCGGCAACTTATTCAAAGCTCATCTATACCCCATATAGGACAAATATGGGCCTATAGTAGTCGTTCAGATTAATCAAAACACTGGGGCCGTACGCCCTTTCTTGAGTTAAACTTCTGCAGCCAGACAGCATATATGATTGCCTTTTCTACGATTAAAATATTAATCAAGTCCTTGTTGAGTTTCACATAGCATATTATTTAAATCGCGGAGCTTATAGAATTGACTCAGTTTTTGGCTAGTAAAATGTTAGATATATTACATCACACCCTAGCAACTAAGCGTAAAGGCTTGTGTGCGTGGAGTGTAAATAGTAACTTGGCTACAAGCTACAAAAATTTAGATTTTTAAAATCAGCTTCAATGTAGACTAGCTATTAAATCCCTTTGCTTTGGTCGTTTTAATTTGTTTTTGTGAGTGTTGACAGAAGTTAAAATATTATAAATTTTTTTTTGTAAGCGCACAAGCTACGGCGTATGTACTAGAGGTTTACGCCGGTCAGTTAATCGGCGGAGGCGGCGTAGACTCTATTATATACCGGCGGCGGCTGCGTGAGCGGCGCGACGACAAAGTGATCGGCGTAAATCTCTGAATTGAATGGCTGGACTTCAGAGTATCACATTGTCCACAACTAATGAATATGGAAACAAATTGCTGACGTCAATGGTATGTTTGACGATCTGGAACAATATCATTAACTTGCGGATGAGTATCTGGGAGGCTTGTAAAGCGAAAATTAAAAAAAAAATAATATTTGGAAAGGTTTAGTTTATATGTATTTAAGGAAATCGGCGTATCGACCATTTCGGAAAGATCCACAGTTTTTGCCTCCAAATCTCGCGAAATGGTCAAACTTTTGTAGATTAGTTTCACCGAAGGAGATGTTCTGGGCTAACTCTAATACCCGTCGTCGGCACGATTTCTTTAAATAATTTGTGGCTACATGCTGGTCACGTACAAAGGCGACTTATGGTTGCTATCAATTATCTACTAATAGTCATGCCTCTAGTGACACAGTTTTAACGATTATCGTCAATGCTGGCTTATTGTTGATCGCGCTTTCGGCTGTTTCTAGGAGCTACAATTCCCGACGTGCGAACTGTAGCAATCACGACCACAAGGCGCTACCACGCATCCTGGCCCTTATACCATATGCCAGCACAGAAGTTATAGGGCTGCGACTTCGAACTCATACCTTCGTCGACGTCACTTTCCTAGAAGCTCTAGGTGTAGCTCCGAGGACTTTCTGACGGATGTTTTTGTCGTGCTATGCTTCCGAGCTACACCAAAAAAACACCTTGATACGTTAGGGAGTAACTATTCGGCCGCGCTCGAAATCATAAGCAGTCTAAGTGGATATCATTGCGTAACACATGGGTGAAAATCGTATAATACTTGGCGCATATACATAATTTAAACTTTACAAGGACCGTGGATAAAAGCTTTAAAATGTGGACCAAATTCAATGGTCTTAGTTTTCGGCGTTATGATATAAGAGCTCATATGGATGACCGCCTTCAGTTTTTAGACTAGTTGGACTATCCCCTATGTTAGGGTAGTAGAACACCCGGTCATTTGTTCGACTGTATTGAGAAAGCTTTTGTTTCACCCTTTTGAGTGTTCTTGCGAAGAACAAAGCCTCACCTGGTAAATATATGTAAGTGCCTACGTATTCCCATTTGTAAAAGGAGCCGTCACGTGTTGGTCATATTTAAACATGGCTGATAGGCTATATCCAATGTGATTTACTCCAAGGAACAAGTTGGGGATAGGGCCGCCAACTTTAGGAAATGTCAAACCGGGAGACTTGGGTGTTGAACAATGAAGTGTGAAAGTCAAAATTAAGATTTCAGACGCTATTTTATAGCTAACCAAATAAAGTGATTTTTCAAACCATTCTCATACGTGTTGAAGATATGTATATGTAACTTAAGTGTGAGCTGAGAATAATTTCAAAGGAGAATTTAAACTACTGGAGCCTACTAAAGGATTTTTGCATCACTGATTTCGGTTATTCTTTCAGTCACTCGGGATTTAAAATTCGGCACGTTTTTCGGGTAACTTGCTTTTTTTAACAACTTGAGGACAATTTGAAAATATGTTCGATATTTTGGGACATTTTATTTAAATTCATTGTTCTTTATTCATTTTTTTAAAGAATTGTGCGAAGTGAGCATTTTAATTTATTATATAACTTTTCTTTAAGTGTTTTCTCAAATAACTTTTGAATGGTTAGAAAGTGTTAAATTTAGCAATTGGATTTTTATAACTGGCAGTGATGCGCATCCCTTGATACCCCTTTCGACCATATTGGACCAATTTTCGAGATGAACAATAAATGGCCTAGACAGTCTTAAAAGAGTAGAAAATATAGTAACGCGCCGAACGCCGCCGCGCCGATATTTTTGACATTCGGCGGCGGCTTGCGAAAAACGTCGCAAATTGGCGGCGGCGGTGGCGTTTATCGGCGGCGTATATCTCTAGTATGTACATACATACAGAAATGTAAATTTACATCTGCCTTTGAAAACAATTTAGGTACTGCAAACAAAATTTCAGAAATTACAACAACTTTTTCAAAGCAGAAACTCTCTGCAGCAAATCTTCATAAAATCGCTTTTAATGTACGCCAGCTTCTTTAATCATTTCATTTTATCCTTTTATCGTCAGTCGATTTGAATTTGTTTACCTTTATTGCTCTATTTAGTACAAATAATTTTATAACGGTTGCTAATGTTATTTGTTTATTTTTTTTTACACCCACGCAGCTGTCTTCCTGCTTAAATGCTGAATAATCGCAAGAACAATATTAATTTTTATTCTCTTCATTGAGATACATTTTTTTATGATTATGTGGTGTTCTGCGTTTCTTGGGCTTAGTAAATTTATATTCAGTAAACTTTCATGCTTTCAGACAAAGTTTAATATGTGGAAATTATTTCGTGTAATTGTTATTTATAAAAACGCCTAATACGTACTTTATTAAGTGCATTATTGTAATTAATTTTAAACAATAAAATGGTTCTTTGTAAGATACTGTACTTTTATTTATGTCTTCTACATATAAACAAGTGTACCAAAACCAACTTCGGAATAGTCCATACTGCAATCAAATTCTCTTTTCAGAACAAAAGTTTTGTTAATGATGCGACCTATCTTTAATGTATACACACACGATTCTAAATCCCTGGATCGTCATCTATACTAACTTTCACAAAAAAAGCGGTAAATTCGTAAAACTCCTTCCATGGGTGGAAAACACGGTTACGCACTTGTTAGAATTTTTTGCTCTTCAATATATTTAGAGCTCCACTTGCGAGTCGCCTTAAGTTGAGTTGCTTTGTTGCTACATATTTTTCTCGCTTCGCTCCTATTAAAGTTTTTTTTATACATTTGCATTGTTTTATTCTTGAGTGAATTTTAAGCACCACGCAGAGCTGTAATTTATTTGCAAGCAACAAGAGCGTGCGGTGCTTTGAAAAAGGTGTTCAAGCAGTATACAAAGTATACAAAGGAATGGTGGAGAAGGAAATGGAAAAATAAAAAGCTTACGATGGAAATTTGACTAAAAAAACTAAAGTGTGATAAATACATGAAACCACGAAAGGCAAAATTTTCAGATAGAATATATTTTTGCAAAACACACAAACACCTGATTGTAATTGTCAGGGAGCGTAATAACTCCTGCTTTTGATGGAAGGCCTGAAGCAATACAGTTAAACCTCAAAGCCATTCTGCAATCCTTTCCTCATGTCAAATCTACGATATTTTGCATCACTTGGTTTTAGAATAAGTGGAAAAGGGATTTAAATATATTTTGTAGTGAAATACGCACACGGCTAAAAGTAAGTTTTAGCCTTTATCTGAAATTTAATATGTGACCAAGCCAAATTAAGTTTTTAATCCAGATTATGGCATGCTTTGGGAAAACAAGTGCTCAGATCTTGGATTAAATTTTGAACTAGATAAATGCACACTTGCAGGGCTATAATGCCTGTAGAACAAAACATATCGAAGTGCTTTCAAAAAGAGTGCCAGACATGCAGCACTTTTCACAAGGGACCCATTTTAATAGTGTTTTTTGCACGAAAAATTACGGGTCAAAAAATGTGAACGTTTATGGGATCCCTTTAGCATTTTCATGACAAATCCTACATATTTTTAATTTTTCAGACTTTTTTTTTAAAGACCAGATTGAAAGTAAAATCCGACTTTTATTTTATAATTTCGAAAATAAAACTTAAATTAAGGCTTATATTTTTTAAGGACGGATAAAGGTCCTGCCATATAACTATGGAACAGCTCATCTAAAGAAAATGTGTTTTTTACCAATCGATTCTTCTAAATAAAAAAGGACACTTCAAAGTTTTTTTACTAATAATAGAAATTTGTCATCGTAAAACCATAACCAACTCTCACAGTACTGTTCCTTTATTTTCCATAGTAAATTTGCACCTGTTTTTGGGCCATGAAGTTTGATCCAATTGAGATATTGCTTTTGATTTTTCGGAATTTGGAACACCGCTTTCTGGAGAAATAAGGAGGATTCTAAATGAAAAAAATTCGTCTCATTTGGATGCGCCGTTTCATAGTTATAGGACCGGACTTTTGTTCCGGCCTTAAAAATAAACAGTCCGAAAATAATTTTTTCCGAAGGACTTTAATTGTGCGTTTTACAAATGAAATTTTTCATTTTTAGATTTTCAGCATAAACTTTAAGTTTTAGGATTTTTTTAACTAAAAATATATACGCGCTTTTATTCAAAGTTTTTTTTAAACTTGGGCTTTGTTTTAAAATAATTTTGCTGAAACGAAGTAGTAATTTGCAAGGTTTCCAATTTAGGCCAACAAAGATGATGAGAAAACTGCTTAAAAGAAGAATGGTTTAAAATTTATGCTAACACTTCTAGCCGTTTAGTTCAGATGCATAAAGCTAAATATCACGAGAAATATTTTTGTGGAAAGCTTTAGCCCTTAGCCCAATAAAGACTTTTTGGGGACATTTTTTGGACAGTACAAATAAAATGACATTTCCGAGTTCGCCAGTGTGTAAATTTTCTAGCAAAATAATCGCCGAAAACTTTATAGGTGCTTCTAAGCGAAATCGTTGAACAACGAACGTGAAAAGACGGGGAGAATTCAAATGGAAAGAAGCTCCAAAACTGAACCCCGTAATTGCCGGCGATGTATTTTACTTCGACCTTCACTGCTCACAACCTTCAATTTGTGCGTTGTTTGAACGTTCACAGCTGATCGCACTTGAACTGCACGTTGTTGCGTTTGCTCTCCATTTAGTGCCAACAAACACGAGCGGAAAAAAATTTGCTAAATCAGACACTAAACTCATATGGCTTTTGCTGTTATGCTTAAAATTCTCTATTCGCGTTTCTCTTCATTTGCCTTGTGGCTGTTTAGACTGTCATTGTTGTTGCCCTCATATGTGTTTGAACACTTGTTTGTTCTTTACCATTTTGCTATTTTTATTTTTTGCGTTCTTATTGCAGTTGGTGCTGCCGAAACCCTTAATTACGAGTAAACGTGTTATTGTTTTAAAAAACTTTGTTCTATATTATACTTTTGTTTCCCTTCTCTTTAGCTGACCATATTTCAATAGGAATGGCCTCCGCGGTAAGGAGGTAGTGTGCTCGCCAACCTGTCGACGATTCAGGGGTTTAAAAAAATATTTTATAAACGGGGTCGTTCCCCAGCAGAGGTTTGGAAAAGATTTGCAGTGTGCCTTTGTCATAGGAAGCCTCTTAGCTGAAAATCACTGACCTTGGAGATAATAAGTTGCATTTTTGCTCTGAAGCTCTTGCATGCATATGGAGGGTTCAATAGCCAATCAGCATAAGTAAATAAATCAAAAAATTTAACAGCGTAGTTTTGATTTTTATAAAATCGTTGTCACAATAAGTACTTCCGTCTCTTACTGATATTCCCAAGCAAGGAATTTAGCGCTTTGGTAAGTAGGGCTTCCAGCACGAACATAGGTCTATTTCAAGAATCTAATGACTTACACTGATTGACTTCTGAACGATCCATATGTGCACGGTGATCTACATTGAACTAATTAGTATTGCGACTGTGGGTGGTCAAAAATTACTCATCAAAAGGCATCCACGACCCATCACGATAAGCCTCTTGAACTTCAACTGAACTTTCAACTACACTCTGTAACAAAATTACCTTTGCGCGAAATACAAATACATACATACATACACATTTTTAACTTTGGTTTAGTACAAATGATTTGTTTCTTAATTTCGGCTTTATTTTTACTCTACCTATTGTGTTAATTCATTTCGGTTGACCGTTTTCCAAAACAATTTTCAAATAACAAACGAAATGTACACACATTCGTTGTTGAGAGGACACATTCACAAATAAATATACAAAAACACATACACACACAACCTCTCGAATTCACATTTGTACTTTTATTCAAATGACATGTGAGTGTTGCAGAGAGAGCTAAAAAAATGTTGAAACCCAAAAGTGGACAATGAAAACAATAACTCAAAAAATGGCCGAAAGGTAAGGTGAAAACAATTAAAAAGTAAAACAAAGAAAAATGTTAAGCAAATAGAAAAGTAAATGAACGAGACACGAATAGAAAAGAGGGATTGCAATACAAAATAATTGCTTTATACACAAGCACTCTGCTATAAATTTGCCGGTAACCAGCTTGGACATTCAACATACACACAAAACGACTGACACTCACTCACTCAGAAATGCAAAAATGCAAACAGCCATTAGAAAAAAGCACAACATCAAACAAGACAATAAAAAAAATGCCAAAACAAAGCGAAAGCAAAGCAACTGAATGACAAACGAATGACAACGGTTGATGAGTGGCTGTAAAAAAAAACAGGTCCTTCAACACATACTCATATCCACTCAGCCATAGTTTGCTAGGATAATGACATCAAAAATGCTTTTCCCCTTGGGGCTTCAACATTTTTTTTTTTACAAAATATGTGCCTACGCGTTTCACTAGATGGTGAGCTTAATTCTCTCGTTGTTGCTGCTAAGCATTCAAGTGCCACCCCCTCAACGCCCAATTGAAGTGTTCGTCAACGCGTAAACTCTTTTCTGTTGCAATTTTCGTATTTGTTGCAGCTTTCTAAGACTTTTTTTTCAATGTTTTCTCATTTGAAGCTCTGCGGGCGGGTTGCAATTTTTGTTTTGTTTATTTTTGGGAAAACAAACAAAAATGTTGTGTTTTCAAGTGTGGCCTTAACGCCTCTTATGCCGCAGAATTGTCTAAATTGTTTGCGCGCACGTAATACCAAAAAGTTTTGTTGCGTCGTCCGTTGGCCAGTTAGTGCGCCCGTTCGCATATGAAGCCTTTGTCACATGTGTGGTAAAAAAAGTGTTTAACCCTCCGGTGAGTGAGAAGGTCCCTAGGGAACTTTTTGCCTTTTCAAACTGAAATTACTCATACTTCGGCCACTACGTCGAGCTAAATGAAGATACTGATGACGACGATGATGAAGAGGAAGAAAATGATGGACAGGAAACGAATGAAAGTTACTATATTGGTAAAGATGGCACCCAATGGAGTAAAAAAGCACCACAAACACCACGCACTCGTAATCATAACGTGGTCGACTTTACAAGAAAGAAACCAGGACCAACAGGAAATATACACGACCCCTATACAATAATGCATTCAATCATGACACAGGAAATAATACACTTAGTGCTACGTGAAACAAATCGTAAAGGCAGGGAGGTTACAGCTGCATGGAAATTGGCGAACCCCACGAAGAAAAAGGAGTGGAAGCCAGTGACAGTGAAAAAGTTTGACGCCTTTGTAGCTATTCTTTTGTATGCTGGACTCACAAGATGAAACCATGAACCAGCTATGGAATTATGGGGCGCGACGCGTTGCCCAATATACAAAGCTGCGTTGTCGTACGATCGCTTCATGTGTATAAAGCAATTTATTCGATTCGACAATGGAAATACTCGACAACAGCGAGGCATCAACAGCAAAACTGCGGCAATTGACGATATTTGCAAATGTTGCAACATAACCTGGCAGCAGCTTACACTCCTCATGAAGCACTAACACTTACACTCCTCATAAACCGCATATGTTGGTACAGTGCGTTACAACAAAACATTCATTCCACAGGAGTTCAAGAAGAACCCGAAGCGCACCATCAATAGTACATTATTTGGGTTCAACGAAGGGGATGCAGCGTTATGCTCATACGTGCCGAAAAAAATAAAGTGGTGAACGTGCTCTCCACAATGCACTACACCTGCCGCGTTGACGAGCAAACCGAGAATCGGAAGCCCTATGCCATATTAGATTACAACGCCAACAAATGCGGCGTTGATACCATGGATCAAATGCTAGGCACTTACAGCTGCAAAAGAGCATCACAACGATGGCCGTTGGCCATGTTTTATAATATGCTGGACGTCGCTGCATTGGCTGCTTTTACGATTTACAAGAAATGAAGCCTATAAAAAGGAGTGACAGACGGTGGTCGTTCTTGTTACTGCTAAACAATTGGCCACACCAAATATCGAAGAACGTGCCCTGAACAACCATATAACCTCATATCCAAAGATACGCAATGCGATGGAAGCATTCTATGTCAGGGTAAGAAAAACATCTTCGAATTCAAGAATAGAATATATATTTATTTGTTTTTTATTTTTCTTTTCATTTCAGGTATTACCAAGAACGATGGAAGGCAATGCACCGTCGTTTGCGGCTAGGTCAAGTAGACCGTCATGTCACCTTTGCCGTTCTGAGTACGGGCGGCAGCGGAAAACATGGGCATACTACTTCGGCTGCGGCAACGCTGTTTGCGGAGAACATAGCACACTTTTACGTCGCTGCAACACTTGCGCACAGGGCGGGGGACAAGAAGTACACGCTCAACAACAATAATTTTTAAACTTTTTTATAATAGTCTTAAGAAAATTCGGGCAAAAAAAAAAATTTAAAAAATTGAAAAAATTATTTTTGTATGTAGAATTTAGTTATAAACAATAAAAACAAAAAAATCAAAAAAAATTTTGTATATGAAAAAAAAAAACATGATTTACAAAAAAAGGTCCGTAGGGACCTTTTCACATGGCCGTGAATTTCAGAACTGTCACTCATCGGAGGGTTAAGGAAATTGTGGAGCACCTCTTTTTTGTTTGAGCGAAAATGGTTTATGGTTGAAAGATATTAAATATTTCATATTATTTAAATTGTAAACAATTTCGAATTCGTTTATTGGTTAAATGGTATGCGATTATGTAGTTTCCGCTTTTTGTAAGATGAAAGGAAAAGCTCAAGTTTGTTTATATACATAAGGTACCTAACTTATCAGAATATGCACCACCAAACCGAAGATATATAGCTGATAATTGGTCAGATCATAGAGGTGTAGATTCATAAGACTATTTTAACAGACGGATTTCACATCTTAGCCAAAATTTTGGTGCATTCCCAAATCGTAGTTTATGCTCAACATGAGACTTTCAGAGTAGTTTGCTACAAGTATTTTACTTCGAAAGGCATCTGCATTTTGACTTTCTTAGATATTTGCAGAAGGATTCCATCGAACTTTCTTAGTGTAGTGATGATAACAAACCTGTTTTTGGCAAGATAACAGATACCCCATTCACATCACAACCCACATCATTTGCCCAGGCTTGAGCGAAGATATCCGATCTATTAATGGTCACAAGAATGGAACGAAGCACTAAAACCCCCCTGCAGAAAAATGGGGGACAGTTACGCAAAGCAACATTTCTGCACTACAGGTTATTGATTACCTCCGGATTGGTGCTAATCGGATGCACAGCGGGATAGTAAATACCCCCATTTGTAGCCACGGGGCTCAAGTCTGAGCTATGTGCAATTAAATTAGTTAATTAAAGACAGCGACTATACCAGAACCACCTACGACTGAACCAGCTAAGAACGCGTAGGATATCACAATGTTAAAAGTTTCAGTTGTAAGCACGGCGAGGAAAGAGAATTAAAACTAGTACAGTAACTTTATGTGATATTCTTCGCTAGTTCGGAACAAGCGCGATTTTCTGAGGGGACATAGCCCTAGGGGCAGTCGTTATTGACTGCGCATGTAATACGTTGAAGCCCTCTGCATGAACCCTAATGAGCCCAGAACTTGGAACAAAGTTTAAAACGCAATGATAATGTAAATATGGAGATATTTGTGATCAATTTTATCATGAATCTAAACATTATCTGTCTGCTATTCCGAATAGTTGTATTACCGTAGGTGTGCCGCAATTTTTTCGAGTAAAAATGAACATTTAAACAGGCTTTGCACTGTTATGTTTTTTTTACCCAATCGTTCTACCAGCATCTTTCATTTTATTGCCATCATTGTAAGGAATTTATACAGCAGCTATGCTATTTTTATACTCAGCTGAGCAGAGCTCACAGAGTATATTAACTTTGTTCGCATAACGGTAATCCGTAACGGCATGAACTAATCTATATAGATATAGGCTTCTATATATCAAGATGATCTGGGTGAAAAAAGGAATTCATTTAGCCATTTCCGTCTGTCGCCTGTCTGTAAACACAATAACTTGAGTAAATTTTGAGGTATCTTGATGAAATTTTGTATGTACGTTTCTTGGCGCTCATCTCAGATCGCTATTTAAAATGAACGAAATCGGACTACAATCACGCCCACTTTTCCGATATCGAAAATTTCGAAAAACTGAAAAAGTGCGATAATTCATTACCAAAGACGGACAAAGCGATGAAACTTGGTAAGCGCGTTGACCTTGTGACGCAAAATAGAAAATTAGAAAAATTTTGGACAATGAGCGTGGCACCGCCTACTTTTAAAAGAAGGTAATTTAAAAGTTTTGCAAGCTGTAATTTGGCAGTCGTTGAAAATATCATGATGAAATTTGGTAGGCACGTTACTCCAATTACTGTATGTGTGCTAAATAAAAATTAGCGAAATCGGATGACGAACACGCGCGCTTTTAAACAAAAAAAATTTTTAAATTCAAATTTTAACAAAAATTTTAATATCTTTACAGTATAAAAGTAAGTTATGTCAACATTCGAATCCAGTAATGATATGGTGCAACAAAATACAAAGATAAAAGAAAATTTCAATATGGGCGTAACTCCGCCCTTTTTCATTTAATTCGTCTATAATACTTTTAATGCCATAAGTCGAACAAAAATTTACCAATCCTTGTGAAATTTGGTAGGGATATATATATTCTATGACGATAACTGTTTTCTGTCAAAATGGGCGAAATCGGTTGAAGCCACGCCCAGTTTTTATACACATCCGACTATGACCACGCCCACTTTTCCGATAGCGAAAATTACGAAAAATGAAAAAAAATGCCATAATACTGTACCAAATATGAAAGAAGAGATGAAAAATGGTAATTGGATTGGTTTATTGAAGGAAAATATAACTTTAGAAAAAACTTTTTAAAATGGGTGTCACACCTACCATATTAAGTAGAAGAAAATGAAAAAGTTCTGCAGGGCGAAATCAAAAGCCCTTTGAATCTTGGCAGGTATTACATATATAAATAAATTAGCGGTATCCGACAGAAGATGTTCTGGGTCACCCTGGTCCACATTTTGGTCGATATCGCGAAAACGCCTTCACATATACAACTACTACCACTCCCTTTTAAAACCCTCATTAATACTTTTAATTTGATACCCATATCGTACAAACACATTCTAGAGTCACCCCTGGTCCACCCTTATTGTGATTTCTCGAAAAGGCGTCCACCTCTAGAACTAAAGCCCACTCCGTTTTAAATAAGCATTAACACCTTTCATTTGATACACATATCATACAAACACATTCCAGGGTTACCCTAGGTTAATTTGGCTAAATGGTGATTTTCGGTTATTTTGTCTCCAAAGCTCTCAGCTGAGTATGTAATGTTCGGTTACACCCGAACTTAGCCTTCCTTACTTGTTTATTACTTCAGATTTAAAAAAAAAAAGAAGCTTTCTAATACTGCCAACACACTGCAAATATCCGGTTACTGTTAACGTCTAACGGAAGTAGTCATTCAACATACATTTCCGCTAACTACACTAAATAGTACAAATACACTTAAGAAAAGCAGAAAAGTGTAAAGAAAAAAGCGTAAACTCACTGAGTACGCACAGAGAATGGTAATTACCGTCAGTGTTGGCTCGCCTCGCTCGACTGGTGGTAGCCTAATAAAATCCAATAAAAATGAAATAAAAGGAAATTAGTGGTGAGAACAACACAAAGTGTGCTAAAATAAACCGAACATTTAAGAAGAAAATAAAAAAAATGTGCCTCCCAAGAATATGCGCTTAAGAAAACTACATACATAAAGGTCGTAAATGTGTATTTACCTATTACGGCTTTACGCAGCAGCAGGAGGAGCAGGCGAAAGACCTTCACGTTCATGCAATGTCCATGTTTACCCTTTTTATTGAGCTACTAATTTGTTGTTGTTATTTTGTCTTAGGGGCCCACAAAACACACCCGCTGTGCTTAAATTAGTTGCAGCTGACCCTTAAGGCAATCATTGCGGTCAGCTGCTGGTTGTCGCTGTTGTTTGTGCGAATATTTTAGTAAAAGCGAAAGCTTAACTCACAGCATGTGCTTTGTCTTATTTGCTGTCATTCCTTAGCTTGTTACAAATACGAACATTCATGGATTATTTGTAAATGTGGTTGTGCGTGTGAGTTTAGCCTACATATGAATAGTTTGCAAGTCTTCTACTTCATTACTATCTTCATCATCGTCGTCACTTTAATCTCAATGTCATTTTCCTTAATTTGTCTTGTTATTGTTGGTTTTCGTTGTGGCCATTTCCGTTGACCGTCGTTTCTCATCAGGACTGTAAAGCTTTTGTCGTATTCTAGAACAGACAGAGAGCAACTTCAATCATTCAGCCTTTTGCTCACAGCTGGTGAATGGTGCTAATTCATTATACAGGCATTTATCACATACTTAAACAGAAAGTACACGCACACCATAACACAGCGCATTGTTGTTTTTTGTTACATAACCTTCATAAATACATATTTAAGACACTCGGAGGCAAGCGTCAAAGTTCACTTATTACTTATTAGAGAAGCCTAAATTGTCAGCCTACCTGCAAATACATACAAAAAAAAATTCGCACCTCATATAAGGCTTATTTATTTTGGCAAAATTAAATATGTAAATATCATCAGTAATATGACAACGTTTCTCATAGAGCAATCGAAAAAGACTTTAATAAGCTATTTTCAAAACACATTTATTTTACCAATTATGAGCAAACAAATTAAAATAAGAGAATAAAATTTATGATATTTTTGAAATATGTTGGCCCACTTTACAATAATTTCCTTTTTTAATAGTTTTCGTTCAAAATAAACAATTTTCTTCATCAACCATCGTCGTCTCAGTCTCCCCAAAATAGAAAAAAAAATTGTTTGTAGCGATACTAATTTTTAATATTTCCCCACTAATTTTTTTCCGAACTTGAAAAGTGCGATGCCGACGTTCTTATTATTATTATTAAGGCTCACATTTTTATTGGAAACACACAAATTTGTTTTTTTTTTAAACGCTCCAATGTTAATATAATCCTCTTATACAATTTTTTTTTCAAGCTCAATTTGAGAACTAATTTTATTCGCAATTATCGAACCCCAAAGAAGTGTTGACAGCACTGTGTAAATAAATGGACTATTTTAAAAATGGGATTTCCCCTATTTCGTAAATTGATAACTTCCCATTTTCTCCGATACGACCGAAACGAAATGGGCCAAGAGAGGACTGAAATGAGGGAGCATTTGTTTCTCACAAAAAAGTGAGTATGTGCAATTCCACCAACGCTCATCACTCGGCTTCGTTCAATGATAACACGAATTTACCCTAACTCCGCTAAAGCAGTTTAAGATCGGGTTGAGTACGCCGGTTGTCACTTGGGTCCATTTGGACCAAAATCAAACCACGTTTGGTATGCTGGTTCCTTTTTAAATTCAGGAAACAGTGGCAACAAAGACGATTCCATCAAAGATAACTTAGGCAAGGAAACACTTAAAAGAATTGTGTTAAATTCAAGGGAAAAAATTTGCTTTAAGGGTTGATGAAACAATGGCTGCTCAGAGAAAAAAGGGATTGGTGGTTAAATATTTCGATCGGTCATTAAAATCCTCTCTGTGTTCAAGGAGTTTTAGGACAATTACGATACAGAATTGAAAGTTTACGTTTATACTTAAACTAATTAATACCATAGATAAAGGAGCCCAAACAGAAAAATTTTTTCTGACGGTTTTATACCATCTAACTTAGGCCCATTGCAAGCCCATTTTGAGTGTTTTACGCATTTTAGCCATATAAAATATATTGAATATTTAAAAAACCATATTGAAAGTTCAATCGATTTTTTATGCTTAGTACAAAACTGCACGTCACATAGTTAGGGTGTGAAATTAAATTTTAATCCCACCGTTGTTGCTGTATTAACGATAAAGACACTCCCCAAGGTTTGGGGGAGTGTTATCAATGTTGATGGTCCTTTGCCGGATATAGATCCTATACGTAACAAGCACCATTCTAGGCCATAATAGTTCCATCATCATCTATTGCGGGCTCAAGTTCTTCATCCCTGGGCGGCACATCGCTGTCTCCATTTAGTAGGGCAGAGAAGTGATCCCATCATTATCTAAATACTCTCTGGACATCGGTTACAGATTCGCCGTTTGCGTTGCTTTTCCGTCTGTCGCCGAATTTTTTGGTAAAATTTGCGGGCGTTATTCCTGGTGGCTAGCAGCCCTGCCTCTGCTATAATTTTAGAGAAAGCATTTACTGTCAAATGGCAACAACATCGAAAATCAAATTGAAAATTAATATTTTTTCGACACCTTTAAGATATTTCATTAAAATGTTTATTGGGATCTATCAGCAACGCTGCCGTCGTGTTGCTTACAACCGTTTATGGCATTTTTTGCTGAGTATGCTTGGTATTCCAATTAGCCGCTGTGTAGGTATGCAAGTTAGCAAGTGTGACTTGAGATTTATTTGTCTTATTGTATTTCATTGTTTTCGCAGACAAATCGCCAAACATTTAAATCTGCACATTAACACGCACAAGCTTCCACGGAAGGTATGGTGCCGAATTTTTGAACCAGCGTATACATTAGGGGCGGGTCGAATGCTGTTGTATATACATACATACAATTCCGATCACTTTCATCATGGCATTCCATTCTTAGCATGGAATCCGCTCAACCTGAAGGACGAAGTGCTTTTTAATTAAATTTAAATAGGAGACAATAAGTGCCTTAAACATTTTAGTTATCTCTATTTTTCAGGCAATTAGCTTGTAGTTAGAAAATGTATACAAAATCGGGAAAATTTTACGAAGTCTTTTGAGTATGCAGCTTTGAAGCTAATCGAATTTTATGGCGTTTTCTTTGGCAAAAAAATTTTACACTGGTGTTACCCTCACTTTTGAATTGGGTTACTTGGCGCTCTGCAAAATGGCTGAGGTTGTAGGTAATAGGTACCTTTTTCTTTTTCAGATGAAAATACTTCGTGAAATGAACACACATACTCTCAGAGAACCGAGAAAACGCAACAGGGTAACATTATTTGTAGAATAGAAAACGCCATTAGTATGCTAATGTGTTCATTTAGATTGTTTTTATAGCAGACATAAAGACTAAATTTTCTAATATGGAACATTAGCGTTTTTGCTCTACTCCGCTTATAAAAAAATTTGCAAGAAAAAGAGGAAGTTTTGTTTCTGTTGATTAAAGGAAAGGAAATTAAGGAAAAAGAAAGGAACGATTAGAAGTAAAATTCAAAGCAGAGCCAGAAGTCGGAACTGAAACTGGATGATGTGTTATAAATTGGCTATCGAAGTGTTAACGGCTTGTTATCGATGAATTACCGATTTGTTATCGACGCAATATGTGCGTGTTATCGAAAAGTTATCGATTTATTAGTTATCGATTTCGCATCGACGGGTTATCAGTCTGTTATCGAAAAGTTATCGACTATTAGCTGTCTCTAATTTATCAAAAAGTTGTCGATATGTTATTAAAAAGCTTATCGATTAGTAATCGGAGTATTACCAATTTTTATAGAAAACATATCGATTAATAATTGAAAATTCATGGAAATCAAATCAAAGTTGTCGATGAGAAATCGACGAGTTATCGATTAATTATAGAAAAAGTTTAGATTTTTATTGAAGCTACTTTTATCGGGTAAGTGAGATTGACAATTGGGTTGCTGTGAAGCTATAAATATTTGTATTGCGCTTATCAACTCTTGAATCCTATAAGTTATGGGTAGCGGTTCTTACCGTTGAGAAGTCGTTATTCTTTGCTTCTGTTAAGATTACCTCTGGTTCAACGGCAACCCCCCGGGGAAACTCTAGTTAAATTAAGACCTTGGTTTTTTAGACGTACGCCTGTATATTCTTACATTGAACATTACGAGTACTTAGTACTTACGCCTTTTTTTTTCAATTTTACATTTTTTTCAAATACAGTTCATCCTTACATCTCAAAGTGCTACATATACTTTAACAGCCATTGTCACCATCTCTGGCTCATTACTAAACGCGTTTTGTCAACTAAAGTGTCAGTCAGCGTTAAATGGGAATTAATATCTATGAAGATTCAATTATTCATACAAATTGTTGGTTCTTGTTCCTGCATTGCCATGACTACGCCAGGTTTAAGTAAGAAATTCAGTGTGCTTCACATTTTAGAAGTAGCATTTCCTCAGCTTTCCAATCTCATTCTTCTACCCTCAATTCAATTTATAGCTGTAGTTTTGTATGTTCGATAGCTTTTCGTTTCCAATCACAGAATATTGAACACATTTTGAGTATCTACTTTTTGAAGTAAAGGTGGGCAAGCCAACATTGATTGAACACATGAGAAAGTAATACACTCATACGTCCGTGATACATACCAAACATGTTTTTTTCTTTTCCAATGCTCTCTCACCGCGCATCCATATGCTCTGTATTTCATCAAATTGCATCTTGTATCGTTTTTATTCTCCTTAGACATGCCGACTCTGCTTCTGTATGTCCACATATAGCACGCAATAAATGCTTAACCCGACTGCTATAACTGAAATGTATGCTTGGTTAATGCCGGTAGCTTAGCGTTAAGTCTTCCGTTGTCCTGATGCCACGCTGTTAGTTTAGTTTTCCTGCTTTATTCTGCTACTTTTATCTTGCCAACCAAGTTCGACTTACATACATATTTGCTATATTTTTTAGTTACATATTGCGACTAGTTCCCTCCTTTGCAGACTTCCTGTTGTGTTGCTTCGGTTATGGTTTTGTCCACCGCACTGTAGACAGGTTGGATAACCTTTAGGCCACTGGTTGGGAAATAGGTAGGACAACAGGATACCAGATAAAAAGAAAGGATATGCTCTTAGGTGCTCACAATGTCACAACAAATGGAAAACTGCTTAAGGCAGATAAAAACAACAACAAGGAGGGAAAAAATTGTAAAATTGGAAAACAGAAAATAGAAACATGAAATCGAGGCAATACTGGCAGCACGACAGTTGAGGATAAAAGTCGAAATGGCAGTTTTTATTCGAATTGAAAACCACGAAATAGAAAAAATTACAATCAGTGGAGGGAACTAACGAGAAGCAAACAGTGGAACGAGATTTTGTATTTTCAAGCCATAACGGTAAACAACTACTGCCTTAATGACAGCACAGCATGGTAGAGGGGGGTGGCTCATTGTAGTATTCATGTCTGCTAACCTCAACCTCAAGCCGCATTTAAAATGTATAGAGATAATATTTTTAAAAGGCCAAATCGGTGGTACAATGAAAGGTAAAAAGGTCAATTAAATATTGAAACAAATACACAAAAAGCTAGTAAAGTCGCAAACTTAATGCACGATGCAAATATGGATGAGAGGGTGATAATAAAAATTGTGCTCATTGTCGTTGGCAAACACAATTTTATTGCATTTTTTGTTGTTATCTTAATCGGCATTGTGTATGGTGTTGCTTTAGAGCTTTTTTTTCTTGTTTTATACCAGAGATCGACCTGTTGGGGTGAGACAGCTAATGTATGGACTATAAATATCTGACTTGATTAAATCATAGAGTAGATCGAAGCGCAACGGGGTAAGATGTATATGAATGTATATGTATATTGATGAATGAGTAACGTAACCAGTTCAGGTAATTGCGGTTGGATTCTAGATTTGTGATTTTTAAAGTGGTGTGCAAAACAAAAGGCTCAGTGGCCGATAAGACCTGTTACTGTAGGAAGAGCTGTCACAAGTCACCTGTATACGAGCTAAAAGGTTATAGAGGGACACATCTAATTTTATTGCGCAATAATTTTACTCGAATAGAGATTACTGTACAAAGATTTTGCTTGCAGTACATATCAGATCCCTGCAGCGAACTGAATTTGTTCTGAACTACCGTATTAAGAGACGGCTAGGTTTCTAGTTCACAGTGTTTACAAGTGGAACTTTTAACACTGAGATGTCCTATGAAATGGCAATTGCATCCCTCTGCGGAACGCGTTCTAAATTAGTTAAGTTGTAGGTTGTTTCTGAGATAGTTGAGTGAGTGATTAATTTAAATACATATGGACCTGAGCTCTGTTGGTGCATGGAGGCTGAGTATTCTGAACTAGGACCAGATTACTTCCATACTCACACTGGCGATAAAGTTATCAAGCATGACTTCGATGGAAACGGCAGTTGCAGCAATCGCATAACTTTTCTAGCTTATAAAAGAAGCAGTCATCATCGCAGAAAAACGTTATACTGAAGCAACTCGACTTAATGTGCATTTTAGCGAATCACCCGTTCGCCTATCACTCGATTTTACCCGACTTAAGGTAATTACCATGACTTGACTTCTAACCGCTAAAGCGATACTTAATAGAAGTATCTCTCTTAACACAACATTAAGCCCTTTGCTTCAATTTTCACGCCCATTCAAGCAGGCGTCGCAAGATATAATTGCCATCCTGCCGTCTCCCATTCAACGCCTTTGTCGTATGGTGGTGTTATCCGCCTTTGCAGTGACTATGACCTAGACCAGCTGCACGTCGCCTAACAAAGTGTGTTCTCATCAGAGTCTTATATTTTCCTTTGAGAGTGCTTTTTGTGTGGAGCGCAAGCCGGCCACAGGTTTGGTAGATGATTATATATTTATATGTCCACTTGCAGCCTCACTTCATTGTGAACAGACGCTATAAACCCCGGTTGCATTTTAAGCCGATTATGTCGGTGTAGCCTCCACCAAAATTCCATCTTTTTAATCTGCACCCGCGTTTCTTTGCAACTAAGTAAAACGGTTTGAAATCATAAAATCATATGGGAAAAGGGATTTTTTTTGATTAAATGCTTGTTGATGTATGTTCTATTTATATATGTAAACAGATAATAGCTCAACTAACTTAATTTTTATTCATTCTTCGGAGCATTTTCGCAATCAACAACCCTCATCTCGTCTTGCCGTGACAAGGGCCAAAGCATTGCCACAATAACGTCAGAATGCCAAAGTCATTCCCTTGTGACAAATAATTTCAAATCAAGTTTACCTGTGGTACATATTAGTTAACTTTCTTTGCGATGTATCGCATATGTGTGTGTATGTTGCCAATACCTCGCAAGCATTGTTGGATGATGAGTTCGATTTTTGTGATAATAGGGTATTCATAGACAGATCATTCAACTAATGGTGGAATTGACGGACTTCTATCAAATTTTGAAGGGAATGGAATTGTATACATAGTATAGTCTAGGACTATTTCTTGAATGTTTCGTGAACTTTACGAGATGACTTCAGGGGCAGCTCGAGATTATTTTATGGATCATTTCGAAACTACATCTTTTGATACATTTTTGGGCGATTTCGGGATCACTCCTATATTATTTTGGGAATCATTTCGAGTTTACTTCGGGACCAATTTGAAACAATAGCAGGATAACTTCAGGATTACTGTAGGTATCTTTTCGTGATGACTTTTAGATGATTTCGAGACTATTTCGAACTCATCTTGGGACAGTTACAGGATCATACCAGAATCACTTCGGCATTATTTTAGGATCTTATCAGGACAACTTCTAGATTGTTGCCCATTCTAAATTTTTTTGCATAGATTAATGATAAAGGAGTATGCACCAAATAAGCTGGAAATAGCTACATTTAAAATGATAACTACACATATTACGACAAATTTTATCTTTTTATTATTATTAAATAAAATTTGAGCAAGGTTGTAACTGACTCATAATTGTTAGATCCAAACTAAGTCGACACGAAAGGAAAATATGTATATTCCCAAATAAATATGTACGTCTGTAAAGCATTTTGTCTATATTGAGTTAAAGTCACTTCTGAAATAAATAATTGGCCTTTTTGGGACGTTAGCAACAGAGTAGCCCCAAGGTAATATCGCTCATATTTTAATTTCCCCCAAAGTTACAATTTGCAAAATATTTGAAAGCCTTAATTTTTACAAAAGATTCAAGTAGACACCACTCGAAACATAGTCATCGTTACATATAAAAAGATTAACATAACCCCAAATACATGAGTAGCGAACACCTTTGTGCATATTTATGAATATTTACAAGCAGGCAAACCATATGTCATAACTACGTATAAGCATATATAAAAAAAAAAAAAAGCATATATGCATTAATAAATAAATAAATAAATATGTGGAGATATTCGTGCTGGTTGTATAGCACCACTCACACTCTTGAATATTTTCATTATCCACCAACAAAATTTATTTTTTTGCCAATTTTTCTCTCAGCTTTGTGTCTATTCTTTTTGTTGTTGTATTTGTAAAGTTATGTGTTTGTTATTGCTCTCATTCGTTGCGTGGTTAAATTGAAAGTCCCCAAATGAAAATAAAAGTAAATTCACATCATCAACGACGTTTATTATAAAGCAATCAACAACCAAGCAGTAACGTTGCATACTTTGCGGGGCTCAGCTGTGCCAATACTCTTATATGCATAAAAACGTATTGTTTTTTTTTTTTTTCATACCGCAAATGTGACGGTACTAGAAGCTAGTCGCATGCGAATGTGTTGCTTTGTATATGTCCGTATGCGTTTTTGCCTGTAACAAGCTGATTAAGCACCTGTTGTATTATATTTGTACATGTGTATGTTTTTGTTGTTTATTAAATTTTTTTCTCTCTGGAGGTAGCGAAAAATATTGAAACTAAAGTGTCACAAAAGTGCGAATAAAGAAAAATGTAACGTGCGGTTACGAAAAATGTGCTAAAAAGTCAGCGTGCATTTGTAAAATGGGAAACAACAAAACAAAACTGAAACAAAGAAAAATGAATGTGGTTGCCCTTTTTAAATTGAAATATTCTTTTCAATATTAATTTTACGTAGGTATATGATCAAGCGCGAGGTGAAAGCTGTAAATGGCTGTTTAAAATTGGTTTGTTCAATAAATTGTGTATGAATGGATAAACGTAACTATTTGACATTTTTGGGGAATACAGAATGTAAGCAAAATTTTTGGAAGTGGTTTGCTAAATGGTGTGTAATTGAAGAGGTGTCGATTTTTTGTCGAACTGTAAGATCGATGACAAATGTTATATATGCGCTTCTCTTTTCTTTTCGACGACTGATTATCGGAAATTTATCGATTTTTTGTCGAAAAGTTTTCGAACTGTTACCAAAAAATCGATTTGTTACCCGATTCTTATTTTTAAATTATGAAGCGAGACATGGCGATCAGTTTAATTTTGTGTGACTTAAATAAATAATTTAATACAAGGCGCGGTAATACCCGAATAGACTTTAGGCTGATCTTCTCTTCCAATGTACGTCGTGCTCCTGTTAATTTTCGCTACAAATTGGCGAGACGGGACCTACTTGTTTATGCCGACTGCGAAAGACATCTCCAGGCAGATGAATTTTCACTGAGAAGCTTTTCATGGCAAAAATACACTCGGGGTTTTTGCCAAATCACTTCCTAAGGGCGATCCCGATTAGGAAATTGTTTTTTCTAATTGAAAAAACTTTTTTTCTATATTTTGATGTTACTTTGCTGGTAGTTGAACCCAGGAACTTCGGTGTGGTAGGCGGAGCACGCTACGAAAACACTACGGCGGCGGTGAGTGAGTGAATTAACTTGAGGTAAACTTACTAGTTTTTATTGTTTTATACCGACTTCAAAGGGCATCTTCATGGCAGGAAGAAACTGGATGGGTTTTCCAAACAACTGCCGAGAGATCACAAAAGTTTAGCTGATTACTTATACATCACCAGCAATTTAACGATATAAGTGTAATCGGTATTACGAGAAATTGGATTTGCATGAAGACAGCTTTGGCCATTCATATTGTAACGAATTTAGTGCTATTCAGCTTCCTCCAAATCTTCTACTAACGTTCGAATCTCTAAACTGTTGAATAAATAACTCCACTATTCAATAATGCAAAATAGCCTTTACTAAAGTACTTCACAATAACACTTCTACTGCTCAAGAGATAGCGTGCTTAAATCAAACTGAATCGTCGCTTCTCAGCTGCTGCTTTTATAGTCTTTGGTTTCCTCGTTGACATAGTTCTAGGCGTTTCTATTTCTAGAATTTGCTATTTGTTTACCAGCTATACATTTCTCAGCTATAACTACAGATGCACGATTTTTATAGCTTCTCGCATAGCCCATGCGCGTGTATATGTGAGTGATACTTCCAGAGATGTTTGCCTACTTTTGGGAGTATCTCAAATAAGATATATGCATGTGTTTGTGCGTCTCTCGCTGCCTGTACGTACATATGTGTAGACATAATGATTGATTCGTTTATGTAGATACAAGTGACTGCCTGCCGGTCGGTTCAAATCACTAAGTTGCTATGTATGGCATGTGATGCTGCCATGCCCAGAAGTCGCGGAAAAGCACAGAGCACTCCGGTATATTGGTGGAATGACGAAATTGCGGAAGAGCGTAGAAAATGTCACAAAGCAGGAAGAATAGCGCAGAGGGCACGCTTATCACCACGATATGCGGAGCTACACAGCACCTATGTCGCACAAAGAAAAGCACTTAAAAATGCCATAAAAAAGAGCAAGAAGTTATGCTTTAGGGATCTGCTGGATAATGTCGACCTAGATCCTTGGGGACCAGCCTACAGAACTGTGATGGCCAAAGTTAAAGGACCGATATCACAGCAACCTACGTGCCCGATACTGATAAATATTATTGTTGAAACACTTTTTCCGGCGCAAGATCGCTGGACTTATCCAAGCGAGGATCTAGAAAGTACGGAAATTCCGCAAATTACAGAGCAAGAGGTGCTGGACGCTGCAAAAAGAGTTGCTGATAACAAATCCTCAGGACCCGACGAAGTACCAAACATAGCCCTTAAAGCCGCGATCACAACTAGGGCTACATTATTTACTGATTTTTTTAATGCCCGTATGCAAGAAGGCGTGTTCCCTCGCCCGTGGAAACGACAAAGACTTGTCCTATTGCTGAAATGTGGTAAACAGCCGGACCAACCATCCTCATATAGGCCATTTTGTATGCTGGATTCCCTAGGGAAAATTTTCGAGCGTATAATTAGTGAGCGCATACAGCTGACTCTAGAAAGACCAGGTGGCTTATCGAATAGTCAATATGGATTTCGCAAATCAAAATCCACCGTAGATGCCATATGGACCTGAGCTCTGTGGTGTGGTATGGATCTAAACAGACCCATCAAAAATATATATTAGCAGCGTACCGTCTTGCTTCTTTAAGAATAGCAAGTGCTTATGCGAAATGGCCGATCTGTATAACACTAATATCGAGCGAACATCTGAAGAAGACAAGAAAAGAGCAAGGACAAAAACAATAGCTAAGTGGCAAGAACGGTGGGAGGCCTCGAGTAAAGGGCGTTGGACTTTCACACTCAGAGGAAGATCCTCATTGCCCAATGTGTACCACAGAGTTAGAAAACGCAGAACACGTCATGTTCTACTGCCCCCGTTTCCACGAAGAAAGACTCACCTTGCATGGAGTCTTTGGGGAGGAACCTAACACGAGAAATTTAGTATCACATATGTGCAACAGGAAAGAGTGCTGGACTGCAGTGAGCAAAATGGCATTTATAGTAATGACACGCCTGATGGATGCTGAGAGGGAGCGCAGGGAAATGCGCATGCGAAGCAGTGGCAATTAAATGGACACTCAGAGCAAATAGCGGGAACCTGGACGCAGGGACAACAGTAGGCTCTTAAAAAATGAGAAATATGGAACGCCACCCTGAAGTAATGCGAAAGTGGTGCCGGGGTGGGCGATGGTTGCAGAACGGGGCTGTTTTTTAATCTACGGACACACGGTTGCTGCGGCGTTAGCAATTATGGTGCATTAGGCATTTTTCAGCCTCCCCGCAAAAAAAAAAAAAAAAAAAAAAGTGACTGCCTGCTTTATTGTTGTTGTGGCTTCATTTACTTAGCATCAGACTAGTGATGTGAGTATCACTTAGTGTCACTAATATTCGTCACAATATTTATGAAAAAGGAACGTACAACTGAGATTATAACAAAGTCATTCACATAAGGCCTTCCTTGTAATCGACATTATTTTAAACTTTTAGCTTTGTAGCTTTAAGAAGATTAAACTTAAAAGCTTTAGCTATTTTCTTCTTTGTCATGTGCTGGTAAATATTTTTGTTAATTCACTTCGCAGTAAAAGTTCTGCATCAAATGAAGAAGCGCCAAATACTTAGCACTGAAAAATTTCACGAAGTTTCAAAAAAAAAAAAAAAATTGATATTTGTATAATAAATAAATATTTTACGAAAAGATAGCTTAAATGAATACTTGCTAAAACAGCAAAAGATTTTAAAAGTCGAACTACAAAAAAAAAAAAAAAACATTTAAATGTTGTAAAAATATGAAAGACTGTAAAATAAAGAAAGCTTTAAAACGCCGGCTTCTGGCAAGCTCGCTTCTGTAAATTTGCACCAAGAAAACTTGCTGTCCAAGTTGCAGAACTAAAACAACAACACTACACACATGCACTTATTGCGCTTTTATTTTTGCCATGACATAAGCTGCTATTAACGAAAAGTTGATGCACTATACTTGTTGTTGTTTTTGATAGTAAAAATATATTTTACGAGACTTCGACGTGTGCCAAAACAGCACAGCCACCAAAAATCCAAAAATCTGAAAACAAGCGAAAGCACAAAAAAAAATAAGAACAAATTTGAAACAAAAGGATAACCGGCCAAACAACGTCAATTGTTGTTGGCCAAGCGTACTAAATTGCGATTACACATACACACACACATGCATATACATACAAATAAGCAAACAAAGTTTCAAATGGGTATGCAAGAATGAGTTATATATTTGATGTGGGTAAAGGCTATTGGGAATATGGGGTGGTGGTGCGGAATGAAATCTCTGGAGCAGTTAAGTGTTTGCATCCGTGATTGAGTTTTAAAGTTGTTCAAGTGGAACTAGAGGCAAAAAACAAAAACAACAACAGCATCACTCACTGAAATGGAACGCAACACATTGGCAACAACGTCAAAAGTATCCCTTTTAAAAAATCTCAAGTGATGCATACTTTTTGGCACCTTGACATGATTGTTGAAGCTTTACCTTTTAATATGAACTCGAAGAGTGTTAACAGCCATATAGAAAAAATATATTAAACATTTTAAACAAAAATGAAATACGAAATTCCGAATTTGGAAAAAAAAAAATTCGCTGAGAATTGCGTGAGAAAAGTTTAGTATGCAGCACAAACAAGTTTCTTTGTTTGTTTTTTCTTTTTTTGTAACAAAAGAGAGTACTTTAAAAGGATTTTCACGTTAAGCTCATGAATAGTTAAAAGTGTCAAACAAACTCAAGAGCTTAATGAGAGAAGCGGATTGAGGGGGTAAAATATATTTAATGTGTGCTATGTGAGCAGAAAATTAAGTAGGAAACTAAATATATTTTAGGATGACGCCCTATTGCTAAGTAGTTTTCAACATCTTTGAGTACTGACATAAAATAGTTAATTGCACGCCAGTTCAGGGCAGAGGAGTTGATGAGTTGGCATAGGGCTGAAGCAGGCTGCTTAAAGTAACAACATATTTAAGAGCGAACTCACAAAATTCGCTAGTAGGATGGACATTGGACAAGCGCTTAGCAGGTAATGAAAACATTTTAAGGCTAAAAGTTTTGAAAATATTACCAAAATAAGTTTTTACTACAAAACTTAATGACTAGGATGAAAACAGTGAGCTTTAGAACAAAGTTTCAGAGAATACACCAAACCCTTCGAGCTATTGCCAAGTTTATAAAGATTTAGACACTTTTCAATTGTTTTGCTCAAGCTTGGAGAAAAAAGCTTAAAAATTCAGATTAAAATTAAGTAACGGCAACAGTAGCTACATAGATTTTGTACAGTTGAGAAAGCTTTTAGTGTTAAAATCTCGTTATGTTAGATTGTGTTAGGTCCTGCTCGACTTATGAGGTTACAAATTTAATTTAAATATGGTTTGCCATTAGAGGAGCAAAATGAAAAACACAAACAGCACATAGAATACCGCTTCTATCACAAAAGAATTTCGGTGTTTAATTGAGATAAATAGCACCGATAGAACCAGCACACATAGCTTCCTTGCCGGCAATCATGGTTCAATAGATTGGCATAATCACTTTCATATTCTTAGCACAGTGATGATTTAATTTGTGAGTGATCTTTATAAAGCTGCGCACATGCGCCAGACGAAGGGCGACACTGATCAGACGCAACCCACATTCATTGAGAGTTTGTGTATTATCTTATGCTTCTATTGGACAGATGAAAAGAATAGGCGCTGTGGTTACCTTTTCTTCTTTTTCTAATATGTACCTATTTTGGAAAGGTTGATACTTGAGTTGGAAAAAGGATACATTTGGCATCACAACTCCTTTTCCTTTTCCTTTTTTCTGGGCAAAATAATCAACTAGATTCTGGTCGTCATAAAGTTCAAATAAAGCTTGTTAATCATATAGAAGGTTGCGAGCAAAGGAAAATTGTTAAAGGGACTTAGCTGTCATTTATTTCTAGTAGATGACTCTAGTGACCCTTAAAAGATAATCTGAAATTTTTAAGTCTTATTTTTTATGTAGAACTTAATTTATATTTTAAACTGCATAAATGCCAATAAGAATAAATAAGAGGTGAAAGAAATAGGAAGCATCTGGTTACAATTCCGTTTAACAAATGAATGCACGTACTTACAACCGACGATGACCTTGCCATTGTTACTAAAGATAAAGGTGAGTGAGTGTTTAATCAAGCTGACGACAATGTCACCTTTTAATGGAATTAAAATGTGACCATCTCACCGTCGTGAAGAGCTTAGATGTTTGTTAGAAGGCGCAACAGAATTCCTCCCTCAAAAGTCTCTATGGTAAGTAAGTAAATGTTGCTCACTGGCTTTGTAGCGACGAATTCTCGCTGCTCTACTTTTGCTAATACAAGTTAGCTATACTTCCGCTACTGTGGCAGCCGCTTAATGGGCTTTCTATTATCTTTGTTGTTGTCAAACAATGCAAAAAACTAAATTTTTCCAAGCGCATATTTGCAGTTTTATTTTTGTTGCACAATGGAACTTCCTGGGCGCTGCTTCTCTCTTGCACGGAAGTTGTTCTTTAACTTCCGCCAAGAGGTTCCACTATGCTTCAACGTCATTTAAGCAACGTTGCTTTTCTGCTTGTTAGTTTGACTTACTTCTAGTTTTTATGCATTATAATCTGTTGCGATTTTCTAAGAGTTTTTATGAACTTACTTGTCAGGGTACAGCAGTTCCTTATCTGCTTTTATAATATTTTCTTTTTTGCTACCTTTTTCTTCTGGCAAGTTTTTCATGCGCTTCATTCAGAAGCCGCACTGTCCGCATAAGCGCGTGTACCTCCCCATTACATACTTTCTTTTTTCCAAAAGTTCATTCATCAGCATTTCATTCTTCGAGATAACGTCAAATAAGCGTTGTGTAGTCATGCTGCTGAAGCGTGTTAACTACGAACTGCACCTGTAAGCGTAGAACTCTGCTTCTGTAACCGTTTGCTGCCGGCATCCCAGCACCGGATGTGCCCGGAAATTCAATTAATTGTTTACGTTGGCATTTGTCTGTGGCGCGAAGAGATTGGGTTGTATGTGTGTTAAAAGATAAGTATGTATGTGCGAATAGAAGGTGAGTGCGGAAGTAAATAAATGATAAACGTCGTTCCGCATTTTACTTTAATTCGTTTAATGTGTAAATGTTAGACCGAAACCGGAATTTGCTGATAACTAAGCCAAAATTTCGGTGCCTCTTTGGCTAAATCAGCATGATTTCAGGATCTTTTGTTGTTTATTTCCAAATTGCTTTGGGATTACATCATTTGAGAATTGTTTTCGAAACTACTTTAGCACCATTCGAGACATTTTCGACATTTCGGATTATTTCGGTATAACCCTGCAAAAATCGCGAGTACTCCATGCATGCATGTATGGAGTACTCGCTATGTACCAGTGCTCCAAAATTAACCACAATTCATACAAAAAATGTGGCCCAATTAACATTGCGATGTCCTAGGACTGGACCATATACTCCAGCTTCGCATTACATCAGAGTAATCCATGGAGTACCCAGAGTCCAATAAACATCGTATAGTGATTACAATCGTTAAAAACGAGCAATGATCGGCTTACAATGTGTTCGTGTAGAAACATGAGTTGGTCCATTGCTGCATTACAGAGGAATATAAAGGTAAGTACTCCAGTGGACCACATGATCCAACGATTTTTGCAGGGTACTCGCTATGGACCAACCGAGTGCTCCAAAATTAACCACAATTCATACAAAAAATATGGTCCAATTAACATTGCGATGTCCTAGGATTGGACCATATACTCCAGCTCCGCATTACATCAGAGTAATCCATGGAGCAATAAACATCGTGTAGTGATTACAATCGTTAAAAACGAGCAATGATCGGCTTACAATATGTTCGTGTAGAAACATGAGTTGGCCCATTGCTGCATTACAGAGGAATATAAAGGTAAGTACTCCAGTGGATCACATGATCCAACGATTTTTGCAGGGTACTCGCTCTGGACCAACCGAGTGCTCCAAAATTAACCACAATTCATACAAAAAATATGGTCCAATTAACATTGCGATGTCCTAGGATTGGACCATATACTCCAGCTCCGCATTACATCAGAGTAATCCATGGAGCAATAAACATCGTGTAGTGATTACAATCGTTAAAAACGAGCAATGATCAGCTTACAATATGCTCGTGTAGAAACATGAGTTGGCCCATTGCTGCATAACAGTGGAGTAGAATGGTAAGTACTCCACTGGACCACATCATCCAACGATTTTTGCAGGGAATTTGCATTTTATTTCAGGATGTTACGAAGATTAATTCAAATTTGTTTCATGAACTTTTTGGTACTATTTGATTACTTGGGCACTGCATTTCGGCATGATTTCAATATGTTACGAATTATTTCAGTATAATTTGCGTTTCAATTTCGGATGCTATTAAGTTTATATGAAGTTTGTTCTGGGAACAATATGGGACTAGTTCGAGAACATATCGGAATTATTTTGAGATTGTTTAGACATTTATGGGCATCATTTCAATAATTTCAGGACTATTTCGGTATGATTTGCAGTTTATTTCGGATTGCTATTGTGATTTTTTCAATTTGTTCGGAGATCAATTTAAGACCCTTCCACTATCATATCGGAATTATTTTGATACTATTTCCGATATCATTTCATAAATTTCAGGACTGTTGCGGTACTATTTGCAGTTTATTTCGTTATCTTGCTGGGATGATTTAAAATTTTTTCCTGAACTAATTTGGGATTATTGTGGGATCATATTTAGATGATTGCAGTACAATTCTGAGATCATGGAGGCATTTGATAGGGAATGATTTCGAGATAGTTCTCCGAAAGAGTGTATATATATTTTTAATACTTTTTATCACTGCTTACTTCATTTTTATAAGTAGTTCGGTTCCGAGAATTTTAATTTTTCGTAAAAATGCAATAACAGAGGAGAATTCTTATTCTGTGAAGTGGAGAAATTGAAAAAAAGAGTTCAAACCAAAATTTACTAAAATGAATTAAGAATTCACTTGTTGTTGTTGTTGTTGTAGCAATGTTTCACCCAACCTAATAGCTGCGACCGATCACAAATTGTCATCAATATCTTCTAACGGGAGTCCAAGGAAACTTGCTGTTTCGACAGGGGTGGACCATAATGAAAGGGGTGTTAGAAGCGTTGGTTCCACATTACAATTAAAGAGATGGTTGGTGTCGTGTGGGGACATATTGCAAGCGGGGCATACATTTTGTATGTCGGGGTTGATTCTGGATAGGCAAGAGTTTAACCTGTTACAGTATCCAGAACGAAGTTGAGCCAGAGTGACTCGCGTTTCCCTGGGGAGTATACGTTCCTCTTCCGCAAGTTTTGGGTACTGTTCTTTGAGTGCTGGATTCATCGGGTAATTCCTGGCATAAAGGTCCGAGGCCTGTTTATGGAGTTCACCAAGGACCTGCTTGTGTTTTCTGCTTCATACGGCTGAGTTCTCAGGTGCCGTATTTCCTCAAAATGCTTACGGAGATGACTCCTTAAGTCCCTAGGCGGTGCTGGCTCATCAATCAGATGTCTGTTGGGATGCCCAGGTTTCTGGGTATTCAACAGGAACTGTTTGGTTAGCATCTCATTTCTCTCCCTGATGGGGAGTATTATCGCCTCATTATGTAGATGGTGTTCTGGGGACATAAGAAGACAGCCCGTGGTGGTTCTGAGCCCAGTACTTTGGCAGGCCTGTAGCTTCTTCCAGTGGGTAGTTTTTAGGCTTGGTGACCATATAGGGGACGCGTAGCATGCAAACGGCTGGCCAATTGCTTTGTATGTGGTAATGAGCGTTTCTTTGTCTTCTCCCCAAGTACTGCCAGCAAGAGATTTGAGGATTTTATTACGGATCTGGATTTTCGGAACAATTGCGGCTGCGTGCTCGCCAAAATGTAGATCCTGATCAAACGTCACACCCAAGATTTTGGGGTGTAGGACAGTCGGTAGCGTAGTGCCATCGACGCGGATGTTCAAAATGGTCGACATTTGGGACGTCAATGTAGTAAATAGGGTCGCGGATGATTTAGTCGGTGATAAATCCAGATTTCATCAGGCGAAAAAACTGGAGAGATGAGGGAGGTAGCCGTTTATTCTGTTGCAAAGCTCACCGATCTTTGGGCCCGGGCCTGTGGCCATTATAGTGCAGTCATCGGCGTAAGAAACGATAGTAACTCCTTCTGGTGGCGAAGGTAGTTTTGATATGTAAAAATTAAACAAAAGTGGGGATAGGAAACCACCCTGAGGCACCCCTTCCTTCTTCCTTTCATATATAAAAACTTAAATCCGAAGCATTCAGGAGAAACAGATTATCGGATCTGGCATTCCTATGATTTCTAACGCGCTGCATACGAATCCCACACGAGAATTGATCCTACGGGTCTTGGTGATCCGACAATTTTTCTTTTCTTTTTTCTAGGACGACCTTTAGTAATGCACCTTTTGTTAATTTGCACCTTTTGAATCACAAGGGAGCTTTCTAGAAATTGGTCTATTATCTCCAGTTTTAGGCGTTTAGACGTAGTTAATCTCAATTTAAGGTACTCTTTCATCTTACTTAGAATACACTAAGTTTGTTGTTCAGCATTTGAAGATGTTTTTATTCCCTCAGCTGCTAGTTGAACCGAGTACCGAATCTAAGCCAAATATTCGCCTGTACACTAATTTGACTATTTATTAAAAATTCTTTATTGGAATTAAACACGAAATTCTAAAAATTTTTTCGTTGGTTAAGCAAGTCTTTCTTTTTATCGGGAGTTGAATGGTTTACAAACAGAGGCAATTAGAAAAAGCATACATACAAGCATACAACGTAGTTCAATAATTACGATCGGATTCTTATAAATATAGTTTAGGAAAAAAGAGAAAATACATATACTAAAGAGTTCTACTCAAAAGAAAATTTTCAAAGTAATGCAAAATTCACCGAAAATCGCATTATTCTCATTTGGCATTTATGTAAGCGAAAAAGCTTCAGAACAAAAAATTCGCGTCGATTATTGCCGATAAGATTTTGCTTATACAATAAGTCGATTCGATAGTTCATTATCACCGTTACACCTACCGAACATTTCTTGTTCCTCTTGCAGTTTTCTAATTTGCTTCTCAATGGATCAATGCTTTTGATGCCGTTTAAAATGCCGCTCAACCGTTCGCAAGCTCAGCGAAACTTATCTCCTCTTAACATTGCAGAAGTCTATGTATGTATTTATCTTGTTGATATGACAACAACAATAACAGGATTTGTGAAGTCATGGTTGTTGTTGGCGCTTTTGTGCTGATGTTACATTCACGCCAAACTTAATTAATTGCACGCGTTTTTGCACCTATTTTGCCTATATGAAAGGAAGCTCCTACGCCGGCTGCAGCAAGGCGTATTCTTTTGACTTACATCTCTAATCTTTCACGTTTCGACTCTTTTCTAGTAGCATTCTGACATTGCATATCTCTACCTAAGGTTTGAGTGATTTTAAACGCCAATGATTTTTGACATACTTCTCTTGGGATGCCAATATGTCTTCTGTCGATTAAAAATTCTTCGTTTCTACGTCGCACTTTTACTGAGTCGCACATTGCTTTACATGAGTACACATAATTTTGTTGTAACACCAATTCGAATATATGCATGTGTGATTTTATATACTTCAAGGATTTTAATCTCTTTACTTTTCCTTTGCTCTGTAAGATGTTTAATTTGTGGCTCTGATTTTCTTTGCAATTAATGTTAGCAAATATATCTATCGATCTAAGTAATAAAATCCCCAAATTGTCAATTCATTTTCAACAAAAGGATTCTTGATTTGAGTAGGTGTGTATTTTTGTTTGCATATTTGCTTTTTACATATATGTATATGTATGTGTGTAGTTAAGGGATTTGAATTCACTTGTTTTGTCGCCATGGAATCTATTTAAATTTGCGGCATTTATTCCATCGGTGTATGTATGTATATCGAAAGATCTATTTCGTTGTCTGCGTGCTTAATGCTCAATTACGGGACCAGCGAAGATTTATTTTTAAGTAACTTGATTTTTACAGCATTACTTGATTAGTAATACTAAAAGATTAAGTAATAGCTTCTATGGAAATATTTATTATAAGTATAGATAAAAGCAGATTTGTTTTTGAGTAAAATATTCTTTTCCGTAAGTACTTGGAAGCATATAACAAACATAACATTTTAATAGCCAGTTACATAACATATAGTCGATAAAGTGTATAAACGTCTTATCCTAGGAAACCTTCGTAAGACGGCAAATATGAGAACAATTTAGTTCTAACAACGCCTTAACACAGAATTTGGTAAAAGAAAGCATCTTCCCAGTTCTGAACACACCTACTGAAAATGAAAAACAAAAAACTCAAAATCGGTTTCCGTGAAAATTATAACTCCAGAATAATTGATGTTTTCGACTCGCTCTTTACAATGAAAAAAACCATTCTCTTAATACTAAATAAACCGTATGTACATACATATTTTATATTACTTTTCCAAGCTTCGTGTCGGTTGGAGAGGAGGGGGATTAAATTTTTTGTTGGTCTATTTTAAAAATGAAAACATCTCTATTTAGTTCAGTACCAAATTTGTTAACTTGAAATGTAAGAAAAAAGGAGGACTAAGGAAAGAGAAAGTAGGCATGTAAAAAGAAAGAAAAGCAAAAGGAAATGGAAAGTGAACAGTAGCAGGCCAATATGAAAATTCGGTTGTTATTATTAATGAGTTTAAGTCATATATATGTGAATAGGAAATGTTTAGTCATCATACTTTACATGTGCCTAAAATAAAATATAAAAAGTAAAGGTGTCTAAGTTCGGGTGTAACCGAACATTATATACTCAGCTTGAGCTTCAATTGTACATTTCATTTCAAATAAATTACTTTTCTACATAACACGTAACACCGCCCGTTTAACAAAAAATTCTCCCCATTTCCTCTTACAATAAAACTTGATAAGTGAAATATCATTGATTCAATACTATTTTTTGCTAAGTTATAGCTTATTATTATAGTCTACGACCCTTTTCAACTTGTTTTATATCTAAGTTGCTTAGTCATAAAAGGGGCGGTGCCACCCCATTTAAAAAAAATTTAATGTTTTCCAATTTAATGTTATAATTCAATTTAGAAAGTAAAATTCTATTGATACAAATCTATTTTTCGCTAAGATATAGCTTATTATTTTCGTCTACGACGCTTTTAAAGATCTTTTATATAAAAGTGGGCGTGGTCTTTAACCAATCTCGTCTATTTTTTCTAGAAATATTTCCTGGTATAGGGAAAATCTGTGTACTCAATTTTATTACGATCCGTTAATTTTGCTTTGAGTTATGGCTCACGAAACATAGAAAATTGCTTAGTCATAAAAGGGGCGGCAACGCCTACTTGTGATAAAATCAATTTTACAAATATTATTAATCATAAATCAAATATGGTTAAACCTATCGTAACAAAATTCGGCAGAGAGGTTTCCTTTACTATAGGAATGCTTTGAAGAAAAATTAACGAAATCGGTTAAGGACCACACCCACTTTTATATAAAAGATTTTTAAAATGGGTGTGGACGAATAAAATAAGCAAAAAAGAGCTTTATATCAATGGTATTTCATTTCCCAAGTGGATTTATAACAATAAATAGGAAAAACTTCAAATTTAAAAAAATGGGCGTGGCACTGCCCCTTTTATGACTAAGCAATTTTCTGTGTTTCGGGAGCATTAACTCGAAGAAAAATTAACGAAACGTAATGAAATTGTTTACACATATTTTCGTTATAGCAGAAAATATTTCTAGTAAAAATGGACGGAATCGGTTAAAAACCACGGCAACTTAAAATTAAAACAATTTTAACAGGATAGAACAATAAACTACAACGTAGCAAAAAATAGTTTTGAATCAATGATATTTCACTTATCAAGTTTTACTGTAAGAGGAAATGGGGATTTAAACGGGTTATGTAGAAAAATAATTTATCTGAAATGAAATGTACAATTGAAGCTCACGCTGAGTATATAATGTTCGGTTACACCTGAACTTAGACATCTTTACTTGTTTTTCGATACTGATGATTTTGGTATATCGAAGTCTATATCTATCTTGATTCCTTTATACCTGTACAACCAACCGTTATCCAATCAAAGCTGATATACTCTGGGTGCAAAGCACGCTGAGTATAAAAACCCATGTGATTCATGTGAATTTTTGTATTTTTTCCCAAAACATATCGTGGAATGAGAGATATTTAAAACACATTCAATTCATTTAGAAGGAACTTGAGATCTTGTGGTTTTGAACAGCAGTTATTTCAAAATTGTAACTCAGCAGTTAGTACGAGATAGCTCTAACGTATTTTTATAGTTATTTACCTTTATATGGCAAGGTATTTAGTGCAGAAATAGTGTGTGACAAAGCAAAAATAAGAGTGCATTTGTGCGGGATAGCAAAAATTCACCTCACTGTTACAGTGAGTCAAGGGAAATTTAAGAAACTGATATTATTTAAAAAAAAAAAAATGATAGCGTAAAAACCGAGCTGTTGCTACGAAGCACGTACGAGATTTAGTTTTCTAATGTTATATTGAAAACCCATCGAATTGTTAATGTTTTTAATATTCTCGCAATTACGAAATTAACATGTTCCAGGTTCCAAAAACAAACATTCCGAATTTTTTCAGCTATTTTATATTCAGGAGAAAAGATAATGGTGGTTAAGGACCACATCTACACATACACTTATCTAAAGTAGATCCACAATAGTTAATAGAGTTAGCTGTAAAATTTTCAAAGGGAAAAATTTATATTGGAAATCTAGTTATCTAAAATATCGATTAGGAGCTTAGTACGAAAATAAAGGTAATCTCCCTATATATATCAACTAGCTCTTAAGTTAGTACGTACGTCTTTTTAGTTTTACTTATTTTTTATCCTTTTTTGTTTTAGCTATACATATTAAATGGCGGCGACGGTGTTGTGATGGTATCGAGCTCTGTAGCATTCACTCACTAAGTTATTCATTCATTTGTAGAAACATATATTTCAATCCGTTTTGGAATGTCTTAAAATATTTTTACTCTTACATACATATTCATACAATTGTACATACGTATATTTTGGCTCGCTTTGGTATGGCATGAGATTCTATTGACACATTCATTCATTTGTACAAACATATATTTGGTACACCGTGCATCATGTGGTAACCTGAGCCTTGGCATGTCACTGTTTAGAGCTTGCTCGCGACAAGCCTTTACCTGTAGATAAATTATTAACATGATTCATTTATGCTAGCGTTGCGCATACCACAGCCAATTTTAATTATGCTTAGAATGCAGTTCCCAGGGAACTGAATTGAATGCATATGGTGTTATACTTAGTTTGTAAGTATTAGTGTAAGTAAGTATTTTAGCTCATAGAAATTTTGTATAAAAGAAAACAACTTTTGAATAAAGAACAGAATTCAACTTGCTACCGTTTCAATTGGCAGTAAATTCTATCTGGTGCCGCCAACTGGGCACTGCAACATTACAGCTCCGTCTACTACACCGAATGCCCTGGGTTCGCACCCCGAGAAAAGCCATGTCAAAATTTTAGAAATTAGGTTTTTCAATTAGAAGACAATTTTTCTAAGCGGGGTCGCCCCTCGGCAGTGTTTGGCAAGCACTCCGAGTGTACTTCTGCCATGAAAAGCTCTCAGGGAAAATTCATCTGCCTCGCAGATGCCGTTCGGAGTCGGAGTAAAACAAGTAGGTCCCGTCCCGCCAATTTGTAGGAAAAATTAAAAAGGAGCACGACGCAAATTGAAAGAGAAGCTCGGCCTAAAATCTCTTCGGAGGTTATCGCGCCTTACATTTATTTTTTTATTTATTTATACATATTCAATTTTTTTCCTTTGTACATTGAGGTGTGCCATATTTTAAATAAATATAAAAATCACTTATAATAAAGAAATAATAATAATAAATTTTAAAATATTCCTTTGTTGATAATAACTTCTCGTTTATCAAAGCTACATCCAAAGCGATTTATACCATAAATCATCATTTACATTAAAATCACATTCACTCATAGAGCGTTAATTGAAACTGTCGGAGTTTATTTCCCAGTATTTTAATGGTACTTCTTTAAGCTGAGCAGCAATAAATTTCAAAGACAAAGTACGATGAAGTAAGAGAGAATAAATTCGCAATTTTTTATCTTTGAAGAAGCTGATAAGTTTCATTACTGATAAGAACTTTGACAGACTAAATTTGATTGGGCGTACTCCAAAAAATTCAAATAACTCCTAAAAAGTTCCAAATTTTCGTAAAAGTTTCTCGAATTTTTAAATGCTTTTGAAAACTTTTTTGAAATAAAATATTTAACTAACTAAATTTGTTATTTTTCTGTACGTTGCTGCACATACATATGTAGAAAAGTATTTGAAAGTAAACTACAGTTATTAGAAAGTTAATTTCAAACCAATTTCAGTTAACAGATATAATTCATTGTTGCTAAGTTTGATAAGACTCTTTATTTAATTTGTACCATAAAAGCTTTTGCTCTCACTCAATTTGTATGTGCTTACTACTCTTTATTCAGCATACACCCTCACTCTTAATATTACTCATATGCTAAAGCTTTCTTAATATAATTGACCTGCTCTCTTGTTGCACAAAATGCCTCAATAAAGGACGAACATGACCTATACAAATTCAGCAATTGAGTACATTCACTCTCTCCATATCTTAAAAAAAGCTTTGCGAAGGCAGCATCCACGCAGCTGTGCGGGGTGGGTCAAGCTAAACGAAAGAAGAAATTTCTTTACTCGAAAATGATGCGTTTCATTTAAGCTAAAGTTATTATGGCATCGCGAGTTGAGTATCCCTGGCAATTACTCGCTCTCCCACAATGTGACGAAAAAGTTAGGCGTGTAAGTTCTACCATTTACGTGAATTATACTTCGTAAGAATGTCAATACACGTTTATAAACGAAAGATATTGCCCATGCACGAAACACTAGCGAGATAGATGAAGCTCTCAACGTGTTTTGAAAAAGGAGGTGATGGAGTTAATCTGGCCAGTTCGTGTGCTCTCGGCTGAAGCCCACAGCCGGCCATGTAAATCGCACTTAGTATTGCTGATAACGCGTAATGAATTGGGTCTGTGCGGTTACACGAAAAATATTTAATATTTTTGCGTACGCGACGAAATTTGAAAGAAACCAAAAACAGAGGAAAATGTAAAAAGAAGTGCTAATGTTCTGTTAGATAGAATGTTTGAGTGGCCCATGAAAATTTGAAGTTTATATCGTTACAACAAATTGCGTGTTGAGGTGTTAGTGCTTTAATAATTTTTATTCACTTTTTCTTTTATACTATTTAATGTCAATATCACTGTTCTGTTCACGTCGCCTTCATAATACGAGACACATGCCGACTTCTAATTGGACAGAATATTGATGAGTTTATTTCGTGTAAGATATCCGGCCGATGAAGCACACCGTGATTTATGTAATTGATATCGGTACGTTGCTGTGGCCAAACATGACTGGACCTTTTCGCTCTAAAAGTGATGCTTACACTTTTTTATCGATGTATATGAGTATGCGTTTTGCAGAGTTTCCATTACGATTTTCATTTTCATTTTATAAGTTGGATTTCTCCTTTGCTTAAATGATTTTGCATAATTTCAAATGCATTTTTCTTTTGTGATTGCTTTTTATTTAACATCGAATGGGTGCGGTTTGCGGTTCGCATATAATATAAAATAGATAGTACATGACTCAGCTGATTGGCGAATAGGGGCGGCTAAGACAATGAACACTATTCAAGAATCATCTTAAATTACAGGTAAGTTTGGCATTGAAACTTTTAATATGTAATTCTTAGTCGAAAGAAGGGCCTAAACCACGTCTATTAATTCTATTCAAGTATACAAAGCATTTGTGCTGCTGGGAAAGCTCAATGCCAATTTCAGCTTTCCTCGTTGAAGCGCCTAGCGATGCTGTAAACATAGCAACGCTTATAAAGTTACCTGAACAAGTAATCCCCTGCTTAAGAGCAGGGGTTCTGCTTTATGTATCCTTTCCATATGGGTTGCGTTTTCCAATGTAAAATTGACGTATATATATGCGAGTCCAAGCTTTCTTCTCTTTAACGATCACAACTTTCCCTTGGCGTTTAAAATTTCCGTAGCTTGTCGTGAAGCAAGAACCGCTGGTATGATGATACTGACTTGAAACGTCTGAAAGAATGGCTTAGGAAGGAAGATACTTCTCTGTATATTGCTTTAAGGAACTATAGATCCTTTGGAAAAAGTTCTGTTATGTAATCATCTCAGTACGCCACATTACGCAAATCAATTACTTTATTCTTATAATAGATATATATATAAGTCCCATATTAGAGCTTCACCATGAAGGAATGAATACCTAATTGAATCAGGTCTTCAAACATTTTCAAGTAGTTTGCAATCGAGAATAACAATGGGTAATTATATAGGAATCACAAAAAACCCAACCAACCAATGAAAGGCCCTTATATATTTTCAAGACCTGCCTACGGAAGCAGAGGAAGAGGATGGCCTCCGCTTCGCTGGAAAGACTAGATGAAAACCATTCAAATTCTATTGGTGCGACCAATTATCTCCAAAAAGCCCAGCGAATAAGAGACGTTGGTGGCTTAAGCTCCATTCAAGTAAGGAATTAGACGGATAAGTGGAGAAAGGCGATTGGCTTCCATCGGGTTTGGAATATTCGTGCGGTAAGGAATATCGGCCGCTGTACCGTGGTCCGTATACCACATCGAACTGCGTGGGTTCAAGTCCCGGGCAAATCAGCACTCAAAAATTTGAAACGTTTTTTCAATTAGAAAAGTTATTTCTAAGCAAGGTTGCTCCTTGTCACTGCTTTGAAAGCACTCTAAGTGAGTTTGTGCCATGAAAAGCTTTCAGTGAAAATTCAGCTGCTTTGCCGTTAGAAGTTGGTATAAAACGGTATCGGGCCCTCCATCCAATTTGATGGAATTATTCAAAAGGAGCACGGCACAAGTTAGAAGGAATTGAGGAGCTCTGAGTTAAATCGCACTAGGCATTTGTTTTTTAAAGAACTACTGTCGTGAGAGGCGATCAAATACAAAAGTTCAAAAAAGGTGCTTACAGTTCATAAAGAACCGATACGTTACAGATTCATATCTGCAAAAGGTATGCCCATATCTGTTACACTTCCCATACTGTTACAGCAACTACAACTACCATTAGTTCTGTGGACATATTGGATCGCATTCTAGTACGCGATATACATAAATAAATATTGGCCGGACGCGACCTACATGTTTTGTGCCGACTCCGATCGGCATGTGCAAGGCAGATGAGTTTTCACTGAGAGCTTTTCATGGCAGAAATACACTCGGCGCGCTTGCCAAACACTGCCGAGGGGCGACCCCGCTTAGAAAAATTTTATTCTAATTGGAAAACCTTATTTCTAAAAACCCAGGCATACGGTGTGGTAGGCGGAGCACGCTACCATCACACCACGGTGGCCGCCATGACGCGATATACTTAGTTTCAAATAAAATCCTGCAGAACAGAGCGTACCATCTGTCTGATAGTGGATAGCAGGCGGTTTCCCGAAATCATTGGGTTCAGAAAGGCTCAATGTTGCTTGGAGTTTTTAAGGGTCACTATCTAATGGAGGTCCATGCGGTAGCTGCGTAAAATAATGATGACTTGGAATCATCGAGGCATTTCACGCTTGAACTAAGCAGATTTTCCGATGAACGAAGTTCTTAAGGCATTATTAAATGAAAACAGTGTTAAAAACAAAAAATCTTTTTTCTTCGATCTCCATATTTTATATAAAATATGAGTACTTACAGCACTGTTAAAGTTTTTTGTTACTCACATTCTCTCATTTGTAATAAATTATAATCCTTGCACAGCTTTTCGCATAAACTCAGTACATTTTGTATTTCTATCAACTAAAAGTGTTAAGAGTAAATACATTTTACCTATTTTTCTCCATTTTTATGTAAATACAAAACATAAGCACACTCTTAACTAATTTATGAAGTCCTCTACCGCTGGATATATTCGTTTAGTGCAAAACGCCAGCACAAATGTCAGCACGTAAATCAAAATTTTAAAACAAAACAACAATCACAGCCAAAACAGAGATTTCCTGCCAGCTGAACACCAAAAAAACCTAAAAATAAAAAAAAAACGAAAAAATAGCATAGGAATTCCCCATTGCTGAAAGAAGGTCAAAAGTGTGGCCATGGCGACAACGGTAAATTCTTTCCTCTTTTTTGGGTCATAAAAACAATAAACAAACAAAACGAAGCACAGCAAGTTGTTGAAGGGTAATACTTAAAGGACTGTGGTAAAATATAAAATACAATAAAAAAAAGGAAATAGTTTTGTGTGGGTTGATGATGTTTCTTGTAACAACATAAAATAGGCTAAAACAAATTAGCATAAACTAGGGAAATAATATTAACCGGAAGCAGTTTAAGGCACAAAAAGTTATGGAGGTCGTTTGACTGCCCTGGGAAGAAGGGTTTGAAGGCAGATAGTAATAATGTCGCATAAAAAGGCATAAAGAGTAAATAGAGATCAAGTCGTGCATAAAGTTGAGTAACTCATTAAATGCTGTCATTGGCTGTTTGCTCCTCTTTCCTGTTTGATTTCATTCATTAAAATTTCTACTGAGCTCCTTTTTGCTTTTTTATTGCTTAAGCATTATTTTCATTTAGTTGAATATCACCCGTTTTCTGGTTCTGATGCCATTCAAGCATTGAAGCTTGAAAGCTCTTCTGAGTAAAAGCGAAATATTGCTCAATGTCAATCTTGCTTTAAATCATGGTCATTAATAACACACAAGATGGTGGAATGCTTCTGTATTGTGGTTTATTTTTAAGAATATATTAATAGCACACAAATTCTTTAGGAGTGTGGCGTTTAACAGCATATAGCGGCTGATATGCTTGTCCGCTATATCGAAGATTCTAGGTTGTATTTCTGGAAAAGATAACACAAAAATATGAAACCAAATCTTTTAGCACATTTGCAGGAAAGCTGTTCTTCAAAGCGGCAGTGAAGTATGTATTAGCCATAAAATATTTCTCAATAAAACTGCATCTGTTTTTTCATATACCGTTCGAAGTTGGCATAAAAATGTAGGCGGCGCTAACTGGTGAAAAATTTAAAGTTCACAAAGAATAAAAAAAAAAAATAGGTAAACAGTTGGGCGATATTTGTCCTCGAGTAATATTAGCACTAAAATCGTAACCGTTGTATGAGGGATTTGGTTTTTACATAGAAATATGCCTGTTTTATATTTTTGTTGCACTAAATCTCTACAAATCACTTTAAACGAAATTCTGCCTTTAAAATATTCTCAATTAAACACTACTATTAGAAGTTAAAGCTCAAAAGTAACCAGGTTTTAACTCGTTTCTAATTATAGTTTCTAGTTGTTGCTCTTGTCCTCTGCAAAAGAAATAAAGGGTTTACCACATGAGCACAAGAAAATAAGCATCCCTTTTCCCAATGCTAAAATTAGAGTAAAGATTTGAATTGTTTGCTTATATAATCGTCCATTGATGTATAAATAACAACAACAGCAACAAAATAGCTATTATGCGCACCACGACGAGCACATCCTCAAAAAAAAAGGCAAAAACTATATTCTGATCCTTGTATATGCACGTGCATTTGTATGTGTGTGTATATAATCAGCATATTTGTTTTTTTTTTTAGGTTTTCGCTATGACCCTCTTGATTTGTGAAGTTTTGTGTTGACAAGTGGTTGAACTTAGTTTTTGTTAGTTTCATTCAAGTGTACTAATTTTTGATGCCATCATTGTTGAAAAGGTTAGAATTTAGTCGGATGGCAAAGCATTCGCTCTATTTCAAATATATGGTATAATAAAAAACGCCTGTCCCTGAATGAGCTTCATATCTAATTGAGCGTAATTTTAGATGAATTTGACCTTTGGGAACGAAAGTTTATATTTGTTTACTAGATAGTTTATAAGCGAACACATTGAGGAGAACAAAAGTTGTGGTGTTCCGTTCTGCACTTGTCATAAATTGGGTTAATTTGTTGTCCTTTGGGGGACAGTTAGCCCGAGTGTGTGTACAAATTCATTTATTGCTCGTCTGAAATATTATCTCAGCTCCTTCTTATGTTGTGCGACTTAATTTAAGTACAACATTTTTCGCCTATCACTCTATCACAAAATTTTCTGTCCTTAAAGAAGCACTTACTCATCACGTGCGTATAATTATGAGCATGGAAAATTTTATATTGCATAAACGGTTAAAAACTGCCTACACAGATGAGATAATATGAGACCAGATATTTGCCATTTTGTTTGCTTGGCACTTTTGAGTTTCTATTTTGCTTAAATCATTCACCATTTTTGTAATGCTATGGATAATTAACCTAAGTTTTTGGTTCGCTGAAGATACAGTAATATGACGAAGCAGTTTTTTTTCTAAACTTTGATTTGATATTCTACTAAAAATTCAAGTTTTGTTAACTTTAGGGAACATTATCTTAGGAATGAATAGTGGTTTTCATGGAAAAAGTTTTATTTTCATTGAGTCCAAATGTATGAGCCCAAAGGTAGGTCTTTTTATTTATATTTTAAGTAGGTAAGGACAGATAAGTCAAACTATCGGCAGTGTTTATGTGGACTTTAGCTCTTATCACTTTTGAATTACATATTTATGCTTTATCAAAATAAGCAATCTTCATTTGTCGTATTCAGTTTACAAAAGTCCATTAAATTTTATTTGCTATATTACTATTATAGCAGCAAAAAGTCGTTGAATGTTGCATAAAATTTCGCAGCAATGTAATGCATGAATAGCAATGTAACTGTAAAAAATTAGGTACAATCATTGGCTAAATTAAGCCGCAAACAACCGAAAAAATTAAGCAATTTTCGCTTGTTGTTCCACAAAAAAGCCCTCAAACAAATGCGAAGAGCATATCAGATGAACGCAAATATGAAATGAAATGCTCGGGCAAAAAATTAAATTTCTGCGGAATTTACAATGAGAAAAAATTGTTACGCGAAAAAACTTGCCCAATTTTTGCTGCAATGTTGTGGAAAATTTTTGCCACTGGCAACCATTGATAATTTAGTCTGTGTTTTGTGCCTACTATTGATAGTAAAGAGTGTATTTGAGTGACTATTTTGAAACAACTCGAATGCCGTCTCCAAAAGGCAGATGCATTTTTGCTGAGAAGTTATTTATGAGAGAAAGTGTTTACCAAACCACTGGCAAGGTGATTAACCATTACATTTTTTTTTAAATAGACTATTAGAATAAGATATCACTTTTCGGGAGACTTGCACCAAGGACCTTCGGTATGAAAGACAAGCAATATTACACTGGCACATCGCAATTAGGAGGAGACGTTTCCAGAAGAAAAATATTGAAGTAATATAATAAAAAGCTAGTACTTCAGCATTGGGCCGCCATCAAGCCATAGCTGGCCTGTAACGTTCGGTTCGTTCCAATCTATAAACAAAATAAATAAGTCGAGAAAACCAAGTACTCTATGTACGAACATAAAGGTGAACGTGTAGAAAAAGGGGTTTTTTAAATAAACTGGAGCTCCCCCAACACCGACAAGTTATTGTCATAAGTTCAGCTTTTCATCCATAGCGAATTATTTATTGTCACGTTATCGAGTTTTTATCGGGATGTTATCGCCGATTCATATGCTTTTTATCGACCGTCTTCGATTTGATATTAAACCGACCACTCGTCGTCAACAAATTGATAACACACCGATAATAAAACAGCAATCCGATACTGAATCGCAAAATTTTCAATAACACTTTATGACACATCGGTACATTTATATGGACCACGTAAAGTGCTTAAAGTAGGTATTCAAAACCGTACCTATGGTTTTTTTCAACGTTGTATGCATTTCTTGTCAATGGGAATACATGGCGTATGAGTAACTTTTAGTTGTGGGTGACTTTGAAGCAGCTCTCTATATTTGGTTGACTATGTTCGTATCTTTGTATTTATTTGAAAATTATGTATCATTAAAAAAAAAAAAAATAAAACAACTGTAGCTGTGCTGTATTGATTATTCCACTTACAAAATCGTGACCACAAAATAAAAGCAGTCATCAGAAAACTATTTAATAGTTAGGCTCAAAAACTTTCAGATTTTAAATGATATAAAATTATTCAAAATCTCAACGCAGTTTCGGAAAACAGAAAGCAATGCGAAGTTCACTTAAAATTCACACAGGTGGTCTCATCTCACTAAGCCCATATGTATTTGTTACAGGCAAACTTGCTATCAACACTGTATTTCCAAATATTCAAAATTTACTCTGTTTAACCTTTTTAATTACTTGAAAGTCAGCATTTGGCCCATTTAATTTGCATTTAACAAATAAACACTTTTCTTTTTACATATTTTCCTTTCACTATACATGGACAAATATTTTTCAAAAAACTTTTGCTGTTGGTTTAACGTTTGTGTTACTTTTTCATGGCATGTAAATGTAATGTGAAATGCACTGAATTGGCTACTGACACAAATACAAACTCGACATGCTATAATCATACAAGTTTTTGCTTAAATGTATGTATGAGTTTAAGTGTAATTGTATGCGTTTAATTGGAGCACGAATGATAACAAACCATAAGTACTTAAGTATATTTTTTACAACAATAACGAGCGTACTTTCTCGCCCCCCTCATTTTAAACAATGCATACACTCTACCATTGTGCAGCATTCTTATTCACATCAGCCGATGTATGTATGTATCTATGTATGCACTTATGACATAAGTATATTTACATGTTGACTGTGTGTGTTTGTGTATTTAAGCAGGCATTTAAATAGCCCACTTTTCGGTGCTTATTTTTAATTAAAAAATTGCCCGCTTTTACAGAATTTGCGCGTTTGTGGCATATGAGTTGCTATACAAAAATTCATTCTCACTTTTGCGTAATCATCCTATTTAATGACGCCTAAAAATATGCAAGTTGATGCCGTATGCAATAGTTGTTGCTGTGATTGTGCGAAATTAAAGCTTTGAAATGGTAATTAGATTTAAGTTTCTGCAATGTCATAACTAAATTTGTTATTTTTCTTGCAATGCTTGATTATAAGATTATTAGAACATACTAATTACGCTCTACAAAATAAATTTTAATGTATGTCACTTGCCCTTACGGGTATTTCTTTCACTGCGTGCTAAAATTCATCTCTTCTTTAAAGATTTATCCGAAAACGGTCCTGTAACTATGCAACATGTTTTTCATATTTTGATCCTAATCCGATGCATGCAAAAAGTTGCATGCTTTAAGGAGCAAATAACAAATAATACAAACTAAAATTACTTTATGATTGCCATAATTATTTTGCATTGCGTACACAATTTAGTTCGGTTATATCTTAACCGTAGAACGCATAACCAAAAAATACCACACACTTGCAAGTTTTTACCGTTACAAATGCACAGTAACAAAATTCATAAGTAATAAAATAATTAAAAAAAATTTAAGTTAAACGGTTTTATTGAAACCAATACTTACATGAAGTAATAATAATACTAAAAGCTAGAAAATAATTAGGTAGGTCCTAGGTACCAGTCATCACACTCCTGATCAATCTAGGGCGTTGTTCAGACAATTAAGTAAAAGCATTGAGCGCATGAACTTTCTAAAAATGTGAGGCGTAGCATAACCTGATTACGGTTCAGTTGGTTTTACTTATAACTATCAATAGAAATATGACGCGTCCAAAGCTTTTATTTAATTGTCTGATCAACGCCCTAGATTGATCAGTAGTGTGATGACTGGTACCTAGGACCTACCTAATTATTTTCTAGCTTTTAGTATTATTATTACTTCATGTAAGTATTGTTTTCAATAAAACCGTTTATCTTAAAAATTTTTTTAAATTTGTTTATTTTCAAGTTTTTAGTCTTTATTTAATTGCCTATTATTTCTCATTCTATTTAGTTCATTTAGTGACTCATTATTACAAGGACTCTTTCCTGACAATTTGTTACAACCTAAGTCCTCAATACATAATCCTTCCAAAGACTTTACTCGACTCTGCACCACTTATGCTTGTCCCTCCTCCAATTCCAAAGTATTTGATGTCACTTCTACCGGACTGTATGCATTATTTGTTCCAAATATGAGCCAAATCGGGCATCATGGGTCGCTTTCTATTCATGTATGTATTATGTGTTCCAAATATGGACCAAATCGGACCACAAATACGAGTTTTGTGAATATCTCGATCCTTGCGCCACCTAGCGGCGATTTTCTATTCTTGTATGTATTATGTGTTCCAAATATGAGCCAAATCGGACCAAAAATACGATTTTTGTGAATAGCTCGATCCTTGCGCCACCTAGCGGCAATTTTTTTCATAGGTCGCTTTCTATTCTTGTATGTATTATGTGTCCCAAATATGAGCCAAATCGGACAGCAAATACGATTTTTGCGAATATCTCGATCCTTGCGCCACCTAGCGCCAATTTTTTTCTTATTATTACATTGTCATCGGGTTCTGAACTATATTCCAAGTTTCAAGCTTGTAGCTTATCGGGAAGCTACTTAAATTTCAATTACAAAATTCGTTCACAAAGGCCGTGCATGCGGCCATGCGGCCGTGCGGCCTGTCTGTCAAGTCAAGCTAAATAAAACCGTTTAAAAATTATTCCAGATTGTGTGCTGATCAGTGAGTTACTTACTTACTGCGACAAGCTCGAGAAAACCGGTAACTGGATCCTTCTACCTATGTTATAATGAAACCCCCAAATGAACAAGAAAAACGCAAAAAGCATGCAGCATCTGCAAACAACCAATGTGCCTGGTACATTCGGTGATAAATTGTATCTGCACCGTTTGCGAGCAGAAAAATTAGTATATGTCTACAAAATACAATATTTTTTGTTTAAAGATTCATGTTTTCTTGTATATCTATACAATCCGCAATAAAAATTTCCTATTAAAACAAATAAATGGTTAAATATTTGAAGGGTACACGGGTACCCGGTTATGCGTTCGCGTAGGTGTCGGCTTTGGGAACTTATATCTGGGGAACCCCCCAACTGAAACCTGCAAGCGTTGACCTAAATGATACAGAAATAATGTAGTTTCCTAGATTAGAAGGTTCAACACTCTAGTGACAGTGATTCTCTCACTAAAATAGTTTAAAGTCGCAACTGGACACACGGGTACCCGGTTATGCGTTCTAGGGTTAAAGTGTACCTAAAGTTAAGCAATATTTAGTAAGGTCTCTCTTTGAGCTGGAGAGGAAATCTGCGCTTTCTTACAGTACAAATGCATCTGTTTTAGAATGAAATTATGCATGATTTTAGGTGACCGATCGAACTAATTATAATTAAAGTGAATGAATCAGAGAACAGGAATTCATTTATTTTATTGGTAGCATTAAAAAATATTTGCAGTAGAGGAAAATTAGAAAAATGTTTAGCATTTTAAGTCAAAAACGCCTAGAACTCAGAAACGATGAATATATCAAGATAAGATAAGAAGTGAAGACGCAAGAACAAATGTGGAGCACCTTGGCAGGGAACAAAGGACCTGATTTTTTAAATTTGCAGATATCAAAAATAAAAAGTGTTAAGCACCTGTTAAGCGCAATACAAATTTAGTAAAATCCAATTGCCAACCTCACTTACCCGAGAGAATTCCTGTTAAAAATGTGAATGCGTCATTAACATATTTAACAAGTGAAGTTCTGGCGACCCCAAATTCGTCATCTAGGGGGTTGGGGCGGGGCGGCCTGGAAGGTTCAATGCGCTCTTATAAAATCGTTCCCGATATGGTCGGGTTAGTAACTCAATGCTGTTTGTTACAGGAACGTACCGGATTTATGTATATCCGGCAAAGGACCATCAACATCGATAACACCCTTTTCGCTATAAGAAAGGCAATAGAAAAGGCTTTAATCTCCAAATTCGTTTTCGAGCCGATCCACCCCTATTGGCATGCCAAAATACCAAGTGGCATAGCTCCAAGTTTCTTATTTGGTATTATCTCACCCCTACTGCAGTGATACGAACCCAAGATTGTGAGGGTGACATGAACCCAAGTAGAAAAAACATAATCCGCAATATTTCTGCAGTCAAAATCTGAAGGGAAAACTTGGTCATGTTACTTTTGTTTAGCTTCTTCTAAAAAAAGTTTGTTTCGGCTGAAGAAATTCTTCACATGATGGATTTCCCGCAAGTTCTTGAAATCCAGTTCTTCGGCAGGAAGACCTAACAGCACACAACATTACGGAAGCCACCATCGTGATGTTTATCTAAATTTCCTTCTTTTAAAGCACAATAGTAACATTATGACATCTCATAGACAGTGGCGCTGCAGTGGTTACTGCAGTGGGGCTGACATAGTTCCAAGTAAAAAATTGGGCGTTATGCCCTTTGGTATTATGGCCTAGCTACTTCCAACATACATCTTAAAAATGACTAGAATGAAATTGCATTGAAACTCTTTTTTCAAAAGTTTCCCTCCCTCCGCCAAGTTGAAAGAAAAGTGTGAGAAGAGTTTAAAGGAACATTTAGAATCAAATAATTAACAACGATACGTATCTAATTCAAAGCACACATTTCTTGTTATTTTTCTGGATATAACGATGAGAAGCATAAACGTCTGTAGTTACTAACATACATACATAGGTATTACATACACAGCGAGCCATGTTGCATTGTACGTGGCATGGCAATTAGTAAAACGTATACTGCCCGAGCCGAGTATTATGGCATGAACGTCGTTTGGTGCATCTCTGTGGGTGTGGAGGCTGCATGAGTGTGAAGCGAAGCATAGCAAACTCGATATTTGCAGTGCAATAATCCCAAAAAATGTTGTTCATAGCAAAACAACAACAAAAAAGTGCAAAGAAGAGACGTTTATTTTTAAGGCAACGACATCGACAGCAACAATAAAAACATGCAACAACATAATGTTACTTACAAATAGCAAACAACAAACAATATTTATTTATACATATATACATACACACATAAGATAGACTAAAAGCGTATGAGCTCTTATACCAGTGCAAATAACAGCAAAATTTTACCTAAAGAAGAGTCACTAACGTGTGAAGAATAACACAAATTACGCATAAATACATACCTACGGATTTGTATTCACATCTAGATAAGCGTGTAGGTAAATATAAACGTGAATGCGAAAATCAAGAAAGACAAGGATCAAGTAAGAAAAACAAGTGTGAAAGTCGTTTCTGTCTATATGCACACATACATCAAGCTCGTCCATGATTATAATGTGTGTGTGTATATGAGTTAAACTAAAAGCCTGTTTGAGTGGCGTTTTGTTCAGCAATTGCTTGTGTTGTTTTTGCTTTCGTGTTGCATGTTCCAGTTAAGGTGTGAAAATTCACGCTTATTGCAGCAGAAGCAGCAGCAATAACAGCAGACTGAATAGTTGCACACAGATCGTTGCTTAACTAAACTAGCATTATCGTGTGTGTGTGTGTGTGTGTGTATATGTGTGTAGCTATCACTGGTTAAATAAACATTTTGAATGTGTTGGAATAACAATTGCGGGAACAATAGCAAAAATAAAGTAGGCACAGTGCATTAAGAATTGCAACTCGGGTAATGGAATATTTATGTCTGATATTCGTTGATATTTTAGAATTGCTCTTTTTATACCAGGCAATATAAATTATCCCTTGGGACAAACTGTTTTGTATCCTTCTGTATGAGTGTGCTTCTCTTTTTCCGTGGGATAAAACTTGATCACAGTGGAATCAAAGCAGATCACAGTTAGCACAAGCTGCGCCTAGCGTCACTGAGTGGCCTTATCTCTTTTGTATATATTTCGATAGTCTCGCTGGAAATCGACAACAGAAAAATTAAAAAAAAAAAACAAGTAAGGACAGGACTGTCTTCGGCTGTTCCGAAGACTTCATACCTTTCATGAATGAGGCTGAACAATAATCTTACCCCGTTCGTAATCCGGATGTATAAGATAAGAAATATATAGTGAACAGATGTACATACCTAAACGATTTTTAAGATAAATATAAAATAACAAGGTACTTTGTGTGAGAATGCAAAGCTTCACGTTTTTTGTGGTCTGCATGTAAAAACTATGACTAAGAATCAAGTATTTCAAAAATATATGACGTAAACGTAACTATTTGATGAAATTTGATGAACTTTGAAGCTTCTATCCGTAAAAAAGGGGCAAAAATGACAGTTTATATGAAGTATATAATATATATACCACCGATCTCTATAATTTTTTCAGACAACAATATATGCTATATACGTAAGCATTCGTTGAAATTTGAAGCTTCTAGCTCTTAAAATAGGGCAGTAATTACGAGAAGTTTCTTATCTGAACAATCGGTTGTGGGGGATATATACTATATATACAACCGATCTCATCAATTTTTTCAGGCAACAATATGTGCAATATACGAAATTATATGGTGAAGTTTAAAGCTTCAATTTGTTAAATTGAGTAAGATATGATAAAAATCCTCTTTATCTGAACAATCGGTTGTATGGAGGATATATTCTATAGTGGTCCGATCTGGCCGGTTCCGACAAATGTCTAATCGGACACCCAAATACACCCGCTCACCAAATTTTATCAAGATATCTCAAAAATTGAGGGACTAGTTTGCATACAAACAGACAGACGGACAGACGGACATGGCTAAATCAACTCAGCTCTTCATCCTGATTATTTCGGTATATTTAATGGTGGGTCTATCTATTTTCCTTTAAGGACTTACAATTTTGGGTTTCGTGACGAAATTAATATACCATTTCATTTTATTGAAAGATATAAAAAACAAATGAGTTACAATATTGCTATATGTAAAAATGTCTCAACTTCTCAGACATGGGTGCGATGTTCAGCTTGACTGTAAAACTTGACTGAAGCCTTGTAATTTTGCTAAGAATCGTAAAAGATCTAACAATAAATGCTGTATCACCACATACACAAAGCAATTAAATTTTGTGTAATTTTCTAGAACTAATTGTTGAAATTGTTTTTGAAATTCTGAAACTGTTTTTCGTCAAAAGCTCTATAGCTTCTAACGGTAGGCACTGTGATATCACGAATTTGAAGTCATCCAACTCAGTTGTATGGGAACACATTTCTAATAACCGAAATGCAAAGATTTCCGATGAGTGCCTAAGGCAGGGCTTGATGAATTGTTGAATATTTCTTACAATAGTTTATTTTCACGAGTTGGCTCAGTGAATTACAGCGTTCGACTGTGAAGTTGAAAATTAATCCCATTTTTTTAAGAAATTTATTTGTCCAGATTTAGGGAACGATTCTATGGGGAAATATTAAATACAAATTTTCCTTATTTTAATAGTTATTTTCCTCCTTTTAGATTTTTTTTTCTATAACAAAAATGCTACACTAATTGAATAACAATTATTACAAATCGGCTATAGTTCATACAATTTACATACATGTGTACGCATTAGAGCTGATTTATTTTCCAGAAATTTTTATCAATTTTGCCACACTGTCTTTGCTGTCATTCTGCATGGCAAAACTAAAGACTTATGAGCACATTTAAGGTAGAAATTAAAAGAAAGGAAGAAATGCCATTGTGTAGCTCGTTGTGGAGGATGGTCGCCGGAAGGAAACCGGCAGTGGCAGGAAATAAGGCCGACTGCTTCCACTCGCCCCCTGCTTCAGCTAGCAACAAAGCAAAATTGATGGCAACGCTTACAAGGCATACAGCAGCATTGAGTACAATGCTCAGAAAGCATTGGAATGGGGTGGAAAGTAGCGCGATCGCGTTGAAGTGGCAAATAGTTGAAAGAGTGAGATGAAGTAGCGGTAAAATGAGCGTCGCATTGGTGCACAAAGGCAATTGCAATTGCATTTTCCTGCCATTAATCTTGTCGTACTGTCGTGCACATACACAAACTTATATACATACATGAATATGTAATGATACTTGTGAATTTATGCTTCGCTTGTGTGCGTGCGTATGTGCCCAGGTTTGATGTGTTCCCGCTTGTTGCTTCTTGACATCAAACGGAGTTTGATTCACAACGCCTAAGAGCAGGCTTCGAGTAAAGTGTGCTATATTTTCTGTAGATTGAGCATATGTTTGTACATATATCAGCTAGCTTGGGGCGTGAACGTGGTATGCACACATATATATACATATCCGTAGTTGACAAATGCTCTGCTGTAGCATGTAATTTTTTATTGTGCGAATTTTACAGGTCGTTGACTATCATTGAGCGATTTTTCGTATATGAGCTACTGCGAAAAATAAATAGCTTGTACATACATAAATATTAAGACGTTTACCCATGTATGTGCATAGTTGAGTAAAGTGTCAACATGAAGTGGACGAAGAAGTAGTAATTAATATTTAAAATTTATAAAACTATCTAAAGCGTGAATATGAAATTGGTCAACTTTATAATCCAAGGACTGAAAGGTTGGTCTTACACTGCCTTTATGCGGCTAGAATTTTCCCCGAGGAGTTTGTTGTGACGTTCCCATTGGGGTCCTTCAGTTGTGATGTAGGAAAATTTAAAGCAAACAACTTTGCATCTAAGCATCCCATTGAATCTAAAGTTCTTACTATTATGGAACCTTATAATACCATATTTTGATGATATGCACGAATTATTTTGACACTTCCCTTGAACATTTTGAGACTTTTACTCTAAGACCGTTGAAAGAGTAGGATTTCTATGTTATCTAAGATTTCAGTCCTCCATCGTATAATGTATCCCGTGTCATGCAGCCCACGCAGATGCTGAGAAATATTTTAAATTTATTCAACATAAAGGGCCGCCATATTATCTGGACTTCATAAAGCGCCCCACACTAAAGGAAGTACAATGCATGATGTTGGCCAAAAAAGGCATGACAACCAATAAAAATAATTTAAAAAAATGTTAAGCCCTTTATCAAACTTTAACAATTATTTCGAATTTCGACAGTTGAATTCTTCCCTTTTTTATTCTCCGTAATAAAGGAATTACTTGTACGAATTTTGTAACTGAAACTATTTAAATAAACCGAAAAATTTCGAAAATTTAAAATTATATGAGTGCAGTTTTGTTGCCCGACCAGTTTTAGGCCCAAAAGTGTGCTTTGATTTTTGATTTTTATTCTTTCCTTCGACCAAAAAATTGTTAAAAATCAATACGAATTTTTAGATAAAATAAAAAAAAGAGTTGGGCGCGAGAAATTTCTAAAAATGTGAGGCGTAGCATAACCTTATTAAGTTTCAGTTGGTCTTATTTATGACTATCAATAGAAATTTTACGCGTCGAACGCGTTTATTTAATTGTCTGATCAACGCCCTAGATTGATAAGGAGTGTGATGACTAGTACATAGGACCTACCTAATTATTTTCTAGCTTTTAGTATTATTATTACTTCATGTAAGTATTGTTTTCAATAAAACCGTTTAACTTAAAAAATTTTTTTAAATTATTTTATTTTCGAGTTTTTAGACTTTATTTAATTGTCCATTATTTCTCACTCTATTTAGTTCATTTAGTGACTCATTATCACAAGGACTCTTTCCCGACAATTTGTTACAATCTAAGTCCTTAATACATAATTCTTCCAAAGACTTCACTCGACTCTGCGCCACGTATGCTTGTCTCTCCTCGAACTCCAAAATATTTTGATGTCACTTATACCGGACTGTATGTAATATTTGTTCCAAATATGAGCCAAACCGGACGTCGAAGGTCGCTTTCTATTCCTGTATGTATTATGTGCTCCAAATATCAGCCAAATCGGAGGGCGCTTTCTATTCATGTATGTATTATGTGTTCCAAATATGAGCCCAATCGGACCACAAATACGATTTTTGTGAATATCTGCATCCTTGCGCCACCTAGAGGCGATTTTTTTTCATAGGTCGCTTTCTATTCTTGTATGTATTATGTGTTCCAAATATGAGCCCAATCGGACCACTAATACGATTTTTGTCAATATCTCCATCCAGGCGCCACCTAGCGGCGATTTTTTTCATACTTAAATTTCAATTACAAAATTCGTTCACAACGGCCGTGCAGCCTGTCAAGTCAAGCTAAATAAAACCGTTAAATAAAAATTTTCAAATGTTCGTGAAATCGGTTTGCATAGTTTCAGTTACAAAATACATAGAATTTTTTTCTAAATTATGGGGAAAAATATGAATTTAACTAACGAAATTTTAGAAAATAGCCGCTGCTATTAGACTTTAAGAGACCTTGCAAATCGCCTAATTATATACGCATCTGGGTTTTTTTCTGTAATTCCTTTTGGATCTATTTAATATTTTTTTCGTAAATTTTGAAAAACTACGCTTCAATTTCCTTTGTCGCATTCACTTTCACAATGCTAATTTGTATAGCTATTTTTCAATGGAAATACAATGCGAACAAAGAGTTCTATGCAAAATAAACGAGACGCCAATTCGCGCATGATTGCTTTACACCCCCGCTAATCATCTCATATAACACATCCATGCGCACCGACACGTGCATGGAAAAAGTGCAAAAGCTTAAGGCCAATAAATTATTTGAACGCATAATGCAGACGAAAACATAGACATACTACAAATAAAAAGAGGCAAAATAAAAAAAAAATAAAGACTTTAAGACGACTTTGAACAAGATGAAGAGGAAGAATGATGAAGAGTGCAAGGAACTAAAGTTTGTTTGCTTTGCAAAGTGCAAAATGCGCAATGAAGCTGAATTGAATATGTCAAAAGCACTGTCGCGTCGGCACTAAATTCAAGTATGGAGGTTATTATGTATATTCGAAGAATTGATATGTTTATTTTAGTTTTTATTGTTTAAGCTTTTATGTCTGGTAACGAAATTTTTTAGCGCTTAAAAGATAATGCGAAAGCACCTAAAATGAGACAATAAAGAAGCTGTTTTCGCAAAGGTCATAAATTATGTTCAATAAATATTTAATTTGATAGATTTTTTCGTATGCCTTTTTATATGTTTTGGCTGTATTAAGTGTTTGCTCATATCCAAAATCTTTATTTTAAAAAAGAGCTCATTTAAGATTTTGCCGAGTGATAGAATATATGTGGGCAGGTGTACTCCTAAAATAAATTCGAGAAAAATTACTACTGCACTGCTACGATGCTTAAGATCTTCGACCTACTACTTAAGTTTTCCAAGGCATTTGTTTCCGTTGATCCCTCCCTTTAATCAAGCGAGTTATATTCTTCTGAAGATTGTCACAACTACAAGCACTTGCTGTTGGAGAATAAATTCTTGGTCTCGCTTAACTCAATTTGTTGATCAATGGATATCTCAAACAAGTTTTTCAAATGTGACCCAGATCTGTTTATGAAAATCATTTCACTTAGGCATCCACATTCGGAGATATAGCTAAAAATTTGGACCCAGATAGACCTTAAACCTGTTTCTACAGTAAGAAACCAAGCAAACTGCACTTTTAAATAAATATAAAGCTAAAAAATTATCATTTTGATATTTCAGATATAACTTAGGAATTTCAGCGCAGCATCAGCATCAAACATTTGAGTGAAATCACTTCGATATCACAACTCTTTTAAATAATAGTGGACTGGTGTATGCCTAAACCTACTTTTACAATAGAGGTATCAAAAGAAGAGCGCTTATGAAGACTCCAGTATAGGACGCTCACATTTAGGTTGTTCCAGGTATACAAATGAAATGTAATGAGAACTGCAGTTAATCACGGCTGAAACTGCAGCCGTAATAGATAAAAGAAAACTTAAACAAAAATTTTAAAACTAGCTTTCCCAATACAATACCACATGGATAGTACGCCAGAAGGCTTTTATTGGCCATGTTGCTGGTTTGGACTGGATCGTCAGATGTAAATGCGTTATGAGGTATGAAACACAAAAGAATTTTTATAAGAATCACCAGAAATGCATGCACAGCGACGAAGAGAAAAGCCGCAGTGACAATTAGGCCCATTAAGTTCTCTTTCTTTTAATTTTCGCTATTTTGAGAGAAAACTTCAATGAATTTCGTGTTTCAGTTACAACAAAAACCAGTCGTTTTCAAACTACAGGTGGCGACCCTTTGGGGGACGCAAGTGAAAAAATCCCAGTTTAAGTGATTTGGTGACGTTGCTACATCAGCCATGATGCGTCGGCAGATTTTTGAAAACCTTTTTAGGATAGCAACTTCAAAAAAATTTAAAACTACTGATGTTATGCTATGTTCAAACAGAAAAATAAATTGAGGAAATTTCGATTTGAATTGAGTGCTGTTCATACAACTCGATTTAGCTTACACAATAGTAATTTGATAGCTGGTTGGCTCATCTCTACAGCAAGAACATACCTTTTGTTCAGACTGTCAAAATGTGCGTGTTGGTATTAGGCGAATGAAATGGAATGAAAACATTAAACTTTGAAATTTTTGTGTGTTGTAAGAAAATGTGTTCAAGGTTTTGGTTTCATTTTGAGTTTGCCATCTTCTTTTGACAATCCCTACTCCAGTGAAATGAAAGACATAAAATCAGCTGATGAGATGAGCCAACCATATAGTTCAGCCGTGCTTAGCTGACGTTTAAATATACTCAATAAACACACTTTACAATGTTGCATTTGCAGTTTGAAACAATTTATTACGCAATTTTTTTTAAATTGGCAATTTATTATTACAATTTATTATATGACAAATTGCGTAATAAATTGCCCAAGTAGTATAAATTGGCAATTTGGTGTGTGTTTGAACCTAGTATTAGCCAATCTTAAAAACGTTTTCGAAAAAATTCGATAAAATTTTACAAATGTGTCATATTTTTTATTAAAGGCCCAAACACATTCGACTTTTGTGTGAGTTTGACGTTTACGCTGCTTCAACAGCTGACTTTGAACACACACGTCTTCATTGCTATGCTCTCTGTCCACAGGCTTATTCAATTCTCTTAAATTGTATGCGAAATCCCTTAATTCTTATTTTATTTATTTTGAAAAATATTTATACATATATATATATATTTAAGGGAAAGAAATCGTTATTTTTAAAATTTAATCAATGAAAACAAATCAAATTTTGAGTTTTTTGTGTTCATTGCGGCAGGCAAACTTCCAGCGTGCGTTATTTCGAAGTGACATCAGCGCCAAAACGATGCAAAATTCAATGTGTTCGGACCTTAAGAGTTGTCTGAATTGTTTTGAGTACACAGTCTTGTAGTATTGACTTTTGATAAATTTTTTTCGAAATTCAGATTTTCATATTTGTATAGGCCTACAAATTACTGTTGGTTAGATTAAAATTTATTGCGCTGCAAGACCGCATGCTGAAAAAAATACGGAGAACTTCAAATAAATAACACAAATTTTCGTAAAATTTTCATGAATTTCAAAATTTTTTTAAAAACGTTTCTGAGCTTGGTTTGCATGTTTAGTTACAGAACTCGTAGACGAATTTTCTTAAAATATAGAAAAATAAAATAAAAATTGTTTAACTGAAAAAATTCGATAACAACTGCCCTGCCATTTTTCTGTTCGCTATTGTGAAGAGCTTAATGGTTCCTTAGAAAATGCTGCTCGAAATTAGTTAGCGCTGTCAAGATTTTATCGCAAAATACCAGAAAAGAGAAATCATCGTAGCTTTTTCCATACTCTGCCAACTCCGCACGCATCGCAGGAGATCATGCAAATTCTGTAATATAACTAGTGGGACAATTTTCTCCAGCTGCTGCTGAAGTGCTCTTTTGTAAATTTTGGTTAGTATTTCGATATTGCGGTTAAAATATTTGTGCAAAACAGTCAAATTATGGAATTGATTTATGTTAAATTATTTTGCTTTTCGAATGGAAATTCTGTGAAATAGCATCGACATTATTCATCGATATTTCAAAAGCTCAAGAAACAATGAGAAAAACATGTTAAACGGCTAAGGGTAATATATAGATTAACTGAAAAAATCCAAATATATGCTAATTCATGAACACAAACATGTACTCACTTACGACGCGCATAATGTCTATAAAATTTGTTTCTAAGAACAGTTTGGGTCTTCATTAACAAAGCATTAGAAGTACAATATATACATATGTGACACGCATTAGACCGGTACAAAAATTAACTTACTTGCAGCTTGTAAAATTTCTTGTAAAAATATCACACCATGCCCTGAAAAGCACAAAGCAAACACTAAGCCGCCATCCGGACACTTGGATTGAAGTTCAATTAGGATGGATAGCGCCTATTAACCCTTTACATACGAACGTTAGCATATTTTGATATATTTGAAGCGCGGTGTTCTCAAAAGCGATATCCAGAATCATAGATATTTGCAATCAGATCCCTAAGTTGAAGTTTTATCAGAAAGTATTCTTTGCTTACCAGCAATCAATGCTTTCAATTTCTTTTTCCATTGAGTAAAAATTTTTATTCAAATTTTGTGAATCGGCTTATTGCAGTTTTGTATGCTTTTGTATGAAGTACACCAAAGTTGCTTATCTGCTCAAACATAAGGACTTAATAATATTCTGTAAGCATATTTATCAAGCTTCACCATTTTTTCAACACTCAATATTTGAAGAAGAGAATCAACGAAAGGTAGGAATTTGTATTTCGAACAAATCAAACATGATTACGCAACAAAAAAAGCACTCCCATCGTTGTGCGTGCATATTCACATACATACAAACACGCAGTGATGTGTGCAAAATACAAAATCCGCTATGCACTAAATAAATATAGCTATGTAAGAGCCTCATGAATTACAAATAAATAAAAAGGAAATAATCACACAAATAAAAACAAACACCTTCGTATGAACGCTTTCAAAATCGCATAGTCATCGAATGTTCATAAAAAAGCGCTGTGCCGTAAATTCAACAAAGGACGCTATAGCTAGGGGGGGTGGGGGGGGGGGTGTGGTTTTTGGGGAATAAGAATATTGAGTTTGAATATCGTTAGAGATTTGGCACGTTTTTTTTTGTAAACAGATGTAATTCAAATTTTCCATATTTGAGATTTTACAATACACCTAATAGCCGACTGATGCGATTATGCGCAGAGCTATACATAGAATACCAAGATGCAAAAATGGCCTGCGGAGTTGGCTTCAAATCACATTTATAGAACGAAAATAAATGGAAAAATAACACTTGTTTGGCTCTTTCTCCAAATATTAAAATTTTGTGTAATATCTGTTTACAATAGAACGTGCGACTTAATGCAAAGACGAATAGAGGTTTCTGCTACTCAATATAACTAATATAACATATTTATATACTTGCATAAGAAATACCAGTAAATACAATAATAATGTAAGATGTTTTCCTATATTTTTACTCGAGATAAAATTTGTTTACAAAAAATGTTCCAAACTGCGTTCCTTAAATTCACGGTTTATTCTAGTCTACAAAATTGTAGTTCTATTAATAGCTCAAACTTTTTTTCTTCCAACTTGCCAACATAATAAAAAAGTAAAACAAGTAAGGAAGGCTAAGTTCGGGTATAAATTACAGCTTGCAAAACTTTTAAAATTACCTTCTTTGTGCGCGGTGCCACGCCCATTGTCCAAAATTTTACTAATTTTCTATTCTGCTTTAACCCACCTACCAAGTTTTATCGCTTTATCCGTCTTTGGTAATGAATTATCGCACTTTTTCGGTTTTTCGAAATTTTCGATATCGAAAAATTGGGCGTGGTTATAGTCCCAGGAACTTACATACCAAATTTCATTAATATACCTCAAAATTTACTCAAGTTATCGTGTTTACGGACAGACGGACGGACGGACATGGCTTATTTCTTTTTTCGCCCAGATCATTTTGATATATAGAAGTCTATATCTATATCTCCATTGGTTTATGCGGTTACGGGGTACCGTTATGCAAACAAAATTAGTATACTCTGTGAGCTCTGCTAAGCTGAGTATAAAAACTAAAAAACACGCTTTTAAAGAATATTGAACAAAAAGTTAAAAATAATTTTCGAAGTAAGTTTAAAACCATAATGAACGAAAAATACTAGTATTATTGTGAAAATAACGCCGGGCGATCGATATAGGAAAAATATGGCATCACTGGGCATTGCATTTAGATATACCCAGAGGATGTTTTTGGCTTCGCCGCAGAAGTACTTCCCGAAGACGTAAGCAATGTAACGGATATATGCAGTACTTTGCGGGATTGAATCCGGCACGCTCCGGTACTAGAACTGTGTGATACTAGCTCAATTACCTCTCGCACAAATTAGTCAACCCCACTAGGTAGCGTTCTGCTATTGTGAGGACGGTTCATAATGTAAGTAAGCATTTTACAGCAGGACCGTAAAGAAATAAACTGTGGACTACATTTATGCGTTCATAGCCTCGTTTTCGGATTTAAGCTCATGACATCTTGAAAAATTCACGTGTGCCTCGACTTTGCACAAAATTTGTATCAAAAAATCTAAGTATTCGCGGACTGCGCTATATATATAAGTAACTCTTCGGAGTAACCTACGAGCAATGCCGGGTTGCCCTTTTAAACAAAAAATAGTAATTCCAGCAAAGAAAGACATTCCTTAAAACAAATATTCATTGCCTTCTCCACAATGACGCAGCTTGTAGCCGGAAGACGGAAACAGCTGGGAAACTCAAGTCGGTTACGCCATCAGTTTAAGGCAAAGTACACATGATATACAACGAACCGAGAAGCAAACAAAAAAGTTGAGTTTGAAAGCATATCCTAACAATAAGAAGCTATGTCGCTGTAATAGGAAACCAACGTTGCGGCACGACGGTTTAGTGTCAAAGGAGCTGATGAGATATTAAACAAAACTTTAGACCAAATGAGTTGGGGGAATATTTATTTTGCAATCACTCACTCATTCAGTCAACTACTCAACATTGCTTATCAACGGACGTTGACAGTGAGATGCCGTTGTAAAAGTTGATGTTATGGAGTCGCATGCTTGAAGGACACGACATAGAACTTCACGTCACTTTCGCATGACAGTGAATATTGTTCTTGTTGTTATACCTTGCATTGCTTTCTACTTCAATCTTGTCGTCAAACCTAAGCAGCAGGTTTTAAGCACAAGATCACAACATCAGAAGAAGGCAACAAAACAAGCAAAGCCACAGGCGGAATCGACTTTCACGTCTGACTGACAAAGAATGTAAATATAAAAAAGGAAAGAAAAAATTAAATGAATTCAAACAATTTTTGTCTGTATGTATAAGCCATTGCTTCAAAGTCAAATTTTGTTGTCATTGTTTCGTTTGTGCTGCTGCCGCTGCTGCTGGTTTTGTCGTCTTTGTCCTTGCAGTTGCGGCGCTGTCGTGTTGCTGTCACTTCCGTTCACTGCCGACTTATTTCCTACAAAATAGCTTCCTCAGCTTTTGTGCTTCTGCAACTGTCAGTGGCACATCGACCAAGACGACGATTTTCCGGCATTGTTGTTGATTTGCTCAGCAGGCGATGTGTGCTTGCCGTTTTTGGCGTTATCCTTCTGTTTAAATTTAAATAAAAAATTGTGTAAATTTTTCAAAATAGCTCTATGCTTCTTTGTTGGTAGGCACAAAATGTTATTTGAATAGAAAGGCGGCAATTGAATTAAATTCTTCTAAGGAGTTTGGTTTCTCACATCGCTCATTGTGCCACAGCGCCTTTGCTTATTGTTGCTTATCCGAACTTTAAGTTTGCTCATGTGCCTGTCGGTTTACTCCTATTATTTGGTTCAGAATTGATGATTTGCTTTATTTCTTTAGTTAATTTTTTTTGCGTTTAGCATTTTTTAGAAAAGCATTAATTTTTGGCTTCTGCACAGAAATATGGAGAGCAACTCTCAAGGCCAATGTGTGGTCTGTGCGAAATTTCAGTGTATGAAAAGAAACGGATGGTATTTTGCTAGTTTAAGTTATTTCAATGTAACGTTCTTTATTTAGTTTATTAGCATGAAGACTGATTGTTTGTCATTATGTTTGATGTTATAATATCGAAATTAAGGTAAGAGTCGTGTATTTCTTACACTTGCTTAGCTCTGAGCGCTGCGTTCAACAGATGGCGGGAGTTTAAAAATCTTATGTTATTTTAAACAAAAGTGTTCTTCGAACACAAATCGTATGAAGTCTTAAGACAGTACAATCAGTAACCTTCTTGGTTTTGTACAGCGCTCGACAATGCATACTTTAAATCAGCAAATCTTTCTAAAAAGTGGCATGCCAAGTGCCAGGTACTTGTGATGTCCGATGTGCCAACCTACAGGTGTATGTACGTCCAGAAAACTTATTTTTTTAAATTAGTTGGAACTCGCCCATGGGCTGAAGTTAAATCACAACTGAGGTAGCTTTAACTTTTATCAGTGACAACCGATACCAAGAAGCTATGGTTTTATTATCAGCTTATTATCGATAGCGGAATTGCCTTCACGTTATCGGCTCTTTGTGGACGGGTTACAGATTTGTTATCGATTTTATGTTGTTTAATAACAAGCCGATGGGTTGTCGATAGCAAATGTATAATACGCTGATTGCAAATTCGTAACACTCCGATAGCAAATTCGTAACACTCCGATAGCAAATCGATAACTTTTCGAAAACAAATCGATACTTTCTCGTTAGCAAATAACGATAGTAAATAGATAACTTTTTAAAATTATATCCATAACTATTATCTTCGATAACAAGTCGATATCTCTAAAAATACCTCGTCTAAAACATATCGATAACTCGTCGTCAAGAAATGGATAACATGTTAATGTCCTGTCAATAACAAACAGATAGTATATCGATTACTAACCGTTGTCCGGATTCGATTTCGTCTTTGGGTCCGTCTATGGTTTTGACTTTTTATTTTTATTTTCCTCTCCCTTTCTTGCCTTGCCATGGCTTCGCAACCGTGATGATAATAATGAGCATCGTTGTTTCCATCCACATCATTATCGACGATGTTATTATGTTGCTCTTTTTTCCCTCTCTTCTTCTCTTGCATCGTCTTTAAATTTAATTATTTTCCTTTGTCGTTTTACTTTTTCCTTTATATATCATCGAACTGCCTTTCTGCCTTTGTTAGTTCCTGATCTGCTGTCTGATTTTGCTTGCATCAACATCGTTCCTAAATTACGATACGGTGTAGTGACTGCTCTTACAATGTTTACTCGGCGAAGGGAATTTGACATAGATTAACTTTATTTTATTTTCCAAATGAAGAAACTATTGATTGAGCTGAGTTCTCGAATAAGAAACAAATTCGTCGGCTTTGACACTACCAACCAAAGATCAAAGGTTGCGTTTTTGCCTATTCCTAGTTATTGCTCAAAGTTTTCGAAAATCTTACTGCAATATTAAAGATTCTAATTTTACGAAATTCAGAGTAGTAAGGAAAAGAAATGATTTGAAAAATTTAATTAAAAAGGAAAAAGGCACACAGAAATTGTAACGAGATGCTTAAAAATATTTTCCGCCAAAATAAGTTTCATATTTCGTTTGGCCGCTGTCAGATTAACGACTTACCACGCACTTTAATAAATTGGATTTGGATAGAAGAAGCCAAAAGTCATTAAGTAATTTATGCTTCAAAGTAGCCTTTTAAAACTAATTTACAAAAATTCTTTGAACTTTTGTCTTGCGGCTTTTGCCTTCGGCCAATCAATATTCATGAAATCCAATTTAATTTAAACACCTTTCAGTTATTTTTAGAATAAGCGATGAGGATGTAGCAGTAACCAATTACCAACACCGTTAGCTATTTAACGCCAAGCCAATTGACCGAATTTTTATTGTATACAAAAGGAAAGGAGCCAAAAACTCAATGCTGGAGGAATGACAGCTGAAATATTAAGCCATGTGTTGGTCACCAGCCAGTTGTTGCTATCGTCAAACAAAGTTGTTGTCGTGCCACCAATGTAAATGGGCGTCAGTGAGGGTGGAATTATTGAAATGTGCGCTCTAATTGCGCGCGAACGCCGCGGGTCAGAGACAGCACAGAGTTGATAACACCAGAAAATAGTGAACACCAGCTTTAATTATTGTGTGCAGCTACGCCCTTCGTTTGGTTGTGCTGTCCGTTGTTGCTTTTGTTTAACTGCGATGTTTATTCGCCACAGGCGCATATTTTGGTAGCGGTGGCTGTTCAGAGATTGTTGAAAGTTATTCCTTTTTTTAAATTTCTACTTCATTTTATTTATGTTGCGCTTTCAACATTTATTTTGCTTGTTTTGGGGTGGTTTTAATTTTGAACTGAATTGAAGATAGGCGAATAAGGCGCGATTTTGCATATACAAAATTTATAAAGATAGGTGAAAATCTACTAATTTAAATTCTTTAAAAGAAAATTTGCTCTTTCTTTTTGCTGCTGGTAACTAAATTATTTAAAATTCGAATCATTTGATTCTATCATGTATTTCTTATCAAAATCTAGTAAATGGGCTTGAGGATGCAATGTGCATCTTTATGCAAAGCACATGAAAGTCAACAGATTGTAAAAAATAAATTGCACACAAATATGAAAAACTGGGGGTTCGATTTAACTGTGCAATCACGTTTACGACAAAAAGGCGTGAGCACCAAATACTCGTGAACTTTCATGTATGAACGTACAGTTCTATGTCTGAAAAACTAATGTTTCTAAATTAGCTAGAGCTCGCCCAGCATTTGAAGACAAACCACAACATAGGCAAATTTACCAGAAACCACTAATTTCGGGCGTTTTGGAAAGAGTTTTGTAGGCTTCTTATCGGTTACAACCGATACAGACAAGTTACTGCTGTGTTCTCGACCTATCATTGATAGCGAATTATTATTGCAGACTTATTGGTTTCTTACCCGCTTATTATCGTCGGTTATCTTAATTCATAGCAAAACAATCAGAGACGGTGAGGAATCGATAACACGCCGATAATAAATTGGTAACACTCCGATAAAACATCGATACATTGTTAATAACAACTAGATAACTTTTCTTTTGATAATGGATATATTTTCTACAATAATCCAATAACTTTTTGATAAAATCTATGTGTGTAAAGAAGTTAAACCCATATTTTACAATAAATTTTGAACATTTTCAGTTCACTTCATTCCCCGGATTTACTACTTTATGCTCTTTCATTTTGTTGTTATAATTGCTTTATACTATTTACTTATGTTTTTTTACTGCTGTGGTTTTTACTCCGTTTACTTGGTTATTTTTCAATAGCAAACTGTTGCTGTAGACTATTTGGTTTGATGGCTTGGTGGTTGTGGTCTGTGGTCGCTTTGAGTTTCCAGTTGACACTCAGAACCTGGCAACATGTGTGAAAAAAAACAACAACAAAATATGCTTCGTTTATTTTTAATATAAAACAAACAAATTTTTGTAAGCAAATTGTTGCTTTGGTTTCCAGTTACATTTTTCACCCAAGCCTTCACCAGCGTGATGTTTCTAACACAAAAACACCTTTGCAGTTGAGCACTTTGCGAGTGTTGTATGAACGCATGCTTGAAGTCAACAACCAAAGCAAAAAAAAAATTTTAATAAAAAAAAATATCAAGAACAATTGCGAACATTGCTGTTTTGAAATAAAAGTGGTTTACCTATTTTTTTAGATGCATAAAAATGAAAACATTGTATAAAACTTCATAACTTTTTTATATAAAAAAAATACGAAATATTTTCATTTGCAGTTTCTTTCATTACTTTTGTATAAACAATGTATGTAACTATGTCAATCATTGAAGTTTTAATGGCATTTCTATTTCTTCTCAATTTTAACACATTTTCCATTTTAACGCTTTTTTCTTTCCTTTTCATCTTCTCTTGTTCACAGTTATGCAACAAAGTGTTTCTAAGTATGTCAGCTCGCCTTCGTTAACCCAGTTTTTGCAACAGTAACTGCCATATAAAAACGCAACAAATATGTAGCCACATATAGCCTCAGCATCAATATTGAGACTCAAATAAAGGGCTTGAAATTTTGCGGCTCGTTGCTTTTAGTGAGTTCAACAACATCAACACATACACAGATACGCATAAATTAAAATATGTAGGAAACGAAATGTAAAAATCTCAAAACACAAACACCATCGTCTGTGCGTTTGTGGGCCTGTTAGGGTAAAAAACCTGCCCTCATTTTGAAAATGAAAAGTTGGAAATGTGTTCATATAGGTAAGTAAAGGAGTATTACGGCTCTTTTTCTGTTAATGTTGTTGTATTAGCAGTGAAAAGGCGTAAAGGCCTATGTGCGCGCACAAACTTTACACTTTCGCTTAGTTACTTAGTCACCTTAAATCGCACAATCTGCCTTCTTTAACCCTTAGAGCTGCATGCTTGTAATATGTATACGCTAGTTTATAGTTGGACCATTTGTGCTTAACGTAAATTCTTTTATCCTAGGTAGAGGCTGAGAGTGTGGCTTTAATCCAAATCACTTTACTTGTTCAGCTTGGTTTTGTTAGTGCAGGCGAGATAGACGAAAATGCACTGGTTCGAGAATCTTTTGCGGAACAAAATTTTTTTTTATTGAATTCTCCTACTAGCAAACATGGTACTTTGAAAAACAGTCAAAAAATACAGTTTGTTTGTCAAAGCTTTTCTAATCAAGGGTGTACATTATTTTTTTTAAAAGGCGATAGTTTTCGTTCGAGCATCACTTTTATGCGTACACACACATTTAAAGTAAACATACAAAGAAGTTGTTTATACACAACATTTTGTAAGGTGTCCAAATTTTTTTTTTTTTTTTTGGCGGATCTTGGTAGAACACTAATTTCCTTTGAGTGATTGGTTTGCCGATTTTTCGGTCAATGCGATTGACTCGTTAGAGAAAATGAAATTGAAAAGTTAACACTTGCAACGGTATATAACTGTTTGTTTTATGTATCTTAAAAACAGTACACATTTTACTGAAAATTTGAACTTAGTTAAAATTGAAAATTTGAACTTTATTACAACTTTTAATATTGGGTAACCATTTTTTCGACAATTTTGTAAGGTAGTGTATTTTTTAGACTTTAGAGTCCTAATTCAATTCAACAAGATATGAATCTCAAAGATCCTTTTAGGTTTAAGTTTTGTTGTCAAAGATTTCATATGCAAACAAGAGAGCAGTGCAAACATCGACTTAGCTTCGTTTTAAAATTTTATGAGCTTTTGAAATTGTTCGTTGTATTAAAAATATTTAAATTTTATTTTAGACTCTTGTAGACAAAATTGACTTCGGCTTCTTAGTGAATACTCCTTTGTACAGAAGGGTTAACAAAATAGTCAAGAAATCGTTGTATTAAATAAAAATTGGTGCAAATATTCAAGTTTTCGATGCATTTTGTGAAATTTGTCTGACATTTCTAAAGATGAATTAACAGCTTTTCCACCGTAAGCATAAAAATTCCCCTTGTCGTGGGGGCTTTTCGTCACTAAACCAGATCTTACAGGTCTATTGAAAATTCTTGAATGCAGTTTGGTATTCTCGACTTAGGTCCACAACATCGTGGACTCATGACGGGTATTCTGATTGGACACTGACTTCTGGCGTCACATGCATTTAAATTAGGTTTGGTCAATGATAGCAGATGTTAGAAGTGCGGTTGCCCTGCGCTTGCCAGGCTAAAACTCTTACATAGATTTAAACATATAGACATAGGTTCTTGATAGGGTTTATCAGTTTGGTTGTTAAACAAACTTCTGGTAACACAATGGCCTCATTCAGTCTATTTAAAGTCCTCATGGACCGGCCAGTTCAACCTAACCTAACCTTCATACTTTTAAATTACGGAGCAAATTGTTGTAAATGCCCTGGCATAATTTACCAAAGCTCGGCTTCAATCTTTTAGGAGGTGCTTGGTCAGCCCACAGGAAAAGGAAAGCTAAATTCACTTACTCTCTTTTGGGAACTTTAATGTCAATTAATTTCTGTGATTACAATTTACCCATTACTTAAACAAATATGTTTTAAAATTCACAGTGAAATATAAAACAGGGTGTTAAATTTGATATTTAAATCAAATCTTAAATTTCTGAAACGAAAATAAAATTTTCGCCGATAGCACTTTTTGCACTTTAGTGCCTGTTTGCTACGGTGAGTTAATACATTATTCGGTCGCTTATAATTTGGAAAACTAAAAACTAGCACAAGAAAAAAAAAAACATAGTTCTACCCCTCAAAAAATGTGATTAGCGAATCAGTCGAAGGGTTAAATCGACTTTAATCTCTTTTTATCTTATATTAGTTCAAATTCTTTATTGAATATAAATCAAATTTTTTTTTTAAAGATTATATAAAATTTGATTTGAAATATTTAGTTAAAATGTACTTTGATTACTATAACAATAAATAGTAAAGCGAACTAAAGCTGGCTAACTTAAAAAAATAATTGAAAAATATCAAATTTAGAGGAAATAATACCCGACTGGGACCAATAAACTTTTATATGCGATTATGCTCTAAAAAATATGCGCCCAGTTGCGGGAAAGGGCCCTCATTTATGACATTAGGTTGATGTATACATATGCTTAAAGTAGGTTTTGTGGCCAACAAAATCAGGTTTTTACTTTTGATATTTTTATTTCGTTTTTGAAATTTGCGTGCACTCAAATTTACCATCCTTTTAGTTTCAACACTTTATCAAACACAATACCATTTCTACTTGTGTTTGTTACGTTTTTTTTTGTTTTTACAAAGTACTTTATGTAGCTCATGGTCGCAAATATTTAAAGTTTCAGTTACAATTGATGTACTACTTTCATTCAGAGTGTGTGTGGGTGCATGTCGGTTTTGTTTTTTGTGAAATGCTGTTAAATGTAAAAAAAGATGAATTTCACGGATACTTTTTCCATGTGAGCGTATGAATTACTTTTAATTGTGTCACCTACTAACTTTATTCATAGTTTGTATGTATGTGAGTATAATAGATTAGTGTTTCAATAGCATGTATATATGTGCTGATGTATGTGAGCATGTATATGGGGTATTCCATCCCATTTCGACCAATTTTGAACCCGACCCCTTTACAATTGGCTGAAAGTTTTTCTTCTTTTTCTAGCTTACGAAAGACGTTTTTCAGAAGTTTTTCAAATTTTTTCATCCAACTCAAAAAAAATTATGAATTTTTAAAAAAACACCGTTTTTGTTTTCAAAATGCTATAACTTTTTCAAAAATTGACCGTTTGGGATCTTTTTTTTTTTTAATTTGTTTTTAAATGTACTTTTCGGAAAAAATTCCAAAAAATTTTTAAAGTTTTTTTTTTCAATTAAATAAACGGTGTTTTTTTCAAAATGCTATAAATTTTTCAAAAATTGACCGTTGGGGATCATTTTTTTTTAAAATATTTTTTTAAAAGTTATGAATTTTTAAAAAAACACCGTTTTTGTTTTCAAAATGCTATAACTTTTTCAAAAATTGACCGTTTGGGATCTTTTTTTTTTTAAAATTTGTTTTTAAATGTACTTTTCGGAAAAAATTCCAAAAAATTTTTAAAGTTTTTTTTTTTCAATTAAATAAACGGTGTTTTTTCAAAATGCTATAAATTTTTCAAAAATTTACCGTTTGGGATCATTTTTTTTTTTTAAATATTTTTTTAAATGTACTTTTCGGAAAAAATACAAAAAAAATTTAAAAGTTTTTTTTCAATTAAATAAAAAAAAAATTCTCGGCCCACTCCGGGATTAGTAGGGATGATTGCAGAATTGATTGAGGTTTTTTATGAGAAAAAAAGGGCGAAATTCGAAAAATCTCGAAAAACTGAAAAATTACAAAAAAAAAAAACTTTAAAAATTTTTTGGAATTTTTTCCGAAAAGTACATTTAAAAACAAATTTAAAAAAAAAAAAAGATGCCAAACGGTAAATTTTTGAAAAAGTTATAGCATTTTGAAAACAAAAACGGTGTTTTTTTTTAAATTCATAACTTTTTTCGAGTTGGATGAAAAAATTTGAAAAACTTCTGAAAAACGTCTTTCGTAAGCTAGAAAAAGAAGAAAAACTTTCAGCCAATTCTAAAGGGGTCGTGTTCAAAATTGGTCGAAATGGGATGGAATACCCCATATACAAAAAGTTTGTGTGAAGCATAGCTGGGCAGAATGCGCTAACAACACTGCACTAACATTGCACTTTCAAGAAATTCACGGGGTTATTTAATTTTAAGTAAATTTAGGGAAGTAAGCAAACAAAAATTTCTTATTCTGAATTCACCACCTAAACCTAAATTCCACTGCGGCTCCCCCTATTAAAGTGAATTTTTTATCTTCTTCTTAACACGTTTTATTAGTGACCATTTGAATCTAGAGCAAAGTGCCTAACTATGAAAGCTACTCATTCAATTTTAAACGCCATTTGTCTGTCGCTTTTCAAATTATTAGTCGCATAAAGTTTTATTTGGATTTCAAATTAATTTGAAAGTTACGTTCATAGCAATTTAGCGAACTGTATATAAAAATAAGTGACACTTTTGAAAAGTTTGAATACAATGTTAATGAAAAGCAACTAAATAATCAATTTATTTTTTTTTCTATTTATAAAAAATATATTTTCATTAGGGTGGTCCTTATAAATAAATAATTTTTCCAGTCTTAGATGGTCTGCAGTCGGTAACACTTAAGTACGGAGTATTACATACAAATTTTGGTCCCGATTGGAAACGTGTGTTGTATAGGGATCTAAGCTCAGACCGCCCTATGAAGACTCAATATGTTAAAATCTGAAGCTTAACAAAGAGCGACGCTATTTTACCGTTTCCAGTCGCGGTCAGAATTTATATTTATATTTTTAGCGTAGCTATTACCATCTAAATAAATGAAACCGGGAAAAATCGTTTATTTTATTTATAAAGAGCACCCTAATGTACACATGTACTATGTTAAAAAGAGTAAATGGGCTTTCTGCGACGTCATGCTTAGAGATAGAAAAGGCTAAAGACCCAAATACTGAGTATTACAGTGTAACAAAATTAGAATTCTTTTGTAACCGGTGTAGTTTTAATAAGACGGACTTCGCACAGATCATTTTTGCTGAACATACGTGTGTTTCAGCACGTCTGAGTTATTTTGCATTTGAACTTAAAAGATTAGGGGTGTCAGAACGTCTTTGGTCAAGTTGCAAAAAAGTGGAATGGTTATAACTTTAGTTTCTTATTAAGTATTACGCTTCGTGCAAAGCTTAACATTCCATATTAGTATTTTATGTCCCTAAAACAAGTTCTCTCATAGTTTTCTTATCCCATAAGGGAAAAGCCGAGTAAATCTTTAGCAACATTTACTGCACACTTGGTCGAAGGACACCTTGCTACCAGTTTAAGCTCTGAATGTTAATTAAAAGTAAACTGTACCAGCTGGACTATAAGTTTGTCCAAAATATGTACCTGTTCGATGTCAGCGCGATGAGCTTTTCCCGGCATGGTGGTGTTTATCTGTAATATATCGCACGAGAAAAGTTTGGTGCTCAGTATGTAAATGCGGTCAATGAGTTTAGACCAAGGTATTCTTGTTGGAAACCGCCTATGGAAGTAGACAAAGAAGCCTGACCGCTGAAAGGACCAGGTGGTGGAAATCAATTTGGGTTCTCGTGCTGGCCCATCTATATCTATGTGCTTTTACAAAAATGTACATAGCAAAGGTTGGAAGTAAAAATGGGACGGTTCATATAACATTGATGTGATTTTTTTTACTTCGACACCTGCATATTTATGTATGCGCTTTCTGAAAAGCTTCATAAGAAAATTTCTTTGTTTTTTTTTTTGGAAATTTTCGTGAAGGTCTACACGCTTGCGATCAAATATTTAGCATATACTTACTTTATGCATAATTTTTTTGAAAAAGTTCAATAAACTATGTTTCAAAGACTTCATTTAAATGTAGCTTCAGAAATATTCGTGATGGTTTTTTATACAGAAAATACCATTAGAGCTTTGTTTAAATGCCTTCAAGCAGTAGGTAGTACGTGACTTTATTTTTTTTTCTCATTTCCATTTTGCAACCAATTCCAAGTACATATATTAAGCTAAATTTATTTGCTCTGAAGAGGAAATGACCACAAGCTGTTATTAATATCTACCATTTACCGCCCTTAATTTTCCTTACAACAAAATTTTCAATAATCTGCATTTTCAAATAAATTTTGCTTTGCATGGCTTGACTTGCATATTAGTTTGTTACTCGTATTGTGCTGTCAATTTGCATATAAATTGCATTTAAACTGCACTTCCTCCAATTGTCACCTGACCTTATGGTCACTAATAGGAGTCAACTTATGACAACAAAAACAACAACAACGATACCATCAAAAACAACCAACTCAAGTATTTTAGAATATGAACTAACAAACTATTCTATGGACACTCTTTACACTTTTGTGGCTTTGAAAGCCAATCAAGGCGTATGAGTGACATTTAATTCTTCTCCTATGCTTACATACACATAGATATATGTGCATATGTATCCGTATTTAGCAATACTCTCTAGTTATAGAGTAGGTAATCTTTCTAGAAGAATACTGGTTATAAGACCACGTAGTGTACGAAGCAAAGAGGGAAGAAAGACGCCAAGTTAGAAGAAAGCAGCATGAGGCCGAATGGCATCTATGCGACAAGCTGTTGGCTACAATAGTACCAGCCTAATCTATCCGAGAAGTAAAATCTTCTCTCAACTAACAAAAATTAAGCTTTAATAGACTATCGTTACATCTGTCCTGATGTTTGCCACAGAGTCCTAGACAAGGAATGACCCTTGAAAATGTTTTTCGAAAGATTTATGTTCCTTCCTATGATGCCAATGGAGTATGTAGTAAAGAAGTTAACACTCATCTATTGTGGCTCTGAATTCCTGCAGGGTAGTAATGCATATACTTATACATTTTCCAAATTTCACACCTTTAATGTTGTTGTTGCTTATAGTTCTGCCAGTGCTGTCAACATGCTGCTTGCTGACCTTTGCGTAGTTGGATGTAGAGAAGAAGCATCTGTGAGTGTAACTGAGATAGTCAAAAGTGTAAGACACTTGAAAAATCAATTAAGTTCAGAGCAGTTTGATAACAAATGACCCTGCAAACAAGCAAATATATAAAGGTTAGAGCAAATTTTTAGAGTTAAAGCACTTATACAATTTTATGTTAACATTGAAAAGATTTTCTTTAGTTTTTGATTAAGAATAAAGAGAAAGCTACAAATATATGCAAGCTTTTTAAATCAAATTAAAAACTAAACTATTTTAAACTTTTGCGCTTATCTAAAATCCCTTTAAACCGCACATTACAAAACTTAAATAATTTCCATATAGAAATTCTCCACTTTTGCTCTCGTTGATAGTTTTCCTGAACGCTAATCGTTAAGCTACTAGTGAAAGGGAATTTTATATATATCTAGTGTATACTTTTGGTAGATATGTTTGTATATTTAATCGACATCTGCACGTTTTAACAATTCAAACTTTATCTACGCAAGTATTTGCTTTTCACTTTGCCACCAGCAAACACCATCCTTTAAAAAGAAACTCGAGCTCAAAGTTCGAATATTTAGTGCACAGCATAAATGAGTGTGGAAATATGTTTTGACAAAGGTCACTCATGACAGATTTCTTTTTCAATGGAAAAGTTATTGGCTGATAATAGTGAATGCTTACTATCGCCTTGCTTTGAACATTTGACAGAAGTACAAAGATTTACTTAATTTTCTGAAAATTAATCTGCATTAAGAAAAGTTAGTGTACATCAAAAGTGGCTTTCAGATTTCAGCTGAACTGATAAACGTTCGGTTAGTTTTTTAATAGAACATACAAATTGGAATATTGTTTTTGTATAACTTTAAGTTTTAGTACTAACTACCTGGCATATGTATATGTTTTGTTCTTACATAGCACAGCATCAAAATCGTGTTCGAACAACTTTTTGTCAGCTATTAGCTTGTGATGTTAAAATATTTATTAAAGTTGTTTGCACAATATTTTGGGTGCAGCTAAATTGTGCAAATATTCACACTTATGTACACATGTTAGCTTTCTTGTTACTGAAGTTGCAAACTTTCTTGCTGACATTGCCATTTAACAGTTATTTAATAAATTTATGGCGCATATAATACGGTCAACTAATATTTTGTGCCTTGACTGAAAATGTCCTTCACATTTTCACATATATATTAACATATGTATATACAGCAACAAACAGAAAAATAGCAGTAAACTTTTTTTCAAGTTTCGTCAATTATATTCATTTTTTATTTTCGATATTTTAAATAAAAAAAGAAAAACTATGCAAACCAAAATCAAACACGTTTTCGAAACATTTCGAAAGCTCGAGGAAATTTTACGAATATTTTATTTCCAGTTTTGTAGCCCCATCAACGATACTCTTACAAAAGGATCTATCAAAGTTTTATTGATTTTGACATTTCTTTTTTCCGAAGCTTGTTTTAAAACTTTTTCGAAAACCATTCTGAGATTGTTTTGTATAGTTTCAGTTACAAAGTTTATTGAATTTTTTCTTAAAATATCGGAAATAAAAAAAAGACAAAAATATGTTTTAAGTGCTTCAAGTAACTGAGCTACACCCACACATTCTTTATAATTGTTTATTGAACTTACATATCCAGGCACATAGTTTCTGTTTATATTTAGCGAGTATTTTTAGGAAACATTTGCTGCTTCCTTAAGATTCGTCAGTAGTGCTTAGTAGGCGTTGTCTTTGGTGTTTCTTTTTTGAAACACTTCATTTTAGCATCAAGCTCCATTTGGATTTTTCTCAGAACAAAAAGATACTCTTGCCCGTTGCCCTGCTATGTCTCATAAAATTTCTACACAAATTAGTTTAAACTTTTATTATAACAGACCTAAAACAACTCTTTTATTATTTTATAAGTTAGTAAATAAATAAAGTGGAAAGTGCCGAAATAAGTTGTTTTCCAACAAATAATTTCTTCGGTTTATAAAGTAATTTGGGAAGAGTGTTTAATTGTTTTACGCTCAACATATTTAGGATACTCATATGCGAATTCTCTAAAGATAACTTTAACCACCAATTATGAAGTAAATAAATGTAAGGATGATAACCACCGAAGATATCTTAGGCCGGCCTTCTATTCCAATTTACATCGTGTTCCTTTAAATTTTTCCTACAAATTGGCGGGACAGGACCTACTTGTTTTATGCCACTCCGAACGGCATCTGCAAGGCAGATGAGTTTTCACTGAGACTTTCATGCCAGAAATACACTCGAAGTGCTTTCCAAATACTGCCGAGGGGCGAACTCGCTTAGAAAAATTGTCTTCTAATTGAAAAAACTTGTTTCTAAAATTTTGATGTTGCTTTGCCCGGGCGTGAACCCATGATCATCGGCGTGGGAGGCGGAGTATGAAGTAAAGCCATTCTTAAGTACACTTGTGAGATATGTTAGAAGATGCCATGGCGTATGAGCAACAAACGTTGCTAAGCTAAGACGTAAACGAGTGTAAGTTCGATGTCACCCTTATTGAGAATTCAGTGGTTTTTCTTACATTCGCGTTCATTAGCAAATAACATAAAACATTGTAATGCCACAGAAAATTGTTTCTTAACACAGTAGCTCTTAGGCAGTGGTGGGTAATCAAGGCCCTTCGAGGCTATTTGTGCGACAAAAACTTCTAAATATATCATTGTATACGCTAAGCTGAAAAGCTTAAAATGTTATAGCGGGATTTATATGGTCGGATCTTTCCTGAAAAATTACGACAGGCGTTTACAAACTCTTTTGCGATGACCCTTCAAATGACCAATATAAAAAATACTCTTTAGCGCTAATAATAAAAACAATATCTAACCGAATACACAAATAAATAATTTATGGGCATTAGAAGCGTTTCAATAAAATTTAGAATCTAAAGCAATTCAGAAAAAGCGCTTAAGTGCTCATATATTACCAAAATGATGACCACTTACGCTGCCACATTTTGTGGATTATATATTCAATTTTATGAGTATAGAAGTCATTTAAATTGTATACACACACACGCACACTCACAGACAAAGCTAAAACACATTGCGTCGCTGGCTACTCCATTGGACTTTCCTTTCAACACATTTTGTATTTGACAGCATTTTTACTGCTTTCTTTTCGTAAATTCAAAGTAAATATTCAATTATGTATACATGCAAAAAAAAAAGGAAAAAGGCAGGAATTTATGTGCAAGTAAATTTGTTTAATGTGTAATAACCCTTTTGGGATTGTCAAATTGGTTGATTGACCATTGCTTTAAAAATAATTGCATTGTTATTGTAAACATCAGCAGTCCTGCACATACGTTTCACAATATTCATTCATTCATTTATTCGCTTATTCAATTTTGCAATGCGAGCGTGTTGTTTATCGTCCTTGCGACAGCTACTCTGTTCTCCTTCTCTGACCTTCAATGTCGTTTATGAAGCTTCAACACATGTAAAATATTATTAAATATATATTTCGTTTTTTATCTTACCAAAGCCATTAATTTGAAATGAAAATTGAAAAAGAAAATTCGTTTGCCTAAATATTTGGCAAGTTTATCATAAACGCACAGCTGGTCCATTGAGCGAACGCTGTCTACCCACGCGATTTATTAACTTTGACTCAATTCAAGTGAAGTAATCGATTGAAATGTTTGACTGTATTACCCCTCATCCCTGTAGCCCGTTGGCAAGAGATTTTGTCATTGACAAAATATTTGAAAACATCAAAGCTAATGGACAACCGACAGCAGGCGGCAACAAGATAAATGTTGTTATTGTTGTTGTGTTGTATATATTTTTGGCTTAAGGTTCTTGCGATTTAAAATTCAATTTAGCAAATACATACGCACAAATGCTCACGAACAGCGTCAATTGTCCAAATCTGCTGCACTTGTTTTAACGGTTTGCGTGTGTGTGTGTGAGCGAAATAACTTTAGTATGATGACGCTTATTTTCCATTGTCAGTAAGTACAAAAGAGCAGTGGAAGGACAGTGTCGTGCTCCGAATAAAAGTATTGCCTTAATATTCATTTGGGGATAAACTAAAAGAAAACGGCCTGATCATGAAGTACTCGTGAAGTTCAACTCTTTACCGATTCGGCTTTTTACCGATGCAGACAAGCTTTTGTTTTATTATCGATTTTTCATAGATAGCGAATTATTATCTTCGACCTATCGGTTGTTTCGGCACGTCAGCCGTTTGCCATCGGGTTTTGAAGAATATGAGTAGGGCTGTTTATAGAGTAAGCCCTCGTCACCATCAGTTTCGGTTCGGTCCCCAGAGAAATCCCCAAATAACACACATTTGGAAGTTTCGGTTAGCGATTTTCATGGTCTCACTATATCAATAGCCTAAAATTGCTTTTTGCTTTCCAGTTTTTCTTAAACTAAAAAGTTTGGAATTGAATAAAAACTATTTTTAACTCATGTTTAAGTTCATGATTTTGGTCGGGTTACTATCAATGGTGACTTTGCTGCTATGATTAGAACGGGCCGACTGTTCGTCACATGCCTTTCGCGACACGATCTATTTGATGGACACTGTGAAAATCTTTTCAGCTGCACACAATTCCGAACCACGATCAGCTTAGAAAGCAACCGTGTTCTCATAATTTGCAAAAGTTTTGTTAACTGTTCTTCGGGTATCTACTTTCCCAATTAACCAACAATATATGATTTTTTATTGCTGCTGGAGATCAAATTAAATAAGAAAATTATTTCTCTAGCGATTAAAATTTTATTCTGTCTACATAATTTATTAAATATCTTCGTTTAATTGTTACTCTGTCAACTACAGAATACCTTCGAAAATCCGTAAAAATGTGGAGTACTAATTTTCTCTCTAATTTCTTTAACTTTAAATATCAGTCATTTCTCAATACGCTTGGTTTAAGCCCACTGTATATCACAAGCAGCTTAATCATCTTACTTCGCACCACTAAAGCTGTAACAATTTTATCACGTCAATGATATCGTTGACTGTTTGCCATGGCGTATACGTAACATTCGGCTGCTACTTTGGCCCAATCCAAGCATCGAACTGAATGACAAGCATAGGGTTTCTTGACTACATAATTGCGTGCGTTTATGTCGTATACATACACATGTATATATAAAAGTGAGTGCTGTCAACCCTTTAAAAGTAAATGACAATTTGGTATTGTGTGCGTAAGTGGATGAAATCCTTTTAGCACAATTGCTATAAATTTGTGTCCATCGCTGCATGAAATGCTGGACCATCAAGCACTATCACATATCAACAATGAAAAGGAAGTAAAAAGGGTGATGAAAGAATTGGCTCTTTTAAACTCCTTGCAAAATGTATACGAATGAATTTCACTGAGAAATATAAGAAAAGCTTATTTAAATCCAATTTAAGTTAAGAACGCCCCATCTATAAAAAGTATGGTGTACGGGGTGGGGGAGTAGCTTACAGCACCTAACGAAGTGCATGCATGAACACATATACATATAAGCACTATATTTTTACTTACTTTGAAATGAAACTATGTTTGTGCATAACTGCACTTCCAAGCCCTGAAGTATTTTGCTGCACATGTGAGCGTTTCTGTGTTGCCAACAAGCGACGCGATTGATGTTTTCACTTGTGTGTTGTATAGTCCAAAGTAATATATTTATAGCCTTACGAATTCAATTTTCACGCGGTATTTTTTTCATAGCTCTTTTACCCCTTAATTTATAGTACAAAAATTGTTGCTAAAGTTGCTTCCTGCATAGTCCAATTGTCAGAAAAATTGGTGTTAAAGGAAAATAAAACCACATAAAAGGTATAAAAAATGGCTAAAAAATTAAGCACCAAAAAATGGGTAACGAGTGTGAGAAAGATAATATTGACACATTAACATGCCTGTGGGAAGACCTTTCATTCGCCACTTACATTGGAGTGTCACTTGCTGTGCGAAGCGCATTCTGGGCCCATGACGTTTACGTAGACACTTTGGTTAAAGTGATGTTGATGGCCTGTCATCAATTTTATGTGTCAACCTTGCGTTTATATATATATTCTTTTTCATACCCTGTCGCATTGCTTATTTTTATCCATCGCTTGCGGCTGCTCAAGTGCCATCTATATTTATCTCTTTTTTTTTTGGGTATCGTCATATCCTCAGTGCTTAAGTTACAAAGGTGTTACGGCAAAGCAATGTCGGCCAAAAGTGTGCCCTCAGGGTAATGTAATTCATAAAAAAAGCAATGTAGGGGAAAAAGAAACAAATTGAAACATATATATTCGGTCAAATAGCTGTATTATTACATTTGTATAAATTTATGTATTCGCCTCAATACGCTTCAATCACTCTTTCGATGTTCTGTGGTGATTTTACGAGTTGAAGTCAATATTCATAAGCAGGCGTCGCCGATTGTTTTTAGAATAAAAAATGTCAATTTTTTCATGTCTTTTATGAGGGTTCATGAGAGTGAAAGTAAAGATAACAAAATACTCATAAAAAAATTAATCTGCGCAATTGAAATCATAATGTCTCGGGTAAAGGAATATTTATAAATTTATGTGCCACGTGTTTCGAAGCTATTGACTTTTTATAACTTTAATAAAAGTAATATCAAATAAATTGAACTTAAACTCGAAACATATATTTCTAATTCCTTTTTAAAAAAAAAAAAAATAAATGTAAGGCGCGATAACCTCCGAAGAGATCTAAGGCCGAGCTTCTCTTCCAATTTGCGTCGTGCTCCTCTTGATTTTCCCTACAAATTGGCCGGACGGGACCTACATGTTTTATGCCGACTCCGAACGGCATCTGCAAAGCAGATGAGTTTTCACTGAGAGCTTTTCATGGCAGAAATACACCCGGAGTGCTTGCCAAACACTGCCGAGGGGCGACCCCGCTTAGAAAAAATTTCTTCTAATTGAAAAATCTTATTTCTAAAATTTTGATGTTGCTTTGCCTGGGAGTTGAACCCAGGGCATACGGTGTGATAGGCGGAGCACGCTACCCATCACACCACGGTGGCCGCGATCTTTAAATCTCTTTTATAATGGAGCTGTTCTGAGTGTGCATGTGGGAAGGGGTCTAGAATATTAAAAATATGAAAGATGAAGAAAAATATGTAGGGGTAGAGTGTGGTTTGTGAAGAAACAACCCTCATTTTTTAAATGCAGTCAAACAAATTATTGGGCGGGACAATGTCTGCCGGGAATGATAATACAAAAATAACAAGAAGAGATGTGTAAATTCACATACATATTAAGAACAAATTTACAGAGAAATGTCACTTATATGCAAATATCATTTGAGGCTATTAAACAGTGACTGCAAGAAAAACGAAGTTCTTGCCATTTAGTGTTTTGTGAAGAGATTAACTAAAAAGGAGCGGACCAGGACCATTCAAAATTTTCTTTGAAACTATCATATTTTCCAGCATCATATTACTACTGGTATGTAGTTACGAACCATAAATACTTATGTAGCATACTTTGGTCAGTTTAAACTTTTAAGAAATTTTTATTTAAAGTGGGCCAATTTTTTTCAGGTCTATGTTAGGTAACTTTACCCCCTTTTCAAATTTTTTTTCTCTGCTGCTGTCAGTAAAATTTAGCTGTATGCCGTAAAGATATTGCATTTTTGTTAACATTACAATAAATTTCTTTTTCAACGGGCGTAGTCGATAAAAGTTTTTTTGTCAATTCATTTAGGTCGGGGTTTCAGTGCAAGTTTGAAGTCCAGCTAAATTTAACTAGACTTTGTACAATACAATGGCAAGAAGAATTTCTCTATCAAATTTCAACATAGTATCTTCAAAAACTTTTTCTTTTGGACTGAAAAACGTCCAAATTTTCCTTTTTTAAATGTGATCCGTGCTCATTTTTCAAAGTTAGTGGGACATTCACAAACTTTTTTTTAAATATAAGAACCAACTCAGTCAAATGCGTAGGTAGGCACCAACGTATAAAATATATAAAGGTTGGAATATTGACTTCTGAAAACCTAAAAAAATAATAAACATAATCGTGCATATCTCAAGAATAGAAAATTCCACCCAAATCATATACAAATTCTACGCAACACAATAAACAAGAATGAAAACCACGACAGGTTAACTTGCAGCAAGAAAAAAAAGGTTTTTGGTTAAATCACGCCGATTGTGAATACCAAAAGTCACAGCATGACACGCAGAATAGTTGTAAGTTGTGTGTAAATGTGTAAATAACCTTTGGCGATTATGGGTTCTTAATAAAATGTCAAATTCTTTTTCAATTTACTACCAATCATGGAAAATTTGATCAATTCAGATTGAACCACTGGCATACATACATAATGCTTAAATAAACACTGAAGTCTGTAAGAAAGGATAAAATTAATAAATAATATGCGACTCAGTCAACTTGTCGCCACTAGAACACGTACGCCTTTTTTTCTACAATTCCACACCAACAATATCCGTCCTCACATTGTTGCTGTTTTGAGCTTATGCAGGCATGTTGTGCCTTGAGGGCAATGATTTATGGTGTTAGTGAGTAAAAAATACTGACTTATAACTTATACACATACATACATGCATACCAAGTACAAAACGTATCAAACAAGTGTTGGCGGCCACTAACTTTTAGCGTCCCAAAGTCCTATTTGATGTTGTGTGGGTTGTTTCCAGAAAATTTTGTGTATGCGACTTTAGCCAGACTTGGCTATTTTTGTCAAGTTGTCATGTTCTGGATGGCGGCTGTGGTTGGGAGAACGCATAAGTATGTATGTATATGCATGTGTGAAAATTTGTCAGATTGTTTATTGCCTTTGGCTTTGGGAAAAATTGAAAAATATTTTTACAAACTTTTTTGACAAGTCGTTGCTTTAAGTCTTTAGAGCTGCCGTCTGCCTCTTACATGCGAAAATGATTTTGCAAATATTAGCAGCAATCTTTGTCAACGAATCACAAAAAAATACAACATATTGTAAAGCAGTGTATTTAATAAAATACCAACTCAAGACAAATACCTTGTTGATTTAAAAATACGGAGTTTGTGACCTGCTTTGCGATGAACAGAGAGCTTGACAAAAGGAATGGTTGAAGTTTTTAGTGCAGATTCAATCCCGAATATTTTGAATGAATGCGTACAACAAATATGTTCGCTGCTGTTTTCCAAATAGAATACAAACGATTTCAGTTGTTCAGCTAGCTGGAGGACTATATTCCATTGTATGTATGGATGTATGTAAGTGTTCCGATACTTTGTCAATACACGTTTCACTTGGACGAACTTGGCTTGAAGTTGTGTTAGACAACCAAAGAAGTAAGAAAACGCACGGTACGAACAGAAAAAGAATAGCACATCTAAATATTTTTCATGCAACGCAAATAAGTGAAAAAATTAAAAACTTTTTTGTTTGGTACATAAAAATAAGAAATGTGCGGAAAGAACAATTTAGAAAAAATAAAAATAAAAAAAAGCTGACAACTTTTCAATTGTACGGGTACCGTTGGGTGGTAAGGGGTAGTCAAAAACTTTTCACACTCTCTCAATTGTTTATTTGTTTGTTTGTGTGGGTTCCTTGCGGCTTGTTTTTATTTGTTTGGTGTGCAAAAGTTTCGGCGGCCTGTTGCCCTTTCTTATACGGCTTTGTTGTGTGTTGGCAACCTCACAGCTGGGATGCCAGTACCGTCCTTTGACAGTTTTCTTTTTTTATTCTACTCTTTTCTAGTTGTCATCGTACCCACCCTTGAATTGAGTGATATTCATATTTATCCAATTTATTGCTGTGAACTATGTTAATTTTTTTGTTATTGGGTGAAAATTACAAATTGTTTGTACCATCCAACAAATGTGTTAATTTTGCGTGGGTGTTTTCCCAAGTTGTTTGTGGTACAATAAGTTGCGACGGCTTTAATTCCTGGGCACTTTGAGATTTGCTCTGAGCGGCTAAGTTATTAAAAGTTTAGGTGAATCGAATAAGCAATATAACGACCAGCGGTTTATTGCTGTATTCATGTAGCCTAAAGATTTTTCCGGAAATAAATGTAGAGCAGCAGTTGAAAAGATTAAGGCTCTCCTCAAAAAGATATTACGAAACATATGCTGCTTTTTTAATACAGCTTTAAAATCTACAGTCGAATTTAATTGCAATCACAAAGTACAACAAATATTGAAATAAGGCTTTTATGATTGTAAGTATCATTCACTTCTGAGTATTAGATTGCAATCACGTTGATTGTACAATCATTGATTGTATAACATTCACAATCATATTATGGATGTGTAATTTATCCCAAAACAGTCCAAGTTGATGTTAGACTTGCTTTATTTCGATATTTTAACAAGTTTCGCAGTCATTTAGTCTTAGTTCGACTGTTTATTACTCTTTTATTTGTGTCTTGGTCATCAGGTACTCTGATTGGGGCATTCGCTGTGCATTTTTAGGTCTCACATGTTGCTTTGGCTATGTATGTGTAGGTTATTGCATTTCTCATTCAATGGATATGTGCGGTCGGTTCAAAATTGGTTTCTCCTTAAAATATATTTATTTTATAATTTTGCCTAGAATTCACTCACATAACTTATAACTGCCTCTAATACACGTTTTTGAATTAAAAATGCTCCTGGCTACATAAAATACTTCAGGTCAACGGTTTAAAAGTTACTGAAACCCCATTGAAAGTTTTTGTTGTAATTTGCTAGTTCTACTTCACTTATCGAACTCAAACTCATCGAAAAACTTTGATATTCAATCAAATTAAAATGACATGCATTTCTGCATAAAATCTTGCCTAAAGTATTTTTTTCTTATTAAGTTTCAGTTTCTTTTAAAATTTACAAAGTTTTTGCTTTTTATTTTCATTACCACCTTTCACCAAAACACACTTTTCAATTCCATTTTCAATTTTCATGTATTTGCTAACAAATTTATGAGCAGAGTCATGGACGATAAATAAGGTTGGCAGGTGGTGTGGCGATATTGCAGCGACAAATGGTGGACAAAAAATTTAATTAAAAGGAAAAGTACAAAAAAAAACATTATAAAGTAGCCGAACTTAACTGAGTTGTTTCTACAACTTTGGTCATTTCAATTAAGGGCTATGGTTGGGAGAAAAGAAAGGTGGAAACAAAGAAAGTGAAAATAAAGCAAGACAAATTTTAAAACTTTCTTTCAGCAATGGTCTGATTAGACTTAAAAAAATTGCGCCAACAGCTAATTGAAGAGGAAATGCATAGCAATCGTATGTTGGTGTGTGTATGTGTGTGTGGTAGGCACGATTGATGGGCGAGTTAAAAGCGTGAGTTTTATTTTGCTTGTAGATTATGTTCGATGATATGATGAATGTAATAAGGCATTCGCTGATGAAGGGATTTGTTGTGGATGAAACTATGAATACCAAGGCAGAAGTTGATGTTCGCGAAGGCATTCAGTAGGGTATTATACAATCTTAGCTACAGTTTTTCACTATAACTTTTTTCTTAGATAAAAAGAGGTTGGGGCATTGTTCTAAATGAAGGGAAAGTTTGAACTCTGCGATTGATATCAAGAAAAGAGACAATGATTTTTTAATACGTATTTCAAGCGGATCATCACGAGTTGGGTACATTTTTTGATAGTAAATTTAATTTCACAACTAACGTTAACTTGTGTTTAACTAGTTCTGTTACACATAGTTTTTACGTATGTACGTCGAAATTTTACTGTACTCACTTAGCCAAACACATTTGTCAGATCGATGTAGGAACGTGACACTGTTGTTGTTGTTGTTGTAGCAATGCTCGCCCCACCCAATAGGCGCGACCGATCACAAATTGTCATCAATATCCTCTAACGGGAGTCCAAGGAAACTTGCCGTTTCAACAGGGGTGGACCATAAGGAAAGGGGTGTTAGAGGCGTTGGTTCCACATTACAATTAAAGAGATGGTTGGTGTCATGTGGGGACACATTGCAAGCAGGGCATACATTTTGTATGTCGGGGTTGATTCTGGATAGGTAAGAGTTTAACCTGTTACAGTATCCAGAACGAAGTTGAGCAAGAGTGACACGCGTTTCCCTGGGGAGTATGCGTTCCTCTTCTGCGAGTTCTGGATATTTTTCTTCAAGTACTGGATTCACCGGGCAATTCCCGACATAAAGGTCCGACGCCTGTCTATGGAGTTCACCAAGGACCTGCTTGTGTTTTTCGCTTCATACGGCTGGGTTCTCAGGTGCCGTATTTCCTCAAAATGCTTACGGAGATGACTCCTTAGGCCCCTAGGCGGTGCTGGTTCGTCAATCAGATGTCTGTTGGGATGCCCAGGTTTCTGGGTATTCAACAGAAACTGTTTAGTCAGCATCTCATTTCTCTCCCTGATGGGGAGTATTCTCGCCTCATTATGCAGATGGTGTTCTGGGGACATAAGAAGACAGCCCGTGGCGATTCTGAGAGCAGTATTTTGGCAGGCCTGTAGTTTCTTCCAGTGGGTGGTTTTTAGGCTTGGCGACCATATGGGTGACGCGTAGCACGTAATCGGCTGGCTAATTGCTTTGTATGTGGTCAAGAGCGTTTCTTTATCTTTTCCCCAGGTACTGCCAGCAAGGGATTTGAGGATTTTATTACGGCTCTGAATTCTTGGAACAATTGCGGTTGCGTGCGCACCAAAATGTAGATCCTGATCAAACGTCACACCCAAGATTTTGGGGTGTCGGACAGTCGGTAGCGTAGTGCCATCGACGTGGATGTTCAATATGGTCGACATTTGGGGCGTCCATGTTGTAAATAAGGTCGCGGAAGATTTAGTCGGTGACAATGCCAGGTTTCGCGAGGCGAAAAAACTGGAGAGATCAGGGAGATAGCCGTTTATTTTATTGCATAGCTCATCGATCTTTGGGCCTGGGCCTGTGGTCATTATTGTGCAGTCATCGGCGTAGGAAACGATTGTGACTCCTTCCGGTGGTGAAGGTAGCTTAGATATGTAGAAATTAAACAAAAGCGGGGATAGGACACCACCCTGTGGCACCCCTTGTTTAATTCTCCTTTGTTTTGATGTTTCGTTTCTGAATTGCACCGATGCCTGCCGACCACCCAGATAATTTGCGGTCCACCTTTTAAGACATGGGGGAAGGGTGGACCCTTCCAGGTCTTGCAGTAACGAGCCATGGTTGACCGTATCAAAAGCTTTTGATAGGTCTAACGCTACGAGTACTGTTCTATGGTGGAGATATTGATTCAAACCGCAATTTATCTGGGTGCTAATGACATTTAGCGCGGAGGTAGTGCTATGGAGTTTTCTGAAGCCATGCTGATGAGGGGCTAGCTGCAAATGTGCTTGGAAATAAGGGAGCAAAATGGCTTCAAGCGTCTTTGTCACTGGCGATAGGAGAGATATCGGACGATATGACTCACCTACGTTAGCTGGTTTCCCAGGCTTTAGTAGCGGGACCACCTTGGCCATTTTCCATTTCTCGGGTATGACAAAGGTGGAAAGAGACAGGTTGAAGACATGCGCTAAGTATTTGAAACCCTCTTTCCCTAGGTTTTTAAGCATCGGCATGGCTATGCCGTCTGGGCCCACTGCTTTGGATGGTTTAGCGCGACCAATGGCGTCCTCAACCTCTCTAGCGGTGATGGTAATTGGTGACGCGCTGAGTTTGTGTTTATGTGCGTGTCTATTGGCTCTCCGTCTATCTTTGTCGACCGTAGGATGCATTATATATTGTCGGCAGAAAGCGCTTGCGCATTTTTTCGCATCCGACAGCACCTTATCGCCAAAGGCGATGGAAACTTTGTCTTTGTGCTTAGTCGGATTCGATAGGGACTTTACGGTGGACCAAAGTTTACCTACACCGGTAGAGAGGTTACAACCTCTTAGGTGCTCTTCCCATTTCGCCCGCTTGTGTTCGTCCACAAGCAATCTGATGCGTTGGTTTATATCCCTTATTTGGGGGTCGCCTGGATCAATCTGTCTTATAAGGTCGCGTTCCCTCGCTAAGCTCGCGGCCTCCGCCGGGAAGTGGGGCCGGATTTCGGGAATTCTGCCGGCGGGAATGAAATGTGCTGAGGCGGATTCAATGACCTTACGGAAGGCACGCTCCCCTTGGCGGGCATCAGTCGGGATAGGGAGGGCAGCAAAGCTGCTGTCTGTTGCAGATTTATATTCTTCCCACTTTCCTTTTTTGAAGTTTATGAAAGTGCGTTTTTCGGTGACGATGAAGTCGGCAGTACGCTCGAACGAAATAAGTATGGGCAGGTGGTCGGATGCCAATGTTACCATCGGCTGCCAGTTGACGCAGTTTACGAGTTCTGCGCTCACGATTGAGATATCTGGCGAGCTATGACAGCTTCCTACCATACGTGTGGGGGCGTCTCCGTTTATTGTGCAGAACGTCGTTTCGTCTATTTGATCCGCCAACATCTCACCCCTACTGTCCGCCCGCAAGTTTGAATGCCATAGGTTGTGATGGGCATTGAAATCGCCTAAGATAATGCGATTGTTGCCAGTGAGTAAGGCCTCGATATTAGGGCGGTATCCACTGGGGCAACAGGTGACAGGAGGGATGTAGATGTTGATGATTTCTAGATTTGCATCGCCTGACCGGACAGATAGGCCTTGACGTTCTAAGACATTGTCACTGCGGTCGATGCCAGGATCAAATATATGATATTGCACAGAGTGGTGTATAATAAACGCGAGGCCGCCTCCATTTCCGCTCTCGCGGTCTTTCCTGTGGACATTATAACCAGAGCAGGTCTGCAATGCAGATCTTGCTGTGAGTTTAGTCTCTTGAAGCGCAGCAATGCGGATGTTGTGCCGCTTCATGAAATCGACTATCTCCGTAATCTTCCCAGTTAGTCCATTACAGTTGAACTGCAGAATTCTGAAGTGCATGAGGGGTGACGCCGCCACTCTAGGGGTAAGTGAGGGGTGACTACGCCTAGGTTGTGGAAGGCCAGGACGCAATTGCTGTTGTGGCCTTGGGACTGGGCGCCCTTGGGCAAGCATTGGAGTACCCGGATGATTTGGGTTTGCGACCTGGCAACATGGCGCGATGAAACCCGTCGGGGGGTTGCCGTCGCGGAGACCAGAACATCTAGGAAAGTGGCACCACCCAAGGCAGGAGCTGCATTGAGCGGATGTCGCAAACCTATATATTCTGTGCTGGCAGACGGTGCAAACGGAGGCAGGGACTAAGAGTCTGTTTCCCTGACCTGCACGATTGCTGCCAGAAAAGAGGGGGGGAGAAGAAGACGGGGGCAGGGGCTGATGCTCAGCATTGCTACCAGCTCTACTACGAAGGTAGTAGTCATGAGTGGTATCAGCTGTTTGAGTTGTTGGCGCCGTGGGGCGCGAGCAGCAGCGGGTACTTGTTGTGGCTTGCTGAGCAGCGAAGCTGCTGGAAGGTAGTGGGGATACGCTTAGGCGTAGACTACGGCACGCCCTTGGGCGTGAGCAGCAAGGAGCCACAAAAGATTTATAAAAGTTACGTGGACGTCGGGTTTTGGGATCAAGCCCAGAACAACCTGTCCGATGCAACCATCCCTTGCACGAGACACACTGAACAGAGTATGACCGTCCTAAAAAGATTCTTTTCTGGCAAATGCAGCAAAACCATTTCTCATGACCGGGGTCAGGAGACGGACCCGGATTGGGTTCGATACCTTCCCGGAGTAAGAGAATATGTAGCAGTCCTGCTGCAAGGAGCTGCTGGGAGGATGACAATTTGTGGGACGGACGAAACAAATTAAATGGGGTCACGTGACACTCTCATTTGTAGGTGATATCAGCTTGGGCTTTGTACTTAGTTTTTGAATATCGATTTCTTTGGGTTGATCGATCTAACCACCCTTGAATTATCCAATCTATTTTGTTTTGCTCATAAGGCATTCGTTGCATTTGTGAGAGCTTTGATTCTGAATAAAATGTGGTTCAATGTCCTATGCAAAATCCTCTACAATTTGAAACCTCAAATATTTTTATTATGTTGTTAGCGCTCTCAAGGCATAAACCGATCTGGATATATTTTTAATCCTTCAGGTGCTGACTTCACGTGCAACATACATTGGTGTAGTTGATCATTTAAAATCTTGCCATACTCAGCTTGGCAAAGCTCAGAGTATTTTAACTTTGTTGATATAACGATAGATTGTAACGACATAAGCTAATCGAGATAAATATAGTCTTCCAAATATCAAAATGATTAGGATAAAAAAGAATTTCCGTTTGCATGTCCGTCCTTCCCTCAGTCCACCTGTGAACACGATACCTTAAATAAATTTTGAGATATCTTGTTAAAATTTTGTAGGTGGGTTTCGCTGCTATGCCTGAAAGGAATAGGACAAGGACAATAGGAAATAGACAAAACACCTGCGAAAATTTTTTTAAGTGTATTTTTAACAAGAAAATTAGTATGTAAATAAAGAAATTGAAAATGGACGCGGAGGTTCCGTTTTTGGAGCAATCATCAATGTTTGGAAAGCCATAACTGGAAGTAGAGTTGACCTATCGGTAAAATAATTTCCTTTATAAAGAGGAATAGTTGGAATAAAAATTGGCAAAATCGATCAATAAGCACGCCCACTTTTACTAATACTTAGTGTTAAAAGACTGAATCTAAACTGCGGTTAGAAGCTCTCAGCTGAGTAAGTATTGTTCGGTTACACCCGAGTTTAGACACCCTTAATTGTTTTTTTTTATTAAATTTAGTATTTTCAAAATTGGCAATCTGTGAATTCAAAGACTCTACTTACAAATAAACAAATCACTTAAGCTGGTCAATTTTTAAATTAGTTTTAAATGCAACTATATTTATATGTATATATATAATGTACATACTGAGATATGCTTTGTATTCATACGTTAATACATATATACTAGGCATGTGAAAAGTAAAAGCTTTCGCTTTACATAAAACTTTTATTGAGTGGTCAAGTGCAGTGCCCTTTCCCTTCGCGATATAACACCAAGCTTAGACAAGTACATAGAAACACAGACACTTAGTAGGATTCGCACGAAGGCGCCGGCACAATTACATTCCGAAACAATCACATCATATCTAAAAGCGTAGGACTTATATCTCGTTGTTTTCTACGGAAGCACCATAAAAAAATTAAGCAGTAGAAGTAAAAGTTATACAAATTTCTATCTTTTGCTAGTTTGTAGGTGTGCAAGAGTGGAAGCACATCAGCCAGTAAAGGCCATGGCACAATGACATTTTTCATAAAGATGCGTTTAACACAAGCTTATGCGTTCCAATAACGTCGCCACAATCAACCAAGATGTTGCGTTTGTAACTGTGAAAGATCTTCAGACTTGGCAATTGAAGTTTATTTCGCCTTGCCCATTCACATAAAAATTTTCGCAAAGCACTGGTATAAACATTATCCCTATACAACAAAGATATTTGCTAACATATTTTGTGTCGTATTCGATTGTTATATTGCAGTTTTTACTTGCGAAAAATGTTAAAAAATTTACCAACCAGTGGGAAAAATAATTTTACTTGCAAAGTGTGTCAACACCCTTAACCAAAACAAATGTCACATTCTTTTTCTTATGCTTTGCTTGTAACAAAATTTGGGAGATGGCTACTTTTCATTATCAGATGGCGCCAGTGTCGCTCATTCTACCGTTCTCCATAAATATGCGTGCAATCTACTTATAATGCATAAGCTTGTGTTAAACTAATCTATATGAAAAAGTGCTATGTGTCGGGGCTTTAAAAATAAATTGGAGAGGAGTGCATGTTTCCATGGTAGATCAGTTATATAATAAGCTTTCAAGCGCTATAGCTTGTTTCGCAATTCATATATGCCTTAATTTCAGATAAACCTAACACCCACATCAGGCGTAGCGGAATAAAAGCCTAGAATATTCCTTTTGTAGGCGAAATGTTCGAGGGATCAAAAAAGTAGCTGCCGAGGCAAGGTTGTCCACATCTGCACACTTTCCTTAACCTTCGGGGAGTATATTTGCGGCTACAACAAAAACGACATCATCACCCACGTGGTATAATTTAAAGAAATTCGCACACAACTCCAAGGCCTAGTATTCTAAGCCTTTGGAGGAATTAAATCTGCCTTATATAAGGCGTAGCTTATTTGATGAGCGCACGACATAGTACAAGTTTATTATCATATTTTATATGCTATATTGTATATATAGGTATGTTTGAGTGGTTACTCGTAATGTTAAACTTTTACGATTTCATTGTTGTTTTGATTGTTTAGCACTATAATTGTGTTGGCGCTGCAAATGTAAACAGCAACAAAGTAGTTCAAAACAAGATTTCAGCACTTGCTAAAGTATGTATGTTTGTATATATAATGCGAAAATGATACCAGGAGGGTAGCGGATGGGAGCAGATAAACGTATGAATGGATGAATGATTATATTCGTCTGACCGAATGCTTGCAAAATTAGCTGCTGACTGGTCAGTGGTCGCTGTGAACTCAAGTTTTGTGTATTGAGAAAATGAAGTAGTTGTGTAAGTGAGTTTTAGCTATGAGCTTGGTTTGCTAACTAGAACTTTAAGTTAGGAATGAGAGTTAGTTATACGGTGTGGTAAACAGAAAGACTTTTAAGTGCGTTTTTTCGCTTTTACGTGTTAGAGAGAGCGTAGGTCCGTCAAAAGAAGCCACAAAAGTAGTTCCAACAATGAACTAAAAGCAGGCTAAACAAAGTTGGCAGAAATCGTTTCTTTTTAGCTCTAAAATTGTTATATATCTTTTTGTGTGTTGATCGTACTTGAAGCAGATAATAAAGAAAAATTGTAGAGCTAAAAAGAAGAAATACACGCAACTACTATTCATTTTTAAGCAAGCAAATATAAATAGTGAGACCAGAGTATTGTTTCAAATCTTAAAGCTGCGAACGCATCTTGAAAATGCACATTTTCGTAATTTTAAAAGGGTTAAACTACGAGTTTTTAAATTTTTTAAATTCACATGTGGGTTGAATCACTTTTTTAAAAGTTGCTATTCGTTCGTGAACAATTTTTTTCGGTCAGAATGAAGTATTTTTCGTTTGACTTCAATCGGCAAAAAAATATAAAACAAAAAAATAAATAAATACAAATCTCGGAAAAAGAGAGGAACGTGTTTTTTTTTACAATTTTTGTTAATGACTGCCGTTGATATTATAATTTTTGTAATCAATTTCAGGCCCTATCAGGGCTTATATTACAATTTATTTCTAAAAAAATTAAATATTAGGTAGGACTATGAATGTTTTCACCTGTAAATGGGACACCCTAATTCACGTGTAGTGTTTTCATGCAAACTCATCACACAGAAGGAGTTTGCATTTGCCGGCTTCGTTGAAATTTCGACATCTCTTTGTATCCTTAAATTTTTTTCTTGTAGAATATAGAAAATTATGAATTTGGAAATTTGTTTTCGATATATACATATGTATATATTTTTTTTTTATATCACTGTGCAAACTTGTCTGACTTAAGTGAAGTATTTTTTTCATTTAATTCTGTTTTTCATGGTTTTTCTGGAAAAAAATGTATCTTAAAAAATTATATAAAATTTTGTTTAAAAGATCTTAAATTCTTAATAGCGCGTAAATATTGCTTAGTAATGAAAGTGAAGCCATACCCAAAACAAAAAACTTTGGTGAATTCGAAGTGAATCAGCAAATTTTTTCAAAATAACTTTGAGATATATATATATATATTACTTTTAGATTTAGAAACCAAATCTGCATAAACTGAACACACTAACGCACAATTTTTGTTTTTGGTTTGTTGCGCCAATTTATTACATAATCATTTTAAATTTTTTAAGGCTGACTGCTCAATGCTTCCATGTAATAAATATAAAGCATCAAATTTCAATTTTGTAAGTAAAGTACTTGACATGGCAAAAAAACGAGTCATTTTATCACAAGCTTCCGCTTGTCTACATTTATTTCGGCATTTCGACTAACATTACTTACTTACATAGATGCCATCACGTCTCGCTCGCTTATCTCTAAGCAAATCGTTTTTCTTGCTATACTAGTTAGCGTACTAACTTGACTAGAGCTTTTATTACCCAGCTAACTGGGCGATATACCGACAACTACTACCATGTACATATATATGTATTTAGTTCTATTGTGCCGTTCATTCGTATCTGCCAGTTTAACAATTACTTATAGTCTTTGTTGGATCGTTGTCCTTTTAGCCGCTCTTACCATCGACTCTGTTCTATGCTTGCCTTCTATATTTATTTTTGTCGTTATTTTTTTACTATGCCAAAACACGAACTTTCCCATCATTTCACTACAAATTTAACGACAATTTATGTCCTTCTACTTATTTTATCATCTTCATCGTCGTCGGCAACATCTCAGTGTCGTGCAAATTTTGACTCATCTTTCAACATCGTCGTCGTCGACGTCATTGTCATGCTGTTGTTGATGCCATATCTATTTTGTCTTGTCGCCTGACCGCCTTGCTTATATCAAATGCTTTTTGCTATATTTTCTTGACTGGCCAAACGAAAATTTACTTTTTTTTTTCGTTTTCAAATACACAAAGCTAAGCAAAGCAACACGGCGAGTTTGCTAACAAGAAACTATAAAAAAAATATAAAGCAACAACATGAGTTCATAGTTATTGTGGCAACAACTGAAGATGATGTGAATGCTGAAGACGTTGATGCGAGCGATGACAATGTCAACAAAATTGCTGTAGCACCAACAACAACATTTTGGTCAACACAAGCATGTACAAAAATGAGCAAAAAACCTTCAACTGCTTTGCAATGTAGTCGGAGAATTGGTCTTTTTTTGCTACTTGAATTGGACATTTTAACAAATTAGTTTACAGATAAGCAACCGACAACATCAAGGAGTCAAGCAGCATTTACAGTTGCATGATTTGGAGATTATTTTAGTTGGCATTTAGATATTTGTTGCTTTAGCCCAAAAAAAAAAGCTCCCTCTCACCTTGTGGTATTAGCGGATTATTTGACAAATGTCATTGGAAGGGTGGGAGAATGAGCTACAAGGTTTCACAATTATTCCACCACCGCAAACCTTTTTCCCCTTTACTCTATTTAAACTCAAGCTTGAACTCGTATTATAAAAAACCATTTGGGGTAAACTGCCATAAGCGCTCACTTTTTGAATATAAGATTTTTATCCTTTAAAGTTTGATTATCAAGTTCATCGCTTAGAAACTTAGATGCTTTAAAGTAAGTAAGGTCTGCATAAAACAAAGCTATAGCGATGTATATTTAGCTCATGAACTGACCGGCTAGATTAGTTAGCTCAGTGTAATGTTATATACGAAGAGTTATAAACCAATTTGTACAGCATTATTGTAGGGTTGCTATGGTATTCGATTTAAAAACTCAATAAATAGGCTATGCAGGACCTTTTTAAAAAGTGCCTAGACGCTACAAAAAGTACAGTAAAAACGATATAAATATACATATATAGATAGTAGACGTATTAAAGACAGCTAATTAAAACTATAATTAAGGTAGACGATTTAGGAAAAAATTTAAGTAAATAAACGGTCAGTTGAAGATTAATGTGAAGAGAAATAATTGAATAGATTGCGCTTGTACTTGCTTTGGTTTAAATTTTTCCTTATTGCAGCTAGATTGAGTTCCATACACGAACGGTATTGACGAAAAACAGCCTTGTAAAGAACAAAAAATTGAAGTTGGATACAACTACGCTACATGACCTCAGAGATCTGGCAAACGGGGTCCAGTTTCTTCGCCTCGCGAGACCTGACATTGTCACCGAATAAATGATCGGCGACCTTATTTACAACACAAACGCGCCAAATGTCGACCATATTGAGCATCCACGTCGATGGATCCACGCTACCAACTGTCCTACACCCTAAAATCTTGAGTGTGACGTTCGACCAGGATATACATTTTGGAGAGCATGCAGCCGCAATTGTACCGAAAATCCAGAGCCGCAATAAAATCCTCAAATCTCTTACCGACAGCACTTGGAATGAAGATAAAGGAATGCTCATTACAACCTACACATCATTTGGACGGCCGATTGCATGCTACGCGTCCCTGATATGGTTGCCAAGCCTAAAAGTTACTCACTGGAAGAAAATACTGCCCTCAGAACCGCTACGGGCTGTATTCTTATGTCCCCAGAACACCATCTACATAATGAGGCGACAGTACTCCCCATTAGGTAGAGAAATTAAATGCTAATACCCAGAAACCTGGGCATCCCAACAGACAGCTGTTTGATGATGATACACCGCCCAGGGGCTTGAGGGTTCATCTCCGCAAGCATTATGAGGAAATACGGCTTCTGAGAACACAGCCGTATGAAGCAAAAAAGCACAAGCAGGTCCTCAGTGATATCCACAAACAGGCGTCGGACCTTTATGCCCGGCGCATCCAGCACTTAAAGAAAAATACCCAGAACTAGCAGAGAAGGAACGCACTCTTCCTAGGGAAACGCGCGTCACTCAAGCTCAACTTCGATCTGGGTACTGTAACAGGTTAAATTCTTACCCATCCCAAATCAGTTCCGTCATACAAAATGTATGTTCTACTTGCAATGTGTCCCCACATGACACCAACCATCTCTTCAATTGTATTGTGGAACCAACGCCTCTAAGACCTCTATCATTTTGGTTAACCCCTGTTGAAACAGCAAGTTTCCTTGGACTCCTGTTAGAGGACGTTGATGGCAATTTGTGATTGGTTGCACCTATTGGATGGGGCGAAGCACTGCTAAAATAACAACAACAACAACAACAGATATCTGGCAAATGTGAGTTTCTCATATAAGTACGGTGGGGATTTATTAGAAAACAACCGAAACAAGAAAATTAAACTTGAGACCGCCACGCAGAAATATGATCGAACCTACGTAACTCAAAAACGTAGTGAGTTACATGATTGAGGGCAATCTCAATTTTGTGTGCAGAACAGGAATCTAGTTTGTTGAAAATCTACTCTGAATAGGTTATTATTGGCAATATTATTCTTCTAATTTGAGGAGGCGTAAACAGTGCAGGTAGCCTCAGATTGCGCAATGTACCATACACTTTACCAACAAAAGAGTGAATATGGTCAACAGAAGTTAGGTTTGGGTTAATTACGAAACCCAGATTCGTGATTTGTGAGTTGTCTAAATAGGAAATAATGGTAGCTATTTCTGGTGGGTGAGGGAACTCTGGTATGAAGTTATTAAACAAAAAAGGGGTAGGAAACAACCGTAATTCACGGAAATACTAATTATTAGGGACTCTGATGTTTAAAACTTAAATATCGATCAAAACAGCTCTCAACTCAAATAAAAAGATGATAAAAAAATTTTAAGGACTATCTTTATATAAATGGACCAAAAAATAGAAGGCAATTTTTCCTTTAATACAGACATAATCTTGTTAATCTTGTTGAATTTTGAATAACTTAAATTACTAATCAAAGTTGCAATTGCCTTTTTGTAGGCATTACTAAAAAATTTAAAATAAAAAGATGATACAAAAATTTTACGGACTACCTTTATATAAATGGACCAAAAATAGAAAGCAATTTTTCCTTTAATACAGACATAATTAAACTTTGAATAAAAAACTTTAACAATAGCTCTTGTAAAAGAATTTTGGGATTTAAAACTACAAAGGAGGAGAGCAATCTTTCAATTTAAGGCAAACCATGAACTTGGAATTAACTAATTGATTATTTAAAATTTAAACACGCGCTCTACTTTTATAATTTTAAATCCCAAAATTCTTTTACAAGAGCTATTGTTAAAGTTTTTTAGTCAAAGTTCAACTATGTCTGTATTAAAGGAAAAATTGCTTTCTATTTTTGGTCCATTTATATAAAGGTAGTCCTTAAAATTTTTGTATCATCTTTTTATTTTAAATTTTTTAGTACTGCCTACAAAAAGGCAATTGCAACTTTGATTAGTAATTTAAGTAATTCATAAGTGAAAATTCTTATCTTTATTTATTTGTTCAAAATAGCAAGATTTAATAGAATTAGTGGAATGTTCGCTGAAAACACTGACGAAAACAACAGAATCCCACCTCGCATCATAACAAGAGAAATCCACCTCGTTTGTCAGCTACTTAATTTGCGCAGCTGAAAATTGTGGTGAAATTCGCATACGCCTGAAAGTTTAAAAGAATCGTGGTGAAAGTCGCATACGCCTAAAAGTATGCAAGGACGTGCATTGAGTTGGGCCTTCAACGAGGTGGAATTCTACAATGCCTGCAACACTCAGGAGGCTAGCAATGAAGGCATGACCTGATCTTCTAAATAGTGAGACTTGTGCGTTACGCAGCTCAAATTTTTTGATCAAACATTGCACTGTCACCGAGTTTTAAACTATATTTCAGGTTTCAAGTCTCTTAGATATCCAGGAAGTTGGTTAAAAATCGATTGCAAGATTCCAAATTTAAAACTAGTTTTCTCAATATCTCGATCCGTGCGCCACCTAGCGGAATTTTTTTGATAAAATATTGCATTGTCACCGGGTTCTGACTTACTGCTCAAGTTTCATATATTCAGCTCAGCCGGAAGTTACTCAAAAATCGATTGCAAGATTGCACTCGTTTTTCAAGGATTTGTAGTTATCTTACTGAGCGCGCCACCTAGCGAAATTTTGTTTTCTGTAAATTGTATTGCCACCGGGTCTCGAACTATGTGCTAAGTTACAAGTCTCTAGGTAACCGGGAAGTTAGTTAAAAATGGATTGAAAGATTCCCAAATAAAAATTAATTTTCCTTATATCTTGATCCATGCGCTACCTAGCGGATTTTTTTTTGATAAAATATTGCACTGTCACCGAATTCTGAGTTAAGGTTCAAGTTGCATAACTCCAGCTCACCGGACAGTTACTCAAAAATCGATTGCAAGATTCCCCTCGTTTTTCAAGGATTTGTACTTATCTTACTTAGCGCGCCACCTAGCGGAATTTTGTTTTCTGTAAATTGTATTGTCATCAAGCCTCGAACCGTGTGCTAAGTTTCAAGTCTCTAGGTCACCGGGAAGTTAGTCAAAACTGGATTGAAAGATTCCCTAATCAAAACTAATTTTCTTAATATCTCGATCCATGCGCCACGTAGCGAATTTTTTTTTGATCAAATATTGCATTGTCACCGGGTTCTGACTCACGGCCCAAGTTTCAAGTTTCTAGCTCACAGGGAAGTCACTTAAAAATCGATCGCAAGATTCCCTGCATTTTTTCAGGGATTTTCTTTTATTGCGATTCGTCTGACACCTGGCGGCATTTTGTTTTCCACGAATTGTAGTGCCATCGACTCGCAAACTATGTGCTAAGTTTCAAGTCTCTGGATCATCGAGAAGTCAGTTAAAAGTCGATCGCAAACTTTCCATTTTAAAATTAATTTTCTGCACATCTCGATCCGTGCGCCACCTTGTGGATTTTTTTTTCATTGCATTGTAATGTCTCCCAGATATGATCTATGTTCTAATTATCAAGTGTCTAGCTCAACGGGAAGTTACCGAAAAAGACTTTTCGGTGGGTCAAAAATTTGTTTGGAATGAGGGGACAAACATCAAAGGGACTCAAAGGTAATAAAAATAACAATGTTCAGGAGGCAAAAAACCCATTGACTAATTAAAATAAAATAACGCAAGTTGGAATTTTTCAAATAAATACATCTAGATAAATAATTTTGAATACAATCAAACAGATGGCAAGTTGGCATAAGTTATAGCGATTTTTGAAGGAATTACATTGCACTCGCTCTCACAAGCACCATAAAAGCCGTAGCATAGATACTTTTTCATGCAAACAAGAAACATATGCTGCTCTTATACACTTAAATATATAGAAAACTAAATGGGTGTGGCTCCATTATCCATAAAATATACGCATAGTACAAAAATTTGCGTTAACATAAAATGCCTGAAAGCCGGCTACTATAAATTGGCATTTATATCAAAAAGTTTTGGCGCTGTGGCTTTGTTTACTCGGCAAGAGTTAAGAAAGTTATAGAAAAAACTAAAAAAAGTTTAAAAAGACAACAAAAACAATTGTTAATTTTAGCACATTACCAACCACGTTGCTGCCGCTCTTTTGTGCTGTGTATAACAAAAAAAAAGAGTTTGGTGCATTAAGGCATGGAATATTTTTGTCTTGCTCGCCTGTATATTATTACTTTTTCTTAAAATTAAACAATTGCTTCGATAATATGTACATACATATGTACAAAAGGAATTACAAACTCACATGGAATTAAAAGGATTTTAAAAAGGTCCCACAGATAAACGAAGTAGGAGCAGAATATATTTTGCTCACGTACGGAAATAAATAGAAAAATAGCAGTGGCATTTTTTTTTCGAATTCGACAGTTATATTCTTTTTTCATTTTCAACATCCTACACATTTCGAAAACGCTTTAGATAAAATCTGAAAAAATTTCACCAAAATTTCAAACTTTTTATTTGAAGTTCTCTGAATTGGTTTCATAATGCAATTTGGTAGCTCAGTTAATTTTAGTCCAACAAAATACAAGTTATAAGTCTCTCAAAATTCGCATTGATTTTTGAAATATTTTTCCAAAATGTGTTTTACATCTTCCTCCATATAAAGTTAGATAATTTTTTGTCTACAATCAATGAAAATTTTGGGAAACTTATAACTGGTACTTTGTTGTACTAAAATTGATTGAGCTACAAAACTACATATTCAAGAAAATTTCGTTTGCATAGTTTCAATCATGACAAAAACACCTACAAGGTATAACCGTTTCTGATATTATTAACGTTTTTCCGAACGAAATTTGAAATTTCTGAACTACAAATATGCATATATATTTATGTTTTTTTTTTTTTTTTGTCAAACATAAACAAATTTGAATATTTCACTGGGTTTCTATTTCTGATTTTTTTTTTGTTTTGTGCTTGTAGCAAAACTGTTTTATATGAAGCTTGGGAAGGATTCAAAAGTGTTCATATTTATTTAAATTTTCGGGAAGCTATATATTTCCAATAAGCTTTTTTTTTATTCCACTAAGTGCTGGCTGTCTTGACACAGGCAATATGCTAATATTATGTATGTATGTGGTAAATATTTTGCCACTCCTTTTTCCCATATTGTGCCAGCATTTTCGTGCATATGTGGTCTATGATAACAGGCAGCTGGCTAATAATGTTGGCAACGCCAAAACCAAGCTAAGCAACAACAAGTGCTTATAGTCCCAACCAGACGCATTGTTTGGCAGTAACGGTGAAAATACAACGAATATATACATATAACTATCTGCGATTGAACATGTCTGTATGTTTGCATAATGAATGTATGTATACACTCAGCTAAGCTTTGATAAAGGACAAAGTTTATGCTCATGTCCCAAGACAATCTTTTACCAAAGTGAACTTTTTTTGTTTCGAATCTTTTGCAACCAGCTTGAAACCCCACGGCGCCTTTAATCACGCTACAAATCTAAGCGTGTGTGTGAACAGATATATGCACTTGTATTGGTATATAGATAGTTGCATGTGTTGTCGCAAGCTGCCATTTTTCTCTTAATTTTTTTCTAATGTCTCTCAGGCTAAACTTGCTGTGGGAAAAGCGTTAGTAGAGTTTTGCAACTCGTTTAAGTTAGGCTAAGCCTTCCTGATTTTTCTTTATATATAAATACTTTTCCCCTAGTTTTGACGCTATTGCAGAGATTAACTTTAATTAGACCCAAGAAAGTGATTTATTTTGATATGTTTTTTTGTTTTTGCCTACACTCGAAATACTTTGGGAAACAACAAAGGGCGTAAATGGCATAGAAATGTATTATATTTAAGTACCTACACACATCTGAATATACGTACATATGTACGCATTTGTGTATGTTTGCAGTTGAGAAATCACATACGTTTATAGGCCACGATATGCTTGAAGCTCATTTCGGCTGATTATATTCCAGAGGCAACGACTTTGTCACTGGCGCTCAATGAAATTTACGCGACGCAGTCGTCTGTGTAACTGCTTTTAATGGGTTTGGCTATGATAGCAACCGCGCGTGAAATGCGTGTAAAGGTAATGATTTTTTATGTATGCAAGAGGGTGTGTGTGTGTAGATTCGTTTGAGTGGAATTTGAATCAGCGCTTTATGAATGCTCGCATGAGCAATTTTTTATGTACATACATAATTCAAATTGTTTCTACTTCGGAATGAAAATTGAAATTACGTAAAAAATGCTTTAAATTCTAAAAGGCAAACAAAAAATTAATTAGGTATGTGTTTAACGCAATGATGTGAATGCGTATTTCCAGTTAAGAACAATTCATTTATTGTATTTAACACCTAAAACTAACAATTGGAATTTCAAGGATGATATTTCAAATAGCAAGTATGATAATTTAAATGATAAATATTTCCACAATGGAACGAAAAATTTGATTAAATGAAACTTGATTAGTTAAGTCAAAAAATAGAACTCGATATTTGATCCTTCATGCGACCGCACAAGGGTTAGATGGAAAGAGGGGACTAATGCAACGCAAGTGCTACTTCGGGTGGTTTTATATGGAAAAATATAACTTACGGCTTGAGGATAGATACTTCCTTTGTTAGATGTGGTGGAGGTAATGATGATGATGATTGGTCCGTAGTTGATGATCTGATGGAAATGGTAGATGATTGGTAGATGATTTTGGATGGATTCGGTTGTTTTGTCGATACAAACTGATATCATCAGTATTAAAAATCAAGAGAGCGTTGTTATGTATCGCACTAGTATTTATAAAAAGAAAATATTGATGGAAGGCAACTCCAACAATGTTGACTGGAAGCACTGAATGGCAACTCCAGTCTACTCTACAGCTAGGGTTGTATGAACGCTGTAGTAAGGTGAACGCAAGTCACTGGAGAAGTGATCGCAAGTCGCAGATGGGTGGTTAGGTGAACGCAAGTCACATAACTGGTTAGGCGATCGAAAGTCACTTACGGAACGCATAGTGACCTACGGAACGGAATATTATTTAAGTGAGCACAACTCACTTAAACAGTATGAACAAAATATCGCCCTACACCAAATTTAAACGTAGTTGTGAAATGATTCAAAATATATATAAACTATTTTATTCGAAAAAATTCTTTCTTCTTTAAATTCGAAAACGTTTCTCGGCTTACTAAAATCAACTTAAAGTCTTATTTCAGCTGTTAAATAATTGAAAATAAGAAAGACGAGAAACGAATAAAATGATATAATAAATAAGTTGCATAAAAACGTAACATTTGAAAAATTTAGTAGCAATAAAGCACACAAAAGCTTCTTCCACATCAGCTTAAGAAATAAATCTTATTTACAAATGTACAACTAAAACGCAGAGAAATTTACTGGGATTGAATAAAATAGATAATCTTTTAATATATGAATGAAGACAGAAAAATATGACCAACAGGAACGATGCGTCCTACTGATTACCTGCAGCATTATAGTGAGTGGATTGGCCAGTGGCTGTGTAGGAAGAGTTCCTGCAGTGAATTTGTATCGTAAAAAGTGTTTTTGAAAATAAAAAATATAATAAACCAAGGTGACAGGGTTTAAAACCTGAAATATTTGAGTACGAAATTTGTATTTATGGATTTGTGATAAAAGTACCTTTTTTTATGCCAAAGGGTGTGAGTAAAAGCGTAAGATTCAGATCTTACTACACAGAGTTTGTAAACTGTTAACGTGAGGAAAAAGTTGAACTATTTTTAAATTAAGTCTATTGTAATAAACTGAATAACCTGCAGGGTATATGCGTCAGGGCATTTTTTAAGGATTTTTCACTAGGTGGCCAAAAGAAAAATATCTCCTCGACATGACTGACCATACCGGTCAGCTTTTGAATATTGCCATTTTTGGTCAAAAAAAAAACATGCTGTGGCAACCGTGGTTGTGACTCACTCATACCAAAACATTTGCAATAAAACAAGTAATCCCAGGAATAGTTATTTTTCATATCCAACTTATTACATACTTGGCCAAAATTTTTTTATTATATGCTGACAAAAAACCCTCGAGCACGTGCAGAATTTGTAGAATTTATATGTCACGGAAGTCGTGAGTACCTATGTTCTTTTTCATATAAATCCTCATTGATAGTATATTTGATGAACTATCATTAGAGTTGGGATTCTACCGGGTATTTACCATTTTTATGGGTAAATACCGGGAAAATACCCGGAATATTCCTTTTTTGTATCTTTTTTTGGGTATTTAAAAATCGTTTGAATCGAGGCTGCTTGGAATTAGAATTCAGCAATTAAATTTATACACCATTTGAAATTAAAAAAATTTTTATTTTAAACAAACAACCCAGCAAACACTCGGAGTCAAAAATTAGTCTGAAAGTAGTCCAAACTTTGGATCGTTTGCACTCATTATGAACTCATTTAGGAGCCTGAAGCGACTTCTGGACGGTCATATTTGCCTCTAACATAAGTCTTATACAGACCTTCTTCCGATATAATATATGAGCCTTATTGGCGTCATATACTGCTAATTTTGAGCCTTTTAATGACACTACTTCAGGGCTTTTAGGAAGAATTTTTGACATTTATCCGAAGCGGAAAACATAGGGGAGAATGTGATAAAACTCACATGAGGATAAGATAGAAATGAAATAAGTATTAGTTGAGTTAATTATTTATTTAGAATAAATTGTCGCAGAAAAATTTCAGAGTTTTTTTCCGGAGCTGCCTAGTTTACTAATTCTAATATTTTTCGTTTGTTTATAATTTCATCAAATCGGAGTCATAAAAGACTCTAAGGTGATAGCATTTTTGAAGCTTTTGAACCATATTAAACTCCAGAACTGTAAGAGAATATTTATAAGGGACACATATTTACCCAAACAAACAGGTTCACGGCGCTCATAATTTAAGAATCCGAAACGAATCCAAAATAAGTGGGCAATATAGGAATCAGAAAAGCGTCGAAACGCGTAGGAGGGTAAAAGAAAATTTAATTTTTGCCTTTTATTTAACGGCCTAAAAGCTCCTAATCTTGCATGCAAAAATTATCATTTATCAACTATTTATGTTCGTCACAGCGAGTTTGGAACAAATTTTGAAACTTTGTTACGATCACTGTTCATTTTAATACAAAATGAATTACATTTGTACATTATTTTTACCCTTCCTATTCTTTTATTGTATAATAGGCCGGGTCGATTTATGGGGAGGCAAAAAAATCGCCCATTGATCTGTGAAAATCATATTCTAGGGATCAAAATAAGAAACTTTTCCGAAGGAACCATACCTCTAAAACGAATTCTGATGTCCCCCCCTTTGGGTCGAACTTGCAAATTTTGAAAAATCCCACTTTGAAATGCCTATGTTTTTTTCTTTTTGGAGTTTATTTTTCTCTTTAGAAATTTATTTAGTCAGAACATATGTAAATGAAAAAATGAATTTAACTTAGTAATAGAAAAGAAATTAAAAAAATTATTAGAAATTAGCGTTTTTACAACCCCCTTTTAAAAGCAAGGCATCACTGTGATGCATTTGCATGTCGTAAACATAGTTGTGTGGGTTTTTTATTCAACCGTTTTAAAAAATGAAGGTATCACTGTGACACAATTGCAGATCGTAAAATTACTTGTGTTGTTTTTTTTAAGCCACCACAAGACACAGCAGGTAGAATTAAAATTTCCCCTACCCAAAAGTTCGACCCAAAGGGGGGGACATCAGAATTCGTTTTAGAGGTATGGTTCCTTCGTCAAAGTTCCTTATTTTGATCCCTAGAATACGATTTTCACAGAGCATTGAGCGATTTTTAAATCGACCCGCCCTATTGTATAAGCATCTTTTTTAGGCTCAAATGATTTACGTTAATAGGCTCATATAGGACGACCATTGCAAGAAGGAAATACATTGGTTTCGGCCTCCAAATGAGCACATACCGGCTGTAAAGGCTCCAATTTAGATATTTTTCCGACTCTTTTTCGACTCAAAATGTTTACTGGGTAAACTTAAATATTTGCAACGGCATGCATTATTGGCTAAATATTTTTGAAAAACGCTGGATTACAGATTAAAACTAATTCAACCGATAGCATAATGGATAACTACCCACCAATATAGGACAAATTGGATACATTTTGGAAAGAATTTGTGTGTTGGTTTCCCATATTTTCCAAAAGATTATTTTTACCCTTAAAAATAAATAAATAAATGTAAGGCGCGATAACCTCCGAAGAGATCTAAGGCCGAGCTTCTCTTCCAATTTGCGTCGTGCTCCTCTTGATTTTCCCTACAAATTGGCCGGACGGGACCTACATGATTTTATGCCGACTCCGAACGGCATCTACAAGGCAGATGAGTTTTCACTGAGAGCTTTTTATGGCAGAAATACACCCGGAGCGCTTGCCAAACACTGCCGAGGGGCGACCCCGCTTAGAGAAATTTTCTTCTAATTGAAAAACCTTATTTCTAAAATGTTTGATGTTGCTTTGCACGAGGTTTGAACCCAGGGCATCCGGTGTGGTAGGCGCAGCACGCTACCATCACACCACGGTGGCCGTCGTGGGTATTTATTTTGGGTAAATATTTGGGACTTTACCCATTTTTACCATGTATAACCAATTTACCGTGTATTTACCATTTGGGTATTTACCCCTTTCCCATCTCTAACTATCATTCATTCGTTGATAAATTTCTTCGATTAGCACCAAAAACTTCATTAGAATTAGCAAGTTATATATTTTTTGACATTTTGGGGAAATCATGTATGTTCAGAAAATTTCTGACATTATTTCAGTTAGGTGTTGTTCACGCATTTTCGAAATTTAGTTGTGGCCAGATTATTATTACTACGTGGCCACGGCGGACTACTACGTGGCCATTTGGCCACGTTCGTATTACTTAAAAAATGCCCTGATATGCGTATATATTAAATCAAGGCGTAGGTAGAAACTCTTGATTTTGTTAGACAGCTAGTGTCCATCTACAGCAGCTAACAATAAAATAGCAGTACCTTCAATTCAATTATTGTTTAATTTTAGATATTTTTAAAAATTTCTATGCAAGTATTTTGTAGCTGGAACTTTGCAAACCAAACTGTTCTTGTTGTTGTAGCGATTGAAACACTTCCGAAGGTTTTGCGGAGTGTTGTACCACTGAGGTTCAAGACTGACCACCTTTAATATGACCACAATGAAGCTTCTAGGACATCCCGCTTCCCAACCCCTTTATGGCATGAGGAGCTTGGGGTCGTCAGAGCCTCGCCTACAAAAAAGGTGTGAGGTTAAGAAAGCTCAAAAACGGTTTAGAACAAATGTCAAAGTTTTTAATTGGAACTCTGTGAATTTCTTCGAGCATGCAGTTTTTAGCCCAATCAATTATAGTCTCACAAAATAGAAGCTATAGGTCTCTAAAAATTCGCATTGACAATTTTCTGTAAAAAAAAACATCCTTTGGGAAAAAAGTTGCCAAAAAAGAATGGGAACTTTGAGAGACCTACAACTTTAACTTGTTGAGACTAATATTAGTTGGGCTGCAAAACTGCATACTCAAAAAACTCAGAAAACTTCCAAAGACAAGTTCGAATCTTTCGTAAAATTTTCTCGAAATTTCAAATTTTTTCGAAAATGTTTTTAAAATTGGTTTTCATAGTTTGTGTTTTCAGATTTACTGAAGGTTTTTTTAATACTAAAAATAAAAAATTAAATTGATAAAATCTCACTAAAATTGTCACTCCTATTTTTCTGGTCGCTGCCGTATGTTATGCTGCTTTCTCAAACTCAATGAAGAAAATAAAATGTAAGACAACAATCAGCAAATTCTGTAGAGCCATTGAAAATGTAAAGTCTAACACTTTGACCTGAATAACAACAGATGCAGAAAATGCGGCCTAGAGAAAGAAACGGTTGAGAACGCTCTGTGTTCGGGCCTTGCGCTCGAGAGGTCAACACTACAGCAACAAGGGGCGGTATATCTCAAGACAAGGTCCTATACAACTCCTAGTACTTGCCAAAAGAACGGGGTTATTTTACAACATAACCTGGTACCTAACTTGGAGTTTCCGTTTGGCCTTCGAACCCAGGATTTGAACTTATGCGAGGTCTTAAGTTAACGTACATTATCTACTTCCAATGCTTCTTTACACAGGCCGAAAAATGCAGAACTTATGCGCACTTGTAAAGGTCAACTGTACTATTACAGTTAAAATCTGCTGCTTCAATTATCTTCTTCAGCAACATGTCACGAAAATCACACTGTAGATAGAGAGTCCCCTCGCCCGACTTTGTAAACATTTATAATTTCGCCTGCAAGGGTTCATTAAAAATACTTATCTATCGAGCAAAATTTCATAAAAGCAATATCAACGCAAAAACAGCTGCTTACAAAAACTAAGGAAAGCCTTAACATACATCATGAAACAAACAACATTCACTAAGCATACCATTTAAGCATATGAGGCAAACAAGTTCAAAAGCAAGTGAAGCCTGATATGTACGAAACATATGTTAGACTTATAAATATCAGTCAGGATTAGAGGTTAGTCCATTGTTAGCAAAGCTAAGAAAATCTATATTAACAACAAACCTAAACAAGTAACAAGCAAAGAAAACCAGTAAAAGCTGATGATATGAAATAACAGATGACGAAGAGCAAACAGTAGCTTCTTTCTGTATTAGTTTGTTGTTTTTGTATTCTGCACAGACTACATATGTATGTTGTATCTGTGGTGCCAAACGACGTCATCTCCCACGTCTACCAACGCCATCTGTGAAGCTTTCACATTTATCTCGCAAGTAAGCATTCTTTAATGCTTATAATGTTTGTTGTATATTATTTTGTTGTATCGCACGTACATACATATTTATGCATTTAGTGTCTTGTGTATGTGCAAAAAATTATGCGACTACTATCCGAATAGAGTAATAGCGTACAAGTGTGTATTGGAAATAGTCTGAACTGTTTCTGATTTATAGAAAGGAAGTGGCTACTTATTCGTTTGTTTATAGTCAACAATAATGTACAATGGAGTATAGCTGCAAAACAAAAAATTTAATAAAATTATTCAGAAATTTGTGAAATGAATTTCCCCTATGATTAAATCACAAGAGGTTTGCTCGACTGATACATTTTTTGACAATTGCAGCCATTTTGTTCCCAAATCGAATTGACACCCGTTAACTATGTTGTTTCCTTGCGATTTTTGCAAAAATATGAGTAGTAGAATTAGGAGGCAATCAGTTTACAAATACTGAACTGCACAATTTCTTAGAACAATTTTCTTAATTATAAGATGAATTTGGTAACTATGCCATGACTTATTATTGTGGTTTAACATAGGTTAGGTAAGGTTGAACTGGCCGGTCCATGAGGACCTCGCAAAGACTGAATGAGTCCGTAGTGTTACCAGAAGTTGTTTTTTAATGACCAAACTGAAAAACCCTATAGAAAACCAGGACCTATGTTATAAAATAACTTCGCCCTATTGGAAAATACTAGAAGCTTTTTTAGGACCTATGCCACTTGCTGCTTCTAGAGCTGACAGCTGTATCACTCCTAATAGCTGGAGTCTTAGCCTGACAAGCGCAGGGTACGAGCACAAAACGTGCTCCTTCGATTCTTCCTCCAACCCGCACTTCCTACATCCGCTATCACTGACCAAGCCTAATTTAAAGCTGAACATAGGTAATTTTATGAAAAGTAGAAGCTTAATTCTTCTGTCAAAATCAAGGCCGGAATATAAAGTTCTAAGACAATAAGCCATTTTCTTTTATTTTTTTCGCCAGTTCATTGCAGCTGCTGAGTATAGTATCGCCCCATGTCGGCTGCAAGTTTGAAATGGCCTATCTCTAAATATTTTTCAAAAATTTCCCATTTTCAGAATTAGGTAGAAGAGTGCTTTTCATTAACTTCCTCTTATGTCACTATGCATTGAACTTATGCTCAGATAGGGAGTTTTTAAAACAAATCTTGAGATAGTACATTATATATAATTGAATATTTGTTTTGAACTACTGTTCCTACTATAATTTTTAATGAAGGGGATTGAATTATTACCCTTTTCTCTTACTTCGTAAGAGCAACCCGTCCAGATTTTCTAACTTGGGAGTGTCAAAGCTCTCTCATCATTGGATACCAAACCTCTAGTAATTGAATCAAGAACTTCCCGGGCGAATAGAGCCAGTCTTATAACAAAATAAGTTTTTTTATGTTCTTATTTTGTCGACAGAATCCAGCTTGAGCTTTACACAAATACAAAAATCAGATTAGTTTTTTCAAAAAAATTTATTTATATTTTTAACTTAAAGTGGAAGAGTTAATCGAAGGAAACTTTATATGCATGAAGAACTCTAACTGGAGTTCTTTAAACGCACTTCAAACTAGTCGCATTTTTTGCAGGGTAAACCATATTTGTATATGCTTGCAAGTATGTAGACATTTGTCTGTTTATATTGTGCTTATTGTCTTGCTTATATCTTTGTTGGTTATACTTTTTTTCTACTGCTATGTCCGCTTGTCTATTTAGGTCCAAACTAAATACAATATAACTGTCAGTCTGCTAACTAGCCTGGCTTGTACATGCTTCTTCTGCTTCATGCGTTCTGCTATTCACTAACTTAAAGAGTGTGCCTTAATGGAACAGGTAGGTTTGTGAGGAGCGGAATGTGTTTGTATTTGAACTGAGTAAATTTAAAGGAATAAGTGCAGGGCTGGGCGGCCACCGTGGTGTGATGGTAGCGTGCTCCGCCTATCACACCGTATGCCCTGGGTTCAACTCCCGGGCAAAGCAACATCAAAATTTTAGAAATAAGATTTTTCAATTAGAAGAAAATTTTTCTAAGCGGGGTCGCCCCTCGGCAGTGTTTGGAAAGCACTCCGGGTGTATTTCTGCCATGAAAAGCTCTCAGTGAAAACTCATCTGCTTTGCAGATGCCGTTCGGAGTCGGCATAAAACATGTAGGTCCCGTCCGGCCAATTTGTAGGGAAAATCAAGAGGAGCACGACGCAAATTGGAAGAAAAGCTCGGCCTTAGATCTCTTCGGAGGTTATCGCGCCTTACATTTATTTTATTTATAAGTGCAGGGCTGTCTTCGCTTGTGCTTCCATGAATGGAGCTGAACAAAAATTTGATCATATTTCAAAAATTCGTAATATCTGGACACTCAGCTTTATTAGATATATGTACATATATCATATAGAGAACAGATATAGCAATATTTTCGATAGATCTCAAATACATACTTGATTGGTAGTCCTAATACTACATTAAACCTCTTATCTGAACAATCGGTTGTATAAAATCTATGTTATTGTGGCGAATATTAGCAATATCGACAAATCACTATACTGCTAGTTAATAGATGCAGCACAAAAACAACAGCAATGTAAGCAGATTAAATATCTAACAGCTTCAAAGAGCGTAGACGAAATTACACACAGCGACAAAGAGCGCATTATATAAACTACAAACGCACATGTATGCAAACACAGCCAATATGAGATGCAGAAATGAAATGTGAATAAGCAAATATGCTGGAAGGCTGCTCGCAAAAAGTCTAGACGCTGGGAGGCGAACCAACTGAGTGGTATATAAGCAGCGCAATCTAAGGAATGATTGTTCAGTTTGATTGATACATTGTAAGTAAAGTACGCGAGTACTTTGAATTATGAAGCTCTAGTACCATTGTCGGAATGTAGGAGTTTATTCATTTCATAGTTCAGTGACACGATAATAGAACGCCGAACATAATCAATTTTAAAATTCGAAATATTATATAAGTTACACGCATAGGTACCATAATACGGCACACCCTACGATCACGTTGATAAGCATGTGACTTATTTAGTTCAACAGAATAAGTCGCTGACGCGGCACACGCGCAACCATCGATCAGGTCACCTTACATTAGTTATGGGAATCGCACGCTAAGCATTTCCTGTTTACACAAGCGAGCAGTTCTGGGTAAAGCATGGGAACTGCAATGTAAACATTTTAGTTAATCTAAGAAGTTATTTAAGTAAGTTACAACGTATGTTGAGGGCAGTAGTTAATTAGCGTGCAAGTGGCACGAATAAAGAAGTTGTGACGTTAATCTGAAATCGTTCTTTCTTTCTTTTCACAAGTATCGGAGGACAGTGAGTTCCTCCGCACCTTTAATTTTTTTACATCTCCCACGAGACGGGAGATAACTGGCGCCCGAGCTTCGGAATACAGGGTTCGCGTCGCGTGTGTTAAGTGAAAAGTGCAAGAAAAATAGAGAAAATTGAAAATTCCCCAATCTAACAGGGAAAAGTGAAAGATAAAAAAAAAAAAAAAATTGAAAATTCTCCAATCTAACAGTGAAAAGTGCAAGAAAAAATTGGAAATTCCCCAATCTAACAGGGAAAAGTGAAAGAGAAAGAGAGAAAATTGAAAATTCTCCAATCTAACAGTGAAAAGCGCAAGAAAAATAGAGAAAATTGAAAATTCCCCAATCTAACAGGGAAAAGTGAAAGAGGAAGAGAGAAAATTGAAAATTCTCCAATCTAAACGCGACAAGAATCCTCAAATGAGACATTGGATTGTGTAGGTCACACGTATATTTTCTTACAGTTCTTATCTTTTCAGCATACCTAATCATGAACGCCGACGAAATGAAGAAGTCGCTGACTGAAATGAATGGCGCCGTGAACGCCATCCTCTCCCAGCTGAGGAGATTCGAGGAACGCCTCAAAAGCGTAGAATCGACGAACGCTGACGAGTCCATACAAGGACTTAGCCAAACCCTAGAGAGACTAGAAAGTAGAGTAGAAGAGGTTCATCGGCAATCTGTCGATAGTGAGGCAACACCAGTAGAAGAGCCTCTTGTGACTCCTCAGACGGAGGAGGACCTCAAAGAAATAGCAAGGTTACCAGATTGTGTGGAAGAACTTCAAGTGTTTGATGGATCTCGGGAGCACTATACCTCCTGGATCTATAGTGTAGAGCAGGTTTTAAGTGATTATAAGCCCGTTCGGCAAAAGCCAATATATAGGGCAATTTTAAGGCACATAAGATGCAAGATTAGGGGAGCGGCAGATGCCACCTTGGTGTCTCACAATATTTTAGATTCGGATTGGAAGAAAATCAAGGAGATTCTCTCCTTGCATTATGCGGACGTTAGGGATATCGAAACCCTTGATCAGCAACTTACCCTCATGACCCAGGGGCGGCAAAAGTTGTCCGAATTCTATGCCCAAATAAACAAACAATTGTCACTCATGATAAATACAATAAGCACTGATAAATATGTGCACACAGAAACGGTTAAGGCATTGGCCGAGGCACATAGACGAAGAGCCTTGGATGTCTTCATCAGGGGGCTAAACGGCGACTTGCCGACCTTGCTTCTTATGCAGAAGCCAAAATCCTTACCTGAGGCATATTCGTCATGCCTCACGTTCATGAACGTGGATCGGCGAAACGCTATTTACCGCCCCCCACAGGTATTAAACAGAAGTGGCCGAATGTTCGGCGATTCGTACCAAATTCCATCACAGCGTTATTTTCCTCGCGGCAGCACAGACTACTCTGGCACACCGCAGAATCCAGCCCCGAACCATTCAAGGTACAATAATGCAACCCACTCCAATGGGAGCCTTACAGACCGACATCAAAATCAGAGGGGATTCAACTCCCCATACGCCAGGTCAGGGCAAACCAGGAATAGCCACCAATCTGCGCAAAGCTGGCGCAATAACAGTGACCCCCCCACGGCTTTAAGAGCGGATGCCGGTGCATCCTCTCAAACCCGCCAGACAGGAAATTCCAGGTTCTCTAGGTACGACGGGCCAAGGAAAAGTCAGTTTCCAACAAAATTTTCAAACAACGAAACAAACAAGAAACAAAAATTGTTTCATCTGGTGGCCGTAGACGAAAAGGAGGGACAAGATGCCTCCAATGAACAAAAAGATTCGACAATTGACCAACTAAATTTTACAAGGGGAGCCTCGTGTCCGGCGTACCATATTTAGAGTACGTCACTCAGGGTCAAGGTATATTAGAGTTCTTAGTTGACACCGGCGCAAATAAAAACTACATTAGCGAGCGCGTAGCCTTAAACACTACCCCAGTGGAAAAACCATTCCATGTAATCTCGGCGGGGGGTAGAATCAAAATCGACAAGAAGGTTTGCGGAAACTTTTTTCAGTTTGTTGGTAGGGATCTGCCGACTACATTCTTTGTCCTTCCCGGTCTAGAATCATTTGACGGGATAATAGGGGATGATACTCTCTCAGAAATTAAAGCGGTGCTAGATAGGGAACTCAATACCCTCATCCTTAAACCAGACATCCTTCTGCCTCTTAAGCGAAAGACTGCGCAACAAGTTAACTCCATTAATATAGTCATCCCCCTTGACAACTATGTCACCGAACATACGAAAAGCAAGCTGTATGGAATACTAGAAAAGTACGAAACTTTATTCGGTCCAGTCGACCAATCCACGGAAATTCAAACCAACCTCCAGGCTGAGATAAAAGCAGTAACCGAAAACCCCATCTACACCAAAAGCTATCCCTACCCCGTCAATATGCGTGGAGAGGTCGAAAGACAAATTCAAGAACTGCTTTCACAAGGCATCATCCGTCCGTCAAAGAGTCCCTATAACTCCCCCCTATGGATTGTCCCAAAGAAATCCGGCTCGGATGAAGAAAAGAAATACCGGATGGTCATTGATTTTAAAAGGTTAAACGCCGTAACGATTCCCGATACATATCCCATCCCGGACATCAACGGGACTATTGCCAGCCTTGGCGAAGCCAAATATTTTACCACACTGGATTTAACGTCAGGATTCCATCAAATCCCAATGAAAAAGTGTGACATCCCTAAAACGGCATTTTCCACCATGAATGGAAAATATGAATTCCTGCGACTTCCTTTCGGGCTAAAGAATGCGCCCTCTATCTTCCAAAGAATGATAGACGATGTCCTCAAAGAATTTATAGGTCGAATTTGTTTTGTATATATCGACGATATAATTATCTTCAGCAAGGACGAGGCCACCCATTTGGAGGACATCGAAACAATTCTTTTTAGACTACTAGACGCGGGACTCAAAGTTAACCTCAAAAAAACACAGTTTTTAAAAAGAAGCGTTGAATTTCTGGGTTATATAATAACCTCCGAAGGAATCCTGCCAGATCCTAAGAAAATAAGTTCGATAAGAAATCTGTTGCCACCCTCAAATCTAAAAGAGCTCAAAAGTTTTTTAGGTTTAACTTCTTACTATAGGAAATTTATTCGGGACTACGCCAAAATCGCGAAACCGCTCACTAACCTCACAAGGGGTGAACACGCACAAGTTAAGGCTACGCAGTCCAAAAAAGTGCCAATATCACTAGACAGGGACGCCCTTAGGGCATTCGATGACCTTAAGGAAATGTTGACAACCTCAGAAGTCCTAACACTTCCCAACTTCGAAAAAACCTTTAACTTAACAACAGACGCCTCAGACTACGCTATTGGCGCGGTATTGTCGCAGGACTATGATGGTAGAGACAAGCCAATTGCGTTTATATCGAGAAGCTTAACAACCGCAGAGGAAGGGTACGCTACAAATGAAAAAGAGATGCTCGCCATCGTTTGGGCGTTAGACAATCTGCGAAATTACTTGTATGGTGCCAGGAAAATACGTATATTCACCGACCACCAACCACTAACTTTCTCCCTCAGCAATCGCAACTACAATGCTAAGCTGAAGCGATGGAAAGCCCGGATCGAAGAGTACAATTATGAACTTATCTACAAACCCGGAAAATCTAACGTCGTGGCTGATGCCCTTTCTCGTCTAAAAACCCAAGTAAACCAATTGTCGGATTCAATGCCGCCCACATTCGAGGTCGGTAGTCAGAATGCAACCATGGGATCAGATTCCGATACAGTCCATAGCGCAGAACAGGACAACACAGACCTGATCCCCTTCGTCGAAGTACCACTAAATGTTTTTAGAAACCAAATTGTGTTCGGGGGCAGACTTCAAATCTACGAAGAACCGCACCCTGGACACTCACGCCACTACGTAGGGATAGAAAACATTAGTGAAAACGAACTAATTAGCATCTTGAAAGAAAAACTGAGCCCAAATGTCATCAATGGTATCAAAATACCGGAAGATCAGTTAGGTCTATTACAGAGAGTTTATTTAGACCATTTTACCAACTACAAGGTACGAATAGCGCAAACCCTTGTGGAGGACTTAAGAAATCCAGATAGTGTGTGTGAAGCAATAGCAAAGGAGCACAAGAGGGCTCACCGTAATGCCACGGAGAATAGGAAACAACTTCTTGAGCGTTGCTATTTTCCCAAGATGAGCAGTCAAATTAGGAAATATGTACTGGCTTGTGAGACGTGTAGACTCAGTAAGTACGACAGGCACCCCCATAGGCCAGAATTACAGGCTACACCAATCCCATCACGACCATGCGAGATCCTTCACTTAGATATATTCGAAATTCAAGGGGAAAAATTTTTAAGTTGCATCGATAAATTTTCTAAATTCGCAAAGCTTTTTCACATCAGAAACAAAGGAACCCTGCACCTTAGGCAAAAAATAGTGAAACTTCTGCACTATTTCACCACCCCTAGAATTTTAGTCACTGATAACGAACGCGGATTGATTAGCCCTGTTATACAAAGCTTGTTAGAATCTCTAGGAATTCAGCTTTACCGCACCCCAACTCAGAGGAGCGAGGTGAACGGCCAAATCGAGAGATTTCACTCTACGTTACTTGAAATTTTTAGATGCCTAAAGGCGGAGACTGAAGCCCTCAGGACCAAGGAACTTGTTATCATAGCTGTAGATCGCTATAATAATTCAGTCCACTCGGTAACGAACAAAAGACCAACAGACATATTTTTTAATCGCTCACAAGCCTCCAACTTCCAAGAACTCCTTGACCAGAGCAGAAAAATGAATAGCCAAATTAAAGCACTATTGAGGGAAAAGCAAATGGCTCAGATAAAAAGACACAATAAAAAAAGGATGCTACCGGAGCGTTATGACGAAAATGACGTCATATACGTGAAGGATAAGCAAATAAAGGGGAAGCAAAAACCTCTATACAAGAAAGAAATCGTTTCAAAAGACAATAAAGTTTCAGTCACCACACTGGCACCAAGAGGGAGTTTATCTAACAAGAGCGGGCTTGTAAGTGGGACAAATCGTGCCTTAGTAGGCTCGTAGTGCCATCGAATTTGACAAATGGCTACACTACTTCCAAACGGGATTCTGGCGATCTCCCCATAGCTGGTTCGAGAAATGTTAACACCTCTGGTCCAGGAGAAAAAAGAAAAATTTGAGCTTATGCGCCTAATCCGCTAAGCAAATATTTATTTAAATCTCTGCGCCTAATCCGTAGATGAAACAGAAAAAATTTGAGCTTATGCGCCTAATCCGCTAAGCAAATATTTATTTAATTCTCTGCGCCTAATCCGTAGATGAAACAGGAAAAAATTTGAGCTTATGCGCCTAATCCGCTAAGCAAATATTTATTTAATTCTCTGCGCCTAATCCGTAGATGAAAAAGAAAAATTTGAGCTTATGCGCCTAATCCGCTAAGCAAATGAATATTTAATTCAAAAAAAAAAAAGAAAGGGGGAAGGAAAAAAGAAAAAAAAAAAACAAAAAAAAAAACCTAAGCTTATGCGCCTAATCCGCTAAGCAGAAATAAAACAAAATTTTTTTTTTTTTTTTTTTTTTAACAAAACCAAATAAAAATAAAATTAAAATATTAATCCAATGAAAAAGGATACAAAAAAAAGACAACCAAAATTTTTCACCTTATAATTTTCCTAATTTTTTGTTCCCTTTTTATTTTTGCAACCCTTTGTAATAACAGTATAAAGCAAAACTTTAAATTTTATTTTAATCTTCCCCACTAATCATAATTTGTAACCCACCGACACATTAACAAATTAACATCGCTAGAAAGGCGAAAATCCTAAACTAAAACAGTAACGCTAGTTTAATGATAATCAATCTAATCTTAAGAATTCCGCTTACTAATAATACTTTCCTACTATCAATAACATTTTTTTCTTTTTTATTAAATAGATAACCGTAACTTAGTACTTAGAACATAACAACTACTAACTACATTAAATTAGAATTAACATCTTGCGTTGCAGATTCCCACTGCTGGCATCAGCCATCAGCGCACTACACATATTCAACTACAAGGCCCCAATAATAACCATCCAGAGCGGGGATGGGTGGATTATAGGGGGCTCATTCAAACTCATACACGTCATCGACCTACAAAAGTACACCACGATGGTGACTCAAATGGATAAATTAGCAAGTAATCTAATCAAACGAACCGACGAGCAACTCTTAGCCCAGCACTACATCAACCAAACACTCGAACGACTCGAAGAGTTGATGGGAAGCACAAGCAAGACTAGAGTCACCCGATCCATTGACTGGATTGGGTCAGCATGGAAATGGCTGGTAGGATCGCCTGACGCAACAGATTGGAATAACATCCTCCACAGCCAAATCAAAATAATAGCGAACAACAACCATCAATATAAGGTCAATAGAAAGCTATTCACAACCACCGAAGAAGTATTGAAACGAATTGAAGAAGTGGTGAACCGCACCAACTACGTAGTAAAGGAAACAGAAGGAATCGAATTCGAGCAAAGCGCACTTCGCAACATTGTCCTCATTCGTGAAGAGGTCAATGAATTTGTGCGAGCATGTCAATTGGCAAAGCGAGGAATTGTTAATACCAACTTGCTAGACATAGACGAAGTGAACCAAATCCTATCCGAAACAGAAACCCTCCCATACCAGAATGTAATTGAGGCAATCGAATATGGCCAACCATCGGTCCTCACAAACGGGACACTTCTACTTTACGTCCTATCGATGCCGAAAGTGACGGCCAGTAAATACAATCTTCTGATTACCCGCGCTGGAATCTACGCTGGTAAACAAGTGGACTTACCGTTCGACAGAATGCTGGTCAATCAAGAGGAGACATACGGGTTGACGAAGGATTGCATGGTTATCGGCTCATCCACAGTATGCAGCTCCGAGTCCTTGATTGCGCTGGAAGAAAACAGCTGCCTGCCACGACTCTTAAAAGGTGGGGCTGCTAGTTGTCAATTTATTAGACGAAACGGATCCCGTATAGAGCTGGAAAACGAAAACACCATTTTCATTTCAAACTACCAGGGCATAATAAGGAGCAACAATGCCACAATTACTATTAATGGCACATACGTAATTCAATTCAACAACGAGTCAATCAAGATTGGCGATCAGGAATTTTCCAGCAATGAAGCTGTTACCGCACACGCCCTCCCAGCCGTACTTTCTAACATAAAAAACCATACCATGAAAGTCAACTTGGAGTACATCCACGACATCACAATGGAGAATGTTAAGTATCTAGGCTATGTCAATGAAAAAATCAATTTTTCTATCGTTACAGAAGCTATCTCGATTTGCGCAATAGCCCTTATTGCCGGAACACTGTGGAGATGTTACACAAAGAAACTAGACCTTCCACCGGTTCAAATTCCAACGCATTGGACGGGAAACATTAGCATAAATAGGACCCCCAAAGGCAAATCTGCACCTGAATTTTATCGCTCAGATCCTAGCCTGCCAGTCACAAGCGTCAGTACTAAATCATCACCAGAAGACCCCAATCACTCCTTACAAAATTTCTCCCCCTCACGCTTTTCGACATTTGATCTACGAGACGCAGATCTTTAAACGGGGAGGAGTTACACGCATAGGTACCATAATACGGCACACCCTACGATCACGTTGATAAGCATGTGACTTATTTAGTTCAACAGAATAAGTCGCTGACGCGGCACACGCGCAACCATCGATCAGGTCACCTTACATTAGTTATGGGAATCGCACGCTAAGCATTTCCTGTTTACACAAGCGAGCAGTTCTGGGTAAAGCATGGGAACTGCAATGTAAACATTTTAGTTAATCTAAGAAGTTATTTAAGTAAGTTACAACGTATGTTGAGGGCAGTAGTTAATTAGCGTGCAAGTGGCACGAATAAAGAAGTTGTGACGTTAATCTGAAATCGTTCTTTCTTTCTTTTCACAAGTATCGGAGGACAGTGAGTTCCTCCGCACCTTTAATTTTTTTACATCTCCCACGAGACGGGAGATAACTTATATACTACCGATCTTAACGCCTATCTCAGTCAACTGCCTATACCATTTACGTAAGCATTTTCTGAAATTCCAAGCTTGTAGCTATCAAAATGAAGAAGAAATTCGAAAACCCTCTTACCTAAAAACCGCCTGTATATGACATGTAGGCTATACTGCCATGCATAACAAAAATGCAGTAAAGGGCAAAAAGTTAAATCGGAGAAAAGTTTATTTTTGCTTGGGAAATTTAAGATTTTCCAAACACGAGGCAGCAATGTATCGACGATCATGTGCAGGTGATCCAGCTTAAGACTAAGCAAGTTACCACCTCAGCGGCTTAGGTGGCTTAGAATATACCCGCGGCAGGTATACCTGTCTTAACAGGCGACTAAAATACCAAATTTATTCAAGGGGTTGTGTAGCGCAACCATTTCAAGGTGTTGCCAGCGCAAAATATAGCTTCTCCAACCCAATTTTTAACCTACCCATGGCGAATTGTGTCACTTTAACACCCGGGGCTCTGGCGACCCCAAGTTCCTCATTGATCTAGGGGCTAGGAGGTCGGTATAGCCTTGAAGGTATCACGCGGTCATACTACATTGTTCGCGAGATGGTCGGCTTGGTGCCCTAATGGCGCTTGTTACCGGAACGTACCGGAAAGGACCAACAACATCGATTGGAAAAACGTTTTTTCAATAATCGGGGTCGCCCCTCGGAAGTTAATTGGCAAACACTCCTAGTATATTTCTCTCATGAAAAGCTTCTAAGTGAAAATTCATCTGACATCCGTCGGAAATCAGCCTAAAACATGTAGGTCCAGTCCCGCCAATTTGTATGGAAAATTAAAAAGAGCACGACGCAAATTGGAAGAGACACTCCGTCTCAGTTCTCTGGGGAGGTAAAACGCGCCAAGTATATTTTTTTGTTGCTTTATAAAGCCAAATAATTCTGATGACACTTCAAGCCATCTTCTAAAGTAGTAGCAATTTTTTGTCAAAATTATTCATATTGGAAGTTTTACAAGCAAATATTTCAAAAATAAAAGCGTGTGAAAATATTGTAGAAGATTTAATGTATTTCCCTTTTACTCTTAATGCAGCAAAAATAAATTATCCTTATCTAGTGAAAGCTTACATGAAGTCATCATCTTGGAATACATACACACATATTTATAACTGAGATGCTCTATGTGACGTTCGGTATGTGGTTGCGGTGTCTACACGTTGGTGCCCCTAGCTCCATAACATACAAACTCTTTTGTAATTTTACTCCAATTAATAATTTCAATTACAGTTGCAATGGCATAAATACGCCCTAAACGAAAATAGGGCCAACAAGTATTTGTGTATTTGCGAAGTTGTTAGAGCGTGTTTTTGTATGTGTATGTGCACTCCTGTCTCACGTTTCAGCCACAAATGCAACATGCATATATTTAGTGCTTAATTACACAACCACACAAACTGACATATCTACACACCTCCAAATAGTTTGACAACAAAAGAATTGCCATTGTTACGACGTTGTTACGAGTGTTGAGCAAAAACATCGCAGACACAGTCAAGTAGTAGCAGATTTTTAGATATATCGAAGCTGTCGGATGTACATAGTTAAAGGATGCTTCATCTTGTTGTATCTATGCTTTGAAATTGCTTACGCTATTTTTGTTGTTTATTTACTTTCTGGTAGTGTCAAATCAGCAAATAAGACAGAATATTGGTGCTGTTTGTTGATCTGCTCCTTCTGTTTTTCTAGTTTCTCACATTGTTTTTGTTTGTTTGTCGGGCTCCTTGCCTGTGAAAATTGTTTTGCCAATGAAAGGGTGACTTACCTTACCGGTTTGCTTAGCTCTCTTTACACTCAAACATTTTTTTATATATAAAAAAAAAAACAAAAAGTAGAATGCTTCTTTACAATAGAAATATTTTCCTCAAAGAACCATGCGATTTTTTTTAGTTATTTTGGAGATTTTTCTTTGTTGTTGGGAAGGAGTTCTGTTTTTTCAGAAATATCTTTAGGTTGAAAATCATTCTTATTATCTATAAAAATCAAGCTCTTTTTTTTTTCTTTTTGAGTGTAGCTTGCTTCCCACATCCCAGTTGTTAGGTAACATCTCCTTGTATAAAAAAAATTTGAAATTTCTTTTTCCGAATTTATAAAATATTCCACTTATCTCCGGCAAATTTACGGCAAATTCGTGTGCAAGAATTATTTTCCTAGCTGGCCTCTAAGGTGGTTTTCTGAGGGTGGCACGCTAACTTCACGTGAAGTTGGCCGTGCACTATAAAAAAAATTTGAAATTTCTTTTTCCGAATTTATAAAATATGCCACTTATCTATGGCAAATTTAGGGCAAATTCGTGTGCAAGAATTGTTTTCCTAGCTGGCCACTAAGATGGTTTTCTGAGGGTGGCACGCTAACTTCACGTGAAGTTGGCGGTGCACCATAAAAAAAATTTGAAATTTTTTTTTTCGAATTTATAAAATATGCCACTTATCTACAACAAATTTACGGCAAATTCGAGTGCACAAATTATTTTTCTAGCTGGCCTCTAAGGTGGTTTTCTGAGGGTGGCACGCCAACTTCACGTGAAGTTAGCGTGCCACCCTGTATTTTCTAAAACGTGGCCGCGGCAAATTTTTTTGTTTCACGAATAATTCAAGGCAAATTTACGGCAAATTCACGTGCAAGAATTATTTTCCTAACTGGTGTCTGAGCTGGTTTTCGAAAAGTGGCACGCTAACTTCACGTGAAGTTGGCGGTGCACCATAAAAAAAATTTGAAATTTTTTTTTTCGAATTTATATAATATGCCACTTACCTACGACAAATTTACGGCAAATTCGTGTGCAAGAATTATTTTCCTAGCTGGTCTCTAAGGTGGTTTTCTGAGGGTGGCACGCTAACTTCACGTGAAGTTGGCGTGCCACCCTGTATTTTCTAAAATATGGCCACGGCAAATTTTTTTTTTTTCACGGATAAATTACGGCAAATTCACGGCAATTTTCCCAATAGGTAATTTTTTTCCACGTAAAAGTTGTCTTGCCAACTTCAGAGAGGTGGATCGGTCAGCGATAGCATATGTTGGAAATGCGGGTTGCAGCAGGAAAAGATGAAAAAGAAGGGGACATGTTTCAATTTCTCTTATAACATGCTTTAATTTGAATCTAAAAAAAGGTATTCTCAAATGCTAACGCTCGTAATAAGCTGTTAAATTTGATATTTTTAATAATAAATGTATGTCATAAATAAGAGCCAATTGTTTTCTTATATTCGAATCGCGTTCTGTTTTTAAGTTTCACTAGAAAAGGACCATCTTAATGTGATCAGATTGCGAATAGCCAATTTATATTTACAGCCAATTTCTTATTTGGTGTTGTTTTTTATGTTGCAACTCACAAAGCAAAACATTGCCATTTCTAACAGAACAGTGACATTCAACAACAAACTGAAATGAATTCCCATTTAATTTCAATTTCAGTCTACAGAGAATTTGGCTTTATCCTAACACCTCTCTTTCCTGCTTAACCTTATGTAAAGCGCTGTCGATGTTTGAAGAATCTTCAATGTGCATATATGTAAGCATTATATCTTTGTATTTTAGGCTTTTCAAAAGAATTCTAGAGGCAACTTTCATACTCATACAAAAAATGATTTTACAAATCATTTGCCTTAACCCATTTAAAGATTGCATTGCCTTTGTCTTCAAATTGTTTGTCTTTCATTGTTTTGTTATCATTTTAACTCGGTTTTCGCTTCCATATGTCTGATGCAAGTTGAAAAATTCTTTATTGGCCAATGTGAATGCAATGTTATCCTTGACATGGAAATTTGAAAAAGCCCAAAAATTCACTTTTATTTTTACAATTTGTGAAGGTTTTCTTCTCGGTATGTGTGTGCGCTTTTTACAACTACAATCAGCTGTTTGTGTTTTTTCAAATTTGCATTTCCAGGAGATGTATTACCTTTAACTCTCTTGGTTTGCAGTTGTCAGATCATTGAGTTCAATGTTTGCTTTCAGCTGAGTTCAAGAGCATTTTTGTTTGGTATACAAACAAGCACCTTTTCACTCCCACTTTACTTACTTACACTTCAATATGCAAACGCATACATGCAAACATACGTATGTGTGAGTATATGTTTGTATTTATCTATCTGATCTTTAAATACTCTGCAGTTTTACACTGGTTTCCTAAATCTTCCATCTGTTTGTGATGTTTTGATTAAATACTTTTCAAAGTTGCCTGCCACAATATTGCTTGGTTTCATCATTCGTTTTTTTTTGTATGCGCTAATGTGCAATTTTTCTTAGATTTCGTAATTCCGTTCAAAAGAAAAAGCCATTACGTATAAAGCAATTGAAAGTATGGATGCATTAAGTGCTAAAGTCGAGATGCGTTCGCCTGACAGAAAGAACAATGACTTATATATTTATACAATTATTCTCATTCATAACACAGACAAAAACCGAAAATACTGCTTTGTATCCCAATAAATTCTACTCTAACAAAGTGCAAAGGGTTTAGAGATATTTTTGAACTTTTCGAATTACTTTACATTAGCAACATTTATCCCTGTTTCGCGATTGCTGATGCCAACTGGAAGCACGATGGGAAATCAGTTGCTGCGAACTGTGTGGAGATTTCCTCTTTCTTCTGCTTCCAAAGACGGGAACCGTGGGTATACTTTTTGCATCTGATGATAAAAGGATATTTGTCATTTGCATTGTAAGAAAGACATATTTATTAAACGAAAAATGATTATTAGAGCTGTCATCAGGCCAAATTCCGCAATAAGGTTCTTTCTGAAGCAAAACAAATTTTTTGTGTCTTTAATTTTTTGTTTTTCAACGAATTTTTTTTTCCAAAGGCATTTTTTTTAAATGTTAGCAAATACTTTAGAGCTCTGACGGAAACACGTCTCTTCTGAGCGCATTAATGTATGTATTTGCATATATATCCAACCAAACCAAAAGCTAACTACATACCTGTTGCTCTGACTCATACGCCATGGCGAACGGTTTTCTCATAATAGTGTACTATAGAAGCAGAAGTAACTGTAGGTGGAAGTTTTGAAATGGAAATCATATCGAACGCTTGAAATGAAAACGAAAGTGATTTCAGGGTAAAATTTGAGTGCAGGTTTGAACTTTATACGGTTTCCTTGAATTAGTTCGATTTGGTGGTCAGCATAGATTTTTTAATCGCCTTTTGCAAACCTAAAAGCTGTTTAAAAAATACATTTAGACAAATCGGAAGTTTGCATTTCCTTTGGTGTCCATCGTTAATATCGTGTCCTCTAGGCGGTTCTGTACGACCAAATCAATAATTGACGGAAGTGAAAAAGCATGTAGGGAATCCCAATACGCCCATCACATTATAAAATGTACATGTTTAGCTTGAGGAATGAAATCAAACAGTAAGGACTAAACTAAACACATTTATGTCCAGGTAAAAATCATAACTACCGAAAAGTGCTAATATGCGCATAACATAAACATATTTCATACACAAGGAATAAAAATGAAAGTTTCTGCAAAGCATTGATGAAGCCAAACAAGAAGACTCATGCTCCATTTACGTATACTAAGTGAGTGCCAATGTCTTTAAAATTATTATGTCTATTTGTGAGCCTCATACAAATAAATAAATCTTAATGTTGTGTATCTCAGCACTGGAATTTAATGATGTGCTATTTTTCAATTACTTTTCTTCTCCTAGTTTTTGTGCTTGTTAGCACATGTACTATACACACATACATGTATAGGTTATTTTGTTGCTTCAATATTGTGATGTTTCAACCGCAACGTTGTGGCTAACTAACACACTCTCATTCAAAGACACATATATAAAAGCATATAAAACACTATATTTGTGTACGCCTCACTTAGTTTGTGCATACATTATTTACGAGTAAGATACAAACTCACACACATTCATATGTACATGGATTTGTGCATTACACTTAAACATTTTTCCCAACACTCTCTTTGAGACTCATTCTGTTGCCACTGTCCGCTTGAGTACTTCAGTGTTTATGCACTTCTTTAGCAAGTTATTGTTATTGAACTATTTTTAGTTTCATTGTTGTTTATACATTTATACATACACACAAATGTATGCATATGTGTTAATGTGTATATTTGGTATGATTGTATTTTCGTTCCACTTGCGGTACGATGTGTTAAAATTTATTGAGTGTAAAAGGCAGTAGTGAAATTTTGCATTAGTGCAATTTCCGCCTCCGACGCGCGAATGATGATTGCTTCGTTATGTGGCGCTCAGTAGTGTGAGTGTGTGTGGTTGTAGAACTGTCTAGCTCATTACTGCCCCAATCCGAATGTTGATATTAGTTTGTATGTATTGGTGTAAGATGCACGCTTGTGTTTTCTTACTTTTTATTACATTAAATGGATGAATGTTTTTGTTACCTTAATTGAGTTAAACGAATTTGTGAAAATTTAGTAAATGTACAGAAGTTATTGTTTATTTATGAACGTACATGAATTGGTATTCTGTTTTGGTCAAAGTATATATTCGCTTGTATTACTTTTCTTTTATTGGCTCATTCCACTTCAAGACACCCGGTCCGCGCAGGACATGATTTTTGATTGCGATGAAATTTTAATATGTTGTTCTTTGGTCAAAATAATGAAACAAGTGTTTTTTTTGCATAAACATTTTTTTTCGGATTTATCGGCAATTGAATTCCATAAAATGCAATCGGTATTTTATTCACCTATTTTTTCAACTGTCAATAACTTTGTCAAAAATTAACCGATTCTCATGATTTTTTATTTGAAATGTTCATTATTATATTTACTTTTATTATATAACTTTATAAACAATATCATATAGTTTAAAAAAAAATTTTGTTTAGTATTGAGAAAAAATTAATTTCTCAAAAATGTTATTTTTTTGTTTAAAATTTTTCTACATTGATGGAACAGTTCTTGTTTCAACTTGGCTAAATGCCTATTAGCCAAAACTGATTGTTTGCGAGATATGAATTTTTTAATATTAAACATTTCCCCAATTGCCGATAAATTCGAAAAAAATTTTTTTTGAGGCATAAAAAAAACACGTGTTTCATTATTTTGACCAAAGAATAACATATTAAAATTTCATCGAAATCAAAAATCACGTCCTGCGCGGACCGGGTGTCTTGAAATGGAATGAGCCTATTATAAATGAGTTTAAGTTCTAAACGTAACCAAAACACTAATTTTTTAATATAACTAGCGGCAGACGTTGTTTTGACTGCATGACTTATCTGTATGGTTTATCTGCATCGCATTTAAGATGTTTTTATCTCTTACTCCCACCCTCGCTTCCTCGCACTCCCCTTCATCCTTTTCCTTTCAGCCGAGCAGAGCTCACAGAGTATATTAATTTTGTTCTCATAACGGTATCCCGTAACGGCATAAGCTAATAGAGATAGATATAGACTTCTATATATCAAAATGATCTGGGCGAAAAAAGAAATTTATTTAGCCATGTCCGTCCGTCCGTTTGTAAACACGATAACTTGAGTAAATTTTGAGGTATCTTAATGAAATTTGGTATGTAAGTTCCTGGGCACTCATATCAGACCGCTTTTTAAAATGAACGAAATCGGACTATAACCACGCCCACTTCTTTGATATCAAAAATTTCGAAAAACAACAGAAAACATAAAATATATGGAGTAAGGCGTTTTTACGTGCTCTGCGCATACCAGAAATGGATTGATTTCTGCTTTACACACAAACTGGCGGATCGGTTTTCGAAAACAGGTCTGTGCTGAACATTCAAAATCTTTCGATTTCTGATTTAAGAAAAACTTCTTTGTATGAAATAATTTCATTGCATGGTTTCATAAAACCTTAAGCTAAATAACACAAAAAGTATCTATACATGAAAATATCTTCCCTCCACACCAAAAAAAAAAAAAATAACAACAAAAAAAAAAGCAAGAAATGATTTGTTCGAAAAATAATTAATATCTTCAATATAAAATAAATCTTTTGCAAATTATTTCACATTAGCACTCAACGTTTATGAGAAGACATAATTAAAGTTAATATACTCCTTTCTCATTATCCTTCTATTATTAGCATTAAATACAAAAGTTATTACTAATTACTTTGTCATTTCGTGGCTCAGGCATCCAGGGGGGTATCCCTACACAAGAAAGCTGTCAGATGGCATGCCATAATGAGCCATCAAAACGGAAAAGAGGAAGTGAACGAGTTGAAAGCTCATAGAAAATAAAAGAGAATGAGCTTAAATAATTTAGTAAGAGGGCAATCCAAACACAAATACATAATCATACGTGCTGCGATCTTTACTCATACGATTACGTGGCTCATGGCTTCATTTTATTTTTATGGCAGCATAAATTTTACACGTCGCTGCAACGTCTTCATATTTTCATCAAATATTCCAAGATGTAAGGATATTTTTTAGAGTTGGCATTTAAGGATTTTATTTGGCATTAAATATCCTGTTGGACTACGATTGCAAGCTTTTCTGCTGTTTTGTTTTAATAACGTTTGTGAATGGCATCTGAAGAAGCAGACACGGTGTTTTTCAATGAAAGGATAGAAAAAATAAAAAGTATTTACAAACACATCTAAGCACCAACTCACTACACTTCTATCAAGTGAATCCAGCACCCTACTTAAATAAAACGCTTTGGTGGACGCCCTGTCGCTCTTATGAGTTGAATCACTGAACTGTACTCATGCATTAAAGATACAACCAACAACTCTGTACAAACATATAAATAATTCTGCAACACATAAAAGCTTATTACTTGTGTTTATATAGCTCTCATTAATTTTTTTACTTGCACCGCTGGATGTCTGCCTAGATTGGACGCCCATATCAACAACGCCTATTTCCAAATGTCTTGGACGCCTATCGACTGCTCGTCCTTCACTCTTTTTCTTCACGTTTTTGATTTTATTCATCGGCAGCAACAAATGAATTTCCTCATATGCCAGTTATGTGTGAATAAGTAAATAAAAAAAAGAAGCACATTGTTAGGAAAATGGTGATTATGTGAACTGACATATGTAATTAAGACACAATGACCGTCATGACAATAGGCATATGCTCATAAGAGTTTATTTGTAAGCGTCTAGCAACGTACTTCAACATACAGTTACATAATTATGTGTGCACTTCTTCGTAGGTGTAATGATTATACTTCCAGTTTTTGTCCAGGCATATTTTTCCGTTCAGATGCTTGGCCGTATTTTTGTTTGTTATACCCAGCTGTACTTGTACACAGGGTATAACTTTGATTGGATACCGGTTGGTTTTACAGGTATAAAGGAATCGAGATAGATACAGACCTCCATATATCAAAATCATCAGTATCGAAAAAAAATTTGATTGAGCCATGTCCGTCCGCCCGTTTGTCCGCTAATACGATAACTTGAGTAAATATTGAGATATCTTCACCAAATTGGGTACACGAGCTTATCTGGACCCAGAATAGATTGGTATTGAAAATGAATGAAATCGGATAATAACCGCGCCCACTTTTTATATATTTTAACGTGCCCTAAAATTAGTTCCACTTTCCCTGCATTCAATTTTTCATTACATATTTACACACATGCAGACAAAACAAGTAACAAAATATTAATAACCCAAATATCCAATTGCTAAGCAGGCACTTCTGCATCGAATGCAAATATTTGTTTACATCGGTCAATTAGTCACGCTGACTATTGTCTACTGTCACATTGACCGAAAAATACATTATACATACATATGTGCTCATGTGTCTAAATAGGTCATTGTAATATGCTGACTTCGCATACAGGAAATATGTACAAATAGTTTGTAAGTATTAGTGTAAATAGGTATCTGTAGAATATGAATATTTTGTATAAAAGGGAAAGTAATTTCTAAATAAACTCACTCATGATCCAAACGTCATACGTCATTGTTTTACTTGTCTACAATATATAACATTTTGGAAAACACAAAAAATCTGATTATTTAGTAAATACTCCTAGAATGTTGAAATTTCAAATTTTTAAAATGGGCGTGGCACCAATTGTGATAAAATAAATTTTACAAATATTATTAATCATAAATCAAAAATCGTTAAACCAATCGTAACAAAATTCTGCAGAGAGGTTGCCTTTACTATAAGGAATGCTTTGAAGAAAAATTAACGAAATCGGTTAAGGACCACGCCCACTTTTATATAAAAGATTTATAAAGGGTTGTGAACGAAAATAATAATCTATATCTTAGCGAAAAAGAGCTTTGTATCAATATAATTTTACTTTCCAAATTGAAGTATAACATTAAATTGGAAAACACCAACATTTTTAAAATGGGTGTGGCACCGCCCCTTTTTTGTCTAAGCAATTTCCAATATTTCGGGAGCCATAACTCGAAGAAAAATTTACATATCCTAACAAAATTGGGTACACATATTTTCCTTATAGCGGGCAATATTTCTAGTAAAAATTGATAAGATTGGTTAAGAACCACGCCCATTTTTATACAAATACCTTTAAAAAGGGTCGTAGGCAAAAATAATAAGTTAAATCTTAGCGAAAAATAGTTTTGTACCAATCGTATTTTGTGCCATTATAACAAGGAATTGAAAAAAATTCAGATCTTGAAGAACGAGCGTGACACTGCCCCTTTCTTACTCGACGAAAAAGTTAGTGTTTAACAGGAAATATTTTCAGTAAAAATGCACTAAATCGGTTAAATTGCTTTCTTTTATATAAAAGATAAGCTATTTCTAGTAAAAGTTGGAAAATTTCGTTAATAACCCTGCCCTTTTTTTGTAATAACGCTTTTTAGTACAATGGCACTTGTGTGTTTATGTTTATTCTTCTGTTATATCTTTATTTTGAAATAAATTGTAGGGAAATCCCCATATCTGAAGGAAAACCGCATTATTACCCGCTCAAGGTCATTGGTGTTAGCCTCTGTATCCTTTTTGCTTCTTTTAAATGAAAATTAGTTCAGAATAGAACCATATGTATATATGTATTATTGCGCAGCCTTGTAACATTATTATTCACATAAACAAACAACACCAGCAGTTCAAGTGTACAACTGGGAATGTAATGTGGGGTTTCACCCGAACTTAGACTTCCTTACTTGTTTTTATTTGCTTTTATTACAATGCCATTTCTTGCCGCAATTTACGGTGCAAATCTGACAATTATTGGAGCACGTGAATGCGATATGTGCACTGTTAAAGCAGTTTAAGGAAATTGGAATTTATATAGAAGGTATTTTATAAGCAACTTTTGAAAGAAATTGCCTAAAATGATCTCTCCGCGAAAAAGGAATTTTTATATACCCCAAAAGATGCTCTTATAAATAATATTATTAATCTTAGGTTTTAATAGGCATTGTTAGATTTATCCTTAATTAACTTTCTGGTCACGTGATGGACACATTAAGACCATGCACGGTCCTTACGCAACGACCAATGCACCCATTAAACACAACTCGTAAAAAATATCAGCCTAATTTTAAATATTTCATCGGATTTTTTTCTTTCAACTCTTTTCTCCTAGGGAGAACAAAAATGAAGTTTTGCTACGCATTTCTATTTTCGTTTGAGAAGTTGAAAATTTTCTTTATTGTGGCGACTGTGTTTAAAATTGATCAAAAAAATATAATATGGTATTAGACGAAATGAATAATGCATTGGTGCCTTCTTCCATTCAGCAAAGCATTTTTTGGCGGTCATGTCGAGTTCACCTCTTCTTTTGCCATGAAATGTATTTAAGCCTTATTTTTATTTTATATAAAATTATATACTTTTTGACTTAAAATTAAGAGGATAATTGTAGAATATTGATGAATTTAAGACAAGTTTGTACAAATTAGTGTTTTTTCGTTAAAGAAAAAATTTATTCAAATGAATTTGCTGCGTGCCCTTCAATTAACGGGAGAAGGGTTCAGAAAGGGTGAGGTGTAAAAACTCCCAAGGTATTTGTTTTTATTTAGAATAAGAAGATTGGGATTATAATTGGGCTGTATAATTTCCCTTTATTAAAATAGGTAACTGGCTAGAATTAAAAGCAAACTTGGAAAAGCAATGCAAATTTTTTTTTTAGTTTTTTCTTAATGACAGTGTATGCGAAGTCCTCACTGACCTGTCAGTACAACCTTAACAGATATTCTGCTAGGAAAACTGCTTTTGCCTAAATGCCGTGAATCTCCTAAGGATATTTCCAGGGTCCGATGTATATTTACCTTGACTATGTGATTGTAAAAATCCTCTAAATAATTACAATATTAAATTCGTATTGTATGTGGTTCACGCTTGGCGTATACGTTTGTATGCGTCTTATTTGTTTAATCTTTGTTAACTTAATCGCTTACTCGGTATTGAAATATTTGATGAGTATATATCAAAAGTATTGGTTCATGGCACTATTTCGTGAACATTTCGTACAGGCAAAAAGTTACGAGAAAGATCAATGTTTCGGTAAATATATCAAAAAAAAGGCCAAAACTCGCCATTTTTGTGAATCTTTGTGTATTGATCGAGAATATCTTTGGATTAGAAAGGAAGATGAACTTCTTACTTTTCCAACGCGCCATACCTAACCTTTGCTACCTTGAAAAATACGCTCGCAATCGACCAAGATGTGATGAGTGATAATTGGCTGACTGACAGCTTTGGGCAACGATTTCTCGAAAAAAAATGTATGAACTTCAAAAAAATGTATCTTATATTTTTGGTAAGTCTTGATCCAAGAAATACGTGGGTGAAATATGTGGCATAAGTCCACCAGCCATTGAGGCATTTAACGTTGTCATAAGGTAGAAGGTTTCAAGCTTTTAAGAACTTGGATTGGGATTGGATTGTGACTATACGATTTTCCTTAGGAAAGCAAAATTTAGAAAAAAAAACCGAAAATTTGGAGAAAAAATCGCGCGCTTTTAATCTCCAAATTTTCGTTGGCTTTTATTTGATTAAAATCTTATTTAAAAGAAATCCTTTTTATTATATACACGTACTAAGATGTTTCGCAAAATATTACTAGACAGGACGAGGTGTTACTGAGTATTTTGTACCACACACTTTCACTAATGGTTTACAATATTTAGCAGCGGTTTGTTAGTACAAAACTCAAGTTTCTCCATTTTCCTATAAAACGCTATAGATTGTGATATCTTGGATAAAGAAAAGCAGCGCCAGTATCACGAAATCCGAATTTTTACAATTTTTCTTGAGAGGTGGAGATTGAGAATGTAGTCATAAATATCTATAATACCTAGAAACCAAATCAAAAGAATATACTTGAAATTAGGATATATGTAGCCCCAGAAGCTTGGAGAATTACGAAAAGGACATGACGGGGTACGAACATTTTGACAAGGTTTTGTTCTCCGAAAAAGGGGAAGTTCCCCATTACTTAAAATTTGCGAATGGATTATATAGAGGGCCACCTTCTGTACTGATTCTGTGCATAACATTTATATTTAATCACCGTTAGGCGACGAGAGAAAGGAAGACCTTTCTAGAGAAACAGCCTCGGCATAATTAATAGTAAATTTGTCTACCATAATTTGTGTTCGTAGAATTACCGCTTGCTGCAAAGAAACTAAAACTTCGTGTTAGAGCAAATTGAAAAGTTTTCTTTGACTACTTGCATCAAAATTCTAAATTACTATCGTTCATCATGGCTTCTGTGCGTTCAGTCAAAACTATCCTCACAAAGTCACACGGGCTTCTGAGTTAGTAATTTAAGTGGCACAAACACAAATCTGTTCACACCCAAAATTTAGCGTTTTAAGTCATTCTAATTAAGACTTTGAAAGTTTGCAGCTTTGCTTGACAACTATATTAAGGTGCTTCATTAAAACACAAAAACTGGTAGTCTTAAATTATATTCACTAAAACCCAACAATTTCTAGCCATCATATTTAGCGCAGTTTTCTTGTAAGTTCAATACAAATACATATTTACATCTTGTTTGGATAGTTTGACTCGAGCAGTACTTTTACCACGTTCGTTGTCACATTGTAAGTGAAAATTTTGTCATTACCTTTGTTTACTTAGCGTAAACGAGGAGAAGAAGAAGAATAAATTCAAGCCAATGTGCTAAAGTTTGTCCTTACTTTAAAGTCCCATAAACATATTCTTGCTAGTGCAGTCAGCTACCGTTACATCTAGCATCAGCTGCTGTAAATTACAAAATTTATTCATAACAGCAACAAATAAAAACAAAACATGAATGAAGTGAAGGTGTTAGGTGTATTTGGCAGGGCGTATGGCAGACAGCTTTGATGCAGATGTTGACGCACTTAACCTGTTGTCACAATGTAAGTGAAAATTTGCCTCCATGTATGTGTGGGTGTGTTGTGTACTCAAATACTTGTGTGTTCATGTTATTTTCCAGCTGGCGCAAGTCATCAATATTTCGCATGTCAACTAAAAATAAAATTTCCTCTTCATCCATAAATTTTCCCTTTTAACTGACAAAACTGTCAGTTTTGCTTGCTTGTCTCCAATTTTAGAATGGCGCCCTTTGGCTTGTTGCGCATATTTTTGTACAAATATTACATACATATGTATGTAAATAAATAAATGTAAGGCGCGATAACCTCCGAAGAGATCTAAGGCCGAGCTTCTCTTCCAATTTGCGCCGTGCTCCTCTTGATTTTCCCTACAAATTGGCCGGACGGGACCTACATGATTTTATGCCGACTCCGAACGGCATCTGCAAGGCAGATGAGTTTCCACTGAGAGCTTTTCATGGCAGAAATACCCCCGAGCGCTTGCCAAACACTGCCGAGGGGCGACCCCGCTTAGAAAAATTTTCTTCTAATTGAAAAACCTTATTTCTAAAATTTTTGAAGTTGCTTTGCCCGGGGTTTGAACCCAGGGCATCCGGTGTGGTAGGCGGAGCACGCTACCATCACACCACGGTGGCCGCCACATATGTATGTATGAATGTATAATTTTGTTCATGGAAACATGCTAACTTGTTTATGCCGGTGAGTGTGTGTGTGTAGGCGTATTTGTTTATCGGTTGCAAACTGAACGCATATTTGTCCCATCAGGAGAACAGCTGTCGTTGTATTTAATTTGAATATTTTGTTGCATATTTTTGTGAGTGAAAACTTTTAACTTAGAACAAAAGAGCGAGTCTGAGGACTAATTTGAATATTTTACAAGAAAAACTATCACCCGCTCCACTCCTTCGACTTATTTTTTCGATATCTTCTTGATACTTTTTTTATTCGTAACATTTTCGTATTTGCAGCAGAAAATCATATCATTTAATATGTTTTCCTAACACAAATCACTTCGCTTATTATATACTAAGCTTAGCAAATTTTTTTTCTCTTATAATATTATTACTAATATTTTAGAAATAAAATTGAATTGCAATTGAAATTGAATTACTGAATGGCCTAAGTTTTTTATTGAGTCCCATCATGCCATTATGTGAGTTCATCTATTCTTATCTAAACATCACGCTATGTACGTACGTCTAAATTTTTCTCCATACCTCGGCATGCAGCGATTAATTAATTTGCCACCATCATGTAATTCGATTTATTAAATTTTCTTCCTGTTTTCATGTGATTCTTAGTTATATGTACGAAGGAGAAAACTTGTCAACATGAGAATGCCTGCACTTAGGCGAGTTTTCCAAGCTTAAGCGAACAACAGCAATGTTATCGACGAATGCATTTTGTTGTCGTTTAAGGCAGGCAATAAGTTGTTAAGTCCTATTCATTTTGCAACTTCCCACTTGCCGTTCTTCCACTTTTTCTTCTTCTACTTTGGTTTGTATAACTAAAAATTTGCTTTACGCATTTCAACTTCAACAGAAAATTGGTTGGTTTTGTGGTGAATGTAAAGTTTTTGAGAGGCAACATTTAAAACTTGTACGCCTTTATGAAGAGCAATCGGTTGAGAAGTGAAGCGGAAGGCTGAAATGCAAACAAAGTTCAGCTGATTGGCCTGTTCTCCCTCAAAAAGTTATCGAGTTAGTTTATGTGTATGTATGTGCATGTGTGTGGTTTGTTTGTTCTTTACGTATGTATGTGTAGTTGCTTGGTTTGGTTTCTTTTGAGCCGCTTGTACGGTTTTTGGAGTTTACCGATTTAGGTTTTGCAAAGGGTTTTGTTATTGGTGCTTTTGTTGCTGCAGGTGCATTCAAGTACATGCCTTGGTTAGTCCGTTAAGCTGCTGTTTGTTTGTTTGTTTGTTCATATTCCTAATGAAATGCTCATTTAGCTTACCTTCGTTTGTATGTTGTGTGGTTGTTATGAAGTTTTTTTAAATTTTTATTATCGAAAATTCAAGGGGTCGCCCAATATTTATGTCTTTGCAAGTCTGACTGGACTAAGCTTGGGCAACAACAAAACTCTAAATGTAAAATGCTTCGTTTTATATAAAATTTGTAAATAAAAATAAATGTAAATACTTGACGCATTAAGCTTCCGAAGATATTAGCTTCTTAAAGTGTAACAAAATTTGCTATCGATAACAAAGATCATCAATACGTTATCGAAATGTCACTAGAAAAATTATCGATTTGTTATCGAAATTTACGATTCGCTATCAGAAAGTTATCGAAAAGCCGTGTATTTTTATCAAAAAGTTATCGATTACAAAATATGTTTGTGGATTATTACATTAACGTCAAAAATTAAAAAGCTACAATTTTACAAACAAGTGAAAATAAGAACAGTGACATTTGTTTATACTGTGAAAAAACGTTGTTAATTGATTTAAATGCCCCACGAATTTATTGTTATTAACGTTAAATAAACATATATGGTAAATCAATTTGTTGATTTCACTGGATATCCAAAAATACGGTTATTAACCGGATCTTCAAAAATCCGGATATCCGGATAGTTCCACAAACGAATGTTAACCTGATATCCATGTCGCCCGGATTTTATCCACGTCAACGGATATCCGTGTTGATATCCGGATATTCGAATATGCGGATAGTTCCAGCCGTCGGTATCAATTGTTATCTATAATAAGCTGATGAATCTCTTCTCAAAGAGCACGAAATTATTTGTCTCTGGTCAAGTCACTTCTGTTGTTGTTTAGGTTTGTCCCATGCGCAAACTCTAACCAACTTAAAAACATAAGTTTTCAAGACGTTAATCTGTATGCGTAAACATCGGACTTCATGAGTCCATAGTACTCACGCTATCTTCTTATTTGTCTTTTCTCTTCTCAAAATTTTCTTCTGCCTCTCCATATTTTTACTTTTTCTGTCTTCACTTTCCTCTTATTATCCGTGTTTCACTTCTATATAAATCGTCTTCGTTTTTCCATTCTTCTTCCTACCGGAATTTGTATCTCTAGTTCTATTCCTAAAAAAACTTTCTTCAAAACTATCCAACTGTGTTAAAAAGGATTTTTGAGTGAGAACTGGAGCTACCAGCTTTTACAGCCGGGTCGATAATATAAAGAAACTACAAAAACGAGATTTCACATATTTTATGTTTATATTTGCTGAACCGGCTACCGCCGTTGTGTGGCGGTATCGTGCTCGCCTATTCCACCAAAGGTTCTGGGATCAAGGCCCGGGAATAGCAGCATCATAATCTTTAGAAAACCGTTTTTCCAATTAGAGAACAAAAATGTTTAGAACCGGGGTCTCCCAATGGCAGTGGTTAGGCGAAAACTCTGAGTGTCAGCGAAAATTCATCTGCCGTTCGGAGTCTGCATAAAACATGTAGGCCCCGTCCCGCACCTTTGTAGGAAAAATTGATAAGGAGCACGACGCAAATTGGAACAGAAATTTGGCCAACATCTCTTCGGAAGTATATCGCGCCTTGTATTTATTTTTATTTATTTCCTCAGTCGATACATTTAGTCAGTTTCATACCGATTTTCACAAATTGTATGCCCTCTATGGTGCGATTGCCTGCGACGCTCTTTTATCACTAACATAAATTAGGCAGTAGTAAATCAACCGTACAAATCGAAAATTTTAATTTTTGCTCAAATATCCGTAACACTGTTAATGTTTCGTAACAAAGCGGACACATATGTCATGTGTCTAACTTATGTAGCAACGTGAAAATATACCGTAAATTACTTAAAAAGAAGATACAAATATTTGTATATAATAAGTAGCTTCCACATGGACAGCTAATCTAATTTCACAGTTTATATGATCTGACTTGAATGCGACGCCAACAAAAAGTTACAAAGTTATGGTAACGACAAAAAGGCAATCTTTAATCTCGACAAATTTGTTATTATGCGTATCCATGAACGTTGAACTGAGAAAAAGGATCAGCGAAAGTTCATATACATATAACAGAAAAGAAAAACTAACCAGAACGAAAACTTAATATGTTTGGATTTTCGATGCTGAGAATTTTTCATATCCATCAGAATGCTATAAAAATATATTTAAATGCATAAACGAATACACAGGAAAATTTAATACTTTACCAATTTGTGAGATTGAAGCTTTGGCAGTTACTTTGAATTTTACAAATTGAGCAAGTTTTATACATACATTAGACTGGGTCGATTTATTAACCGATATCGCGCCATCGATTTTTCGATAGGATTTGGGCTCAGAAAAAAAGTTCCACTACGCATACCCAAAAAATAATTTTCGAGCCTGCGAAATTTCATTTTTTAGACTTTTTTCGACTTTGATTTTTAAGGTTTTTTTCATGACCTACTAATAAAATTTTCATTCGATTGTAAAATTTTCATGTATACCCTGAAATATATATTTTTTTTTTTCAAAAAACTGCTATCGACAAAGTTTTTAGCGGACATTTTTGGGTCGGACAGGGTATAAATATGAAAATTTTTTTTAGTAGGTCATGGAAAAAACCTTAAAAATCAAAGTCGAAAAAAAATGAAATTTCGCAGGCTCGAAAATTATTTTTTGGGTATGCGTAGTGAAACTTTTTTGCCCAAATCCTATCGAAAAATCGATGGCGCGATATCGGTTAACTTTCGTCCATACAAATCGACCCAGGTTAACATACATACAGCAGCGAACAGAGAAATATCAGACAATTGCATCTATTAAACTCTACTTTTTTATTTTCGATATTGTAAGACAAAATTTCTATGAATTTTGTAACGGAAACTATGCAAAACAATACCAAAATCGTTTTCGAAAAAACTCAATAGCTCTAGAAAAATTTTACGAAAATATTGATCCTTTTATTTGTAGTTCTTTCAGTTTTTTTGATTATACAAGTTAGATGTTTCACAAAATTTTCATTGAAAATTGAGAGAGTTTTAACTTGCACTTTGTTCCACTAAACAACTTGAAAACTGCATGCTCAAAACAAATCAGAGGGTTCCAAATAAAAAGTTCGTAAAAGTTTCTCGTTTTTAGTTTGGTGTGCATGTTCTTTTTCTGTTCGCTGCTGTGTAGCCTATATAAATACAAAAGGTAATTTTTTCCCCTTTCGCACCTTTATAGGTGACTACAGATCTTATATATCACATTTAAACTTTGGTCCAGATTATAGGATTTCTAGGAGCGACGCACGGGGTTCAAAATTAAGACTTCTCTATGCGGATTCATAACATTTAAATTGAATTCTTTGGTTTCTAATACTTAAAATTGAAATTACTGCGGTGTACGATATCACTTATATATTTTGTTCTCGAATTGAAACAGTTTACACGTAGATATTTTGCAGGGTTCAACTTAAGATTATCGTATGACTACTCAGTATATAAAAATCTGACCTTTAACCGCTGTGCTACCGCCCGTTGCCGCTTCCAATTAGGAAAAAACTTTACATGTTAAATTTTAGATTTTGGTTTTACCGTTTGAAGGGATAAGATTGGCAAAAATCGCTTGTTTGATTTAAACGGACCACTCTAATTTAAATAAATATAAATATTTTATTAAACCTAATTGTCGTTCAAAGTATTTTAAAGTTAAAGGGCAAACATAACCAATTTACTTCTGTGCCTGTATTTACCTACATTCGTTTTTCCAATCACGCTTAACATTGTAAACAGATCTATGCTCAGGAAACTTCCAACTCTTACCATACTGCCACCTGGCATTGCTTTCAATTTCATTGTTTACTTCCTTCGTATGTGTTTATGCTTAAAAATTCTTTTGATGTTGATTTAAGATACAAATCTTTGCATAGAAGTAAACAAATTTTTTTAGGAATTTTTACCCAAAAATGTGATAAACAAAAAACGAAGGGCAGGCTGAATAGCCGTTGCAAGAAAATCCAAGTTAAGAAAGGCTAAAAAATCTATAAATGTATCAGAAGGTATATTTGACCTGTTGTTATATGCACAGATATGTATGTGAATATGACGAACCGATTTTCAGGAGAAAGGAGATAAAGAAGAATTAAAAAAGTATGTCTTCAAAATAGTCAGCTATCACTCAGTTGGCTAAAAATAATTGAAGTAGAATTGACTGTGGACATGCTTTGACTTCTAAGCAATATTGTATTTGCCTCTATTTCGGTCATCATTCGCAGATTTTGGTTGATTGTTTAGAGCTTACAGGCTATTTGAACTGGCACGGATGGAAATCAAATTTGGACAAAGAAATGAAAGAATAAACAATCGAAAGAATGTGAACTGTTTTTTGAGGCTTAAATAAGAAAAGTTAACCAAAATAAATTGAGCCGAATTTAGCTACTGAGGAAGATATGTTCTTGTGTGTATAGAGTTTATACAGCATTTTGAATTTCGGCTTATTCCCAGATAAGTTTTTATGCTGAACATGCAGTGCGGGCCCAAAAGGGATAGGGGTCTGAAACATCTTCAAGTTATATGATTAGGATAAGTTGGCCCAGAGCATTATTTAAAAGATATATAGCATAGTGTATTGTTTAATTTATAATCTTGGTCATTAAAGGAATAGCTCAGCTTTGAGTTCCGAAAGTTTTGATAAACCTTTCTATGTCACATTACACTTTACGGGGCTAATATGAGGGATATACCCAACTCGCATACTAAATATGCAATATGACACTTGTATGTTTCACGCTATTTACTGCCAGCAAAAATAAATTTTCTCAGTTCTTAACCTGCAACTTAGTGCACTTGCACTCAATTCAAATGTATTCTGTATCAAATACTTTATTTCATGCTTCAACAGACTTTTTTATTTTAAGTTGATTTTGCAAATTGGAGCCCACTTCACTGTTTTTGTTTTCTTTAACGTAAGAATTTTTTTTTTGTTGCAATACTTTCATATCTTTTCCTTTTTGTTTTCCTCGTTTGCCATGCATAAGGTTTGTATTCTTTATCATCGATTCACCTTTTTAACCCATCACTTGCAGTTGTTTGCATTTGTAAGCAAAGTTCGTAGCAACCTATTCAATAGCAAGAAGAAATCAACAACAACTACAACAACATTAACTATTAGAACATACTTAGTAGCAGTCTTGTTTGTTTAGTAACTAAAATAGATACAACAACAAAAATTGTTAAAATAAATACATATATGAACGTACATATTTTTTGTTTCTTTTGTAAAAATAAAAAACTACTTTGGTTTTTTGGCATCTGAAGTTGGAAATTGGTAGTTTTGGTTTGAAGTTCGTTTAGCTTGCGGTCTTGTGCTGTTCGATTTTTCCCACTATTGTTTTCCTATATTTTTAGCTGAGCGTGAGTCTGTGTACATGTGTATACTATATTAGATTTTTGGAATTTATATGGAAATTTTTCAATAGTTGTTGATGTGTGCATTGGGGAATAAACGTGTTCTTATATAAAATAAGAAAATCCTATTTTGTCATGATCTCAACATGCAAAAGACAAAGCTTATCATTTCATACTAACACTTCAATTATCCACTGTTAGTCCTTCTCCAGAAATAAAAATGCCGAGTTTATCTTTAGCAATATGTTGCATCAACATGTAGCAACTACCTCGCGCCTTCGGGAAAAATGTGAAAAAGTGATGGGAGGAAAAATGATAGAGTTTCCAAGTGTTAGTATATATGATACTTATTTTATAAGGATCAATATTCTTTAGTGAACAAAGCTTAAACTCTCCAGGAGTCTGTGGACATAGCCGAAGGACACCTTGTGACCAGTTTAACCTTCAAAAGCGAATTGAAGGTACCCTATACGGCAAATACCTTTGGTTACTTTGTTGCTAAATTCCTGCTGTACAGTGTAAATAGTTAATGATTTTCATGTGTAAGAGATTTCCATAAATCGTAGATAGATTTAGGTAACCACTACGTCAATAATTTCTCAGCCATAAACAAAACGCATCCATATACCTTTATCACTCCTCTGACATAACGTCTGGTTTCTTTATATTTCGACTATGTCTGTTGTGATAAATCAACATCAAAGCATTCTCTGCTTTAAGCTACATACATTTTGACAGCATAAGACAGCAGGCAACATCATGTGACTTTGTGCAGGAGTATAGAAAAAATCAGCTAAGAACTAGCGACTTAAGTGACTGGCACCTGAGCAAGCGTTGTTCAGTATGCAGAATATTGCACTTTATCCTTTAAATAAATTCTCAAGCAGCGCGTGGCTTGCTTGTTGTTTTCTTCAAGTATACTGCATAGCTTAAATTGTTTGTTTGAAAACAGACAAAGACTATTGCCATGACACTGACGATGCCGTCTAGGATGCTAATTTTACTCTTGGCAAAGCAAGAAGCCATGAGTTTATGAAAAAAAGTTAAAAAAATAACAAATTTATTCTGCACTACTTTTTAAAATAATTTTAATAGCAGTAATCGTAACAGGAACACCCATTAAGAGCAATGTGATATTTTAGTCACTATTTGAGAAATAAGCGGATTTGTGACTATTACAGGTAACATAATTACGAAAAAGCTTTCTTAAGAGGGACGGAGGTTTCTTAGGTATCAAAGCTTTTAAGTCGGCCAATATAAGAGATTTTAACTACTTCATCAAGGCCTCGTCTCATCACAGAGTGTCGTCTGCTTGAGTCGCATGTTGTTTTATGGTGAAAGATTCATATCGGTATATATACCGATCTTTGTTCAGAACAGCCTAGAATATAGTGTATCTACAGAGAGAAACGTGTGGGAAGGGAAGAGGCAAGGATTTCACCTTAACAGGTGTGGATAAATCGGCCTAAAATTCATTCAATGCTTCGGTAGGAGGCTGTTGGAGGAATTGTATTAGCTGAGTCATTGGAAATATTTTTTGGCTGCATATCGACGTGTGAGTGAAATATCTTCTTTCTCCGAAAAATGTATATGTCTATCAAAAAATGTGTTTTATAACGGGATAGGTGTATCCTCAACACAGATATTAAGTGTACGCAAAAACAATCTGAATGCAGGCACCTACCCATTACATACTTCCACAACGTAAACTGCTATGCATATACCAATTTCGGATAATACCTGCTTATAAACATATTTAATATAAATAATAAATATGAACGACAAATACAGATCACTGAAGAAGATACAAAACGCCGAAACCAGTTTGTTTCCAAACCAAGCTTCACAAGACGGAAAATAGTTCCAGCATGTACCAGCATTATCCGTCCTGTCGAAAAATAAATAAAACAAAATTAATCATATTTCCAAAAATTTTGCTGGGATGGGGTGTTTTCGAAGCCGTATATGACACCGAGGTTAGGTTGAATTGGCCGGTCAATGAAATTATACCGAGGGGATGAGAAACAAATATTTCATTTATAATTAGCTAGCGTGCCAAGCTCAAGAAGAACTTTAGTACCTTTCAAAATGATATTCCGCAACAGTGGTCTATCATGAACTCAACAATTTCAAATTTTGTGTACTATCACTCGTGTACAAATCTTGGTCTCGTTACACAATTTTTTTCTGGAATTACATCAGATCCCTTGATCTTCAGGCACCACCTGCACCTATGTAATCACTACAACAGAAGGAATGGAGAAAAAGCAAAATTAGGTACAAACATTATGCGCGTTTTGTTTGGCATTTGCTTCAATGGTTATATAATAAACAACAGCTGTTTATGTAACAGCAACAAGAGCAACAATGGATGGCCAAAAGGAACAGCGACGTCAAAAGCAATGAACCTGCTAAAGTGTGTTGTTCCATCAACCAGCCAGCCAGCTAGCAACATTAAAATTGCAACAGGAAATATGTAAACAAACATTAAATGACAGCAAAACACAAAAGACGTCCTGCCAGAGCAAAAAGGAGTTAAAGAAATATGCGGGTAAATATAAAGATAATAACAGAGAGAACAACGTGGAAAATTAAAATAACAACTAAAAACCATGAAAAACTAATATCAGTGGTGCGTTACTCTTGGTGTGAGGTGTCTTCTTGTTGGGTTTGCTCCACTGAAAAATTTGTGAGGAAAGCGCAGGGAACAAGGAAAGAAGTATTAGCATGCTGATATTCGCCCACAGAAGCGAAGAGTTAGCAACAACAGTGGCAGGTAGACTATGATACTTAAATAAATACAACGTGACACTATTCTGAGGAAATGATGACTCTCATAGCTCTGCGACGCCTGCAAAACTCTTCTACGATGGACATTCAAGCATGCAAAATGAAACAACAACAAAAGCAGTGATTGCAAATAAGTGACATATAAGTGTAAAATATTAAGCATCCTTGTCCTGAAGAGTGTCCCTATAAATAATAGCAGGTGGAAAAGCTGAAGTAGACCAAAAAATGTTGTGATCTTCTGTGGTGAATTGGCTGCTATGAGTTGGAGGATACCAAGAAAGTAGCAGCGAAAACAATTGGATATCCGTCACTTACTTGTTCATGTATTGCAGTGCTTGATGATTAGTGCCATAATGCTGCAATATTTGAAACACAACAGAAGAAGAAGAAGACGCTGTGAAAAAACAGATCTTACATTTCTCAGCTCCATGGCTGCAGGCGCTAATGGCTTCACTGTTTGCAATTTCATGACTTGAGAAATATTTGTATTTACTTGTTTATGCGTTTGTGCAACCTCTTAACCTCTTATTTCTATTTTACAATTTACTTTTGCTGCTTTTCTATGTTGCTGGCTTGCTGGTTGGTTGGGTTGAGGGGGCTGAATGTCTGTTTGGTTTGTTGACTAGTCGGCGGACTGACAATAACTTTTGATTTCCGTTTTTGAAATTATGAAATCGCATTTAGTACTTATGGTTAAATCTTTTGCAAATTAAATAAATTCAAGTGAATTTGCATTTGCAAAGTTCATCACGTTTGTTGGGGGGAAATCGCATTGAAGAAGTTTGTAATTGTAAGCAATTGTGCCATATTTCGGTTTCTTTAATCTTGTGGTCAAAGTGAATTGTGGAACTTTTTATTATTATGTTTATGCATATTACAGTGAATGCAGTTGTTTATTTAGAAAAATAATGATGGATATCACAGTTTTTTGCAGCTTGTGTAGTTATTTATTGTATTGTAAGTCTAGAAAATTTGAATAATATTTACAGTGCAAAACTGGGAAAGGCCTCCTCTACTCCTCAACACCCAGCTATTACCAAATGATTGTATTGTAATCGGTTTTTAAGAGGTACATAAATAAAATCCGCCTGTTAAAGTTGGTAGAGGATATGCTATCGAATATCAGAATTTATTTTGCACCAATCATAGACTAGCCGTATAGGCTTGTTAACTAACTAGTAGTTTAGGATCAAATTGGAGCTTTCTTGAAAAAAAGTACTTAGCTTTCGAATTTCTTTAGGACGAACTTTTTTTTAATTTTCCACAACCCGTTTTGTAGCGAGTTATTTAAGCACTGCCTTCTTCAATAATTGCCGCTAGATGGGTCTCTTTGCGCGCCTAGCCTAGAGATTTACAAAGATACAAGTGAAGCTAATATAAGCGTGTTAAGAATGAGCTACAACAATAAATTCAATACGATTCTCTCTTTTTGCAATTCAGTTTTTCCACTTCTTATTTGAATGTAAAGTTTACCTATTACCAGTTAACACAAATTCGTGCAGAATTTAAGCATATGCAGATGGCTAGAATTGCTCTCGTTCCCTTTCTCCTCATCCATTCATATCCTTCTCAAATGCTAAGTATTTTTCGTATATAATAAAGTGCGAAAAAATGGTCATCATTCAAGCGGCCAATGGCTGAAAACCATCTTTTACTGCGTTAATGAATTTTTGCAATAACTCTCTATCGATTTTAATAAAATCAAATGGAAAACTAGCAATCCACATATTTTTTAGCCACTCAAATCCCCTTCATTGCAATTGTGAAGTGCCAATCAAAGAACGTGCCGTGAATGCTGACAATCAGTGCTCATGAGTTTTCAATATATCTGCTTGAATGCCAATAAAAAGCAATGACGATTGTATTTTATAGTAAAGGCTTCAACGTTGCAGTTTTTCAATCAATAAATTAGCTACTGAGTTGAAATTGTTTGAGTTTTTTATTTTACTAAAAGTTGACGTCGCACAAATAAATTTGTCGGAACACTCGTATAGTCCAGCTCGTCTAGTTTACTATATACATTGCATTTGAATTGCTTAAGCTTAAGGAATATTGGTGTTTGTCAAATAAGTAATATTTCAAACTAACACTTGGAAACTGCATAACTTCTCCTTGTACCATTTTCCTGAAGGTACCTGGTAGCTGCTACGTGTTGATGCGACATGTTGTTAGGAATGTACTCGGTATTTTCACTTCTGGGGTGAAAAAGCTATGGAAGGACTAACAGTGGAGAGCTAAAGGATTATAAATAAATAGTAAGCTTTGAGCCGGGAGAAATATTTTCTAACAAAGTTGTAACTTATCCAGATTTGTTGCAGTTTGAAAAAAAATCCTTTATCTTTAAATACAAAGAAAAACAAAAATTAGATGTGCTGAACTAGTATAAACATATTCTTACTTACTTAGTTGGCGCTTAACCGTCTAAACGGTTATGGCCGGTCGCTTCTTCGCTCCGCCAACCGGCGCCAGTTGGCCACACCAAGGGAGTTTAAATCGTTTTCCACCTGGTCCTTCCAACGGAGTGGGGGCCGCCCTCTACCTCTGCTTCCATAGGCGGGTTCCGATAGAAACACTTTCTTGGCCGGAGCATCATCTTTCATTCGCATAACATGGCCTAGCCAGCCATCCACTGCATTTTAATTCGCTGGACTATGTTGATGTCTGCGTATAGCTCGTACAGTTCATCATTAAATCTTCGTCGGTACTCGCCATCGCCAACGTGTAGAGGTCCATAAATCTTTCGAAGAACTTTTCTTTCGAACACTCCCAAAGCTATTTCATTTGCTGCTGCCCCATATAGCAGGACGGGTACGATAAGTGAATTGTAGAGTATGATTTTCGTTCGCCGAGGGAGGACTTTACTTTTCAATTGCCAACCTAGTCCAAAGTAGCATTTATTGGCAAGATTGATTCTTCGCTGTATTTCAGTGCTGATGTTGTTGCTAGTGTTGATGCTGGTTCCCAAATAAACGAAGTCTTTTACTATTTCGAAATTATGGCCAACAGCAGCGTGGTTGCCAAGGCGCGTATGCGCTGACTCTTTGCTCGATGACAGCAGGTACTTCGTTTTGTCCTTATTCACTATCAAACCCATCTTTACCGCTTCTTTTTCCAGTTTGGAGTAAGCAGAACTAACAGTGCGGGTGTTTATGCCGATAATATCAATGTTATCAGCATATGCCAGTAACTGCATATTCACGGAAATTAATTTGAACCAAGTTCGTTTTCTGGAAAATACCAAGGTTAGTCTGTTGCAAGAAAAAGTTCTAAATTTGTTGGTCTTACATTTCACTTATCATCGCGGTTATTTTTTGTTATCACTTTATAGGCGGGTGGAGGGGGGGGGGGGGGGGAATATATGAAAGAGCCATATTAGCCAATGTCGGTTGACCATAACTTTGTGTTGTTTCTACCAAACCTCGTTTTGTATTTTTGTTATCTACTTTATCTACATAAAGTTCATGCTGTTTTCACTTTTATTTGTTCCTCTTTGTTCACGTTTTATCTACACGGTTAAATATTTAAACTAATAACTTTGGTTTTTCATTCTATTGTAATTTAACACTTAACGAAACAGAAAAGGTTATAGCTTAAAACAAATTTGAAACGTTTTAACTAGTAACACGTTTCTTAAATTTTATTTGTAAAAATTATTGCAAATCGTAGAATACTTTTTAAAACACTTTTCAATACATATCATCGCCCTGGTGCGTTCATTTCGATTTTGAGTTATTATGTTCACTAAGTTAATCGTTGAATGATCATATTATATTAAAATCCCACATACTAACGTGAATTGGACAAAATTTCGGATTTTTTGAAAGTAGTGAGCTTTATATTTGATTTCCCAACATTATTTTTTCCCAACTAAAATTTTTAACCGTGTACTGCAGTGGTATTGCCTATTCTTTAAATTAGCCTACCACTCAATAAGTCTATTGTTCACGGTAACAATTTTTCTATTCCTCTATCCACCTAAATCCCCAAGGAATACTCGCTAAATACATCTAGAATATTTTTACATTATTCCGTCTGTCATTTAGGCATTATGTCATTTGTCGTTTGCTTCAAGTATTTGCGCTAGTGACAACTTGATTGTGTACTAACTGTGAGTTTCTGTTTTAAATGCCTTTTGATTAATTGCACTTGAAGGGTGGAATAATAATGGAAATTTTCATTGCATGGAAAATAATTCGTGTCGGCTTTTGGTTAAACATTGTTTCATTATAAAGCTATTAAATTGAATGCATTGACAAATCGGCACGAGATTTAGATAATGTTAGATATTAATCTTAATATATAAAAAACACGTGTCACAACATTTTTGGCTGCGATGGACTCCTAAACTACTGAACCGATTTTGAATTTGCACCCCGAGTTTAGTTTGATCTAACTTGAGAGATAGGATAGGTTATATCTCAGTTTATAGTAGCAATATTATTTTATTGCAAATTTTTTTATTTGTTTATACGTAATAATAAAATGTTACGTATACGCAGTAGCAATCATATTTTCAGGTGGTGCGGATATACTTCCGTGGAATTGCTCGGTGTTTAATTAAACAACCTGCTTATCAATAAAAAATATTATAGCGAATGATATCAAGTATAGCACATCACCAGGCCCGCCGAGAGTGTGGGGTGGGGGGGGGGGGGGGGGGGGGTTTTCTGAGGGGCCCGCGATTTAGAGGTACTATGACATTTTTTTTAATTCAGGAGGGTCTTTAGTTGTGTATAGGGTAAGAATGAGAAGAAATTGAGAGAAGAGAGAAGGAGATTGAGAAAGAGATAGAATGAGACGAAGATGGAGATAGATGAAGTGAAAAAGATGGAGGGAGGAGTGAATAAAAGGATTAGGAAAAAGCGAAGAGGGGGGGAGGGCAGAGGCAGACGGAAAAAGCTTATTAAAATGTATGCAGATAGGCCACATTTAGAGCAGGACAACGTCTGCCGGGTCTTCTAGTAATAGTAATAAAATTTTGTTTTAGCACTTTACTAAAATTTTATATTTGCCTTAGGTGAAAATTTAATTGTAATAACATACATAACCCAGTGTTTCTCCTGCGAGGACAGGCACCTTGAAGTGGTGCAGGGGCTTACGCCGATCACAAGTTGTCGCGAGTCGGCCGGATGGGAGCAGCCTCGCTACTCACATCCGACTGATTCGTCGCGCATGCGAGCGGTAACTAGGAACTGTCACCTCCTAATCCAGGGTGTTATGCGACACCGTGCCCATTGGACTGGTTTGCAGCCAGGAGGTTTACAACACCGGCTGTATTATAACAGCGCCTCCCTGACACCGGGCCACCTTGGGGAGTAACTATGGCCTTACCGCGTCAAGGGGCTCTGCCGCGGTGGACGAACCGAGTTCCCCTTTTATACCGAATAGATCACTACGCTTGCCACGGCAGGCATGTGATCCTACGAACAAGATGATGAATACAAACACAAATAAAACCAACAACAACAACAAAAATCAACAAAAACAAATTGAAGGGAGGGATAGCAAGTTGACAGCAAAGAGTGGCGGTAACAACAAACGCCGAAGGGAAAAGCATGGCGAGAGAACCTACTCCCTAAGCCACCTAAACCTGACTGCAGAAGAACTTGCCCTTTTTGAGGAGCATGCCAGGGAAGACGATGACCAAACGTCCGGAAGCGAGACGGTCAAGAAGGTCAAAAAAGACACGGCAGGCAAGAACCAGCACCAGAGTGGGCAGAGCACCACCAAGACGAGTAGCGAAGGCAAACATCACAGTGGGTTAATCACCACCGTGAAGACTAACACAGCCAGCAGAAATCAGCAGCACAGTGGGCAGAGCACCACGAAAGTGGAGAGCAGCGTCAAACCACAGCATGGTGGGTTAATCACCACCAGTGGGCCAAGCCGGGCAGAGGCAAAAATCGCAGCCAGCAACAGCCTTTGCGAAACCCGGCAAAGGAGACCCCGAGAGGAGACGCAAGAGAAGCGGGAAAGTCGAAACCGCAAACGCTCACCCTCAAGGGAGAGACATTGCCATAGCAGCAGGGAGTCAGCAGCTAAGAGACACCTGGGTGAAATGCATGATCGCCAGTACCCAGGGGAAAGAAGACGGTCCAAGTCAAGGGACGACAAAGCCGAACGTGACGGAGGAAGGAAGAGGTCGAGTTTAGACCGCGGAAAACGATCGCCAAAGGAAAGTGCGAATGCCAGAGCAAGGTCATCGTCGTTCGAGGACTCTGGCACAGAGCATCGCCATGGTGCGAGCTGGCCCGAACTGGGGGAGCCAGGTGGCTTCGACGACCCAAGAAGAATCGGGCTAAGTGGCGCAGGAAAGAAGTGGTACCTTCGATACCTGAAGCAGGGAAGGACCCCGGACAGTGCACGCGAGAAGGCACTGCAACACATGAGGCCGAGCAAGAAGAACCCATCCGCCTGGAAATCAAGGCGGGGTGAGAGGGAAACGGCAAGAGGCGAGCACGCATCGCATCACCGCGGGTCACATAACCGCGGGAATCAACAAAAAAGCCGTAATGAGAAGCAAAGCGCTCCCGCTGACAACCGAAGAAGAGGTCAGGCACGACGGGAGGACGCAACGCAGACCAGGGGACAGAGAGCTTACCCCACACCGTCTACCTCAAGAAGAGCGAATGCGCCGCTGCCAGCACCTGGTACATCAACTGCGCAGGGGAGGCCAAAAATGCAGGTCTACTCGGATGCCTTAAAGGGCATACGGATGGCGGTGCTTCCAAAGCAATACCCGGCGGAGGTCTTGAGCCAGGAAGAGCTGACGCGGCTGCAAGACACGATAATGATCGAGGTATCGAAGGGATGGGGAAAGCAATCTCTGGCTTTCTGCGGCGTGTACTTTAGGCCAGGATTACTCCTTGTAGACTGCAAGGATGAGGAAACAGCCGAATGGCTGACCAGAGTCACACCAACTCTGCATAGTTGGGAGGGCCCTGCGCTTATTACGAGGAAAGGGGATGATATACCGCCGATGCACACCGTCACTATGTATCTCCCCAGAAGTAGCGACAAAGAATTCGCACTTAAACTGCTGAAGGCACAGAACACCTTCTTAAATGTTGGGATGTGGCGTATAATCAGCAGCAGTGCTGAGGAGGGGGGCTTGCGGGTAAACATGGCAATTGACGAGGCATCGTTCATTAAAATAAAGGAAGCTAGCTTCAAGGTGAACTACCGGTTCAGCTTCGTCCCGGTCAGACCTTGGAAGCAAAAAGCCCAAGCCAGTGTGGAACAACCCCACGTTCCAGGACAAGTCCAGAGCACTGGGGAGCAAAGCGAGGAGGTAGCAACAACATCCAGGGCAGCAACATCCAACCAGTGCCCAACCAGTGTCTCGTCAGCCACAGGGTCAACAACCGGGTTAATCACCGGTAAAGAGCATACGCAAGCTCCATCAACAGAGGAGCTCCTGGAAGGTCTAAACTTAGAAGACCTATGTTTGGAGGACAGAAGAGAGGAAAACCCGCGGCTGTCCGATGAGGACGAGCCGGTAAGGCTTCAGCACTGACCGGCCCATACACAAAGGTTGCCCAGATCAACCTGCACCATGCTAAAGCTGCTTCGGCAGTAATAGCACGCAGGTTTGCCTCGGAAGATCTGGGCATAGCACTCATCCAAGAACCTTGGGTGTACAAAGGTCAGGTGAGAGGCTTAAAAGAGAGAAATAATAAGGTAATTTGGGATCTTTCTCAAGAAAGACCAAGAGCGTGTGTAGTGCTTAACAACTCCATTAACTATTTTTGCATTACAGAGTTTATGAGTCAAGACCTCGTAGCAGTTCAGGCGACGATGGTAATACAAGGAGAGTCAACAGACATCGTCTTCGCAGCGGCCTACTTTGCGGGAGACAACAACGAGGTCCCTCCAGAGGGTGTGAAGAAACTGACGGAATACTGCAGATGGGCAAAAATACCGTTGATCATGGGATGCGACGCGAATGCGCACCACGAGGTATGGAACAGTACAGACACCAATTCGAGGGGTGAGTCCGTTCTTGAATTTATTATTAGTAATGACCTAAGCATATACAACGTTGGGAATTCACCAACCTTCATCACTAGGTCTAGAGAAAAAGTCCTGGACATAACCCTGGGTAACGATCTGGCTGATGAGCTGGTCTCTGGATGGGGGGTTTCCTCTGAACCCTCAATGTCGGACCATCTTATTATCCAGTTCGTCATCGGGGCTATGCCCATAGAAGGACCACCAAGGCGAAACCCCAGGAACACAAACTGGGCATGTTCAGGAACATAATACAGGGAAATCTTCCTATCATAGATTGTAGGAACAGAGGAACAAGTTATATGGAATTGGAGACAAGAGTTAATAACTTCAACCGTGTCATTATTGAAGCGTTTAACTCTAGCTGTCGAGAATCCAAAGGCCCAGGAAATAAAACCCCCTGGTGGTTGAGGAAACTCTCGGAAATGAGGAAAACCGTGCGCAAACTCTTTAACCAAGCGAGGCGCACGGGAAACTGGGAGCAATACACAGCGAATCTAACAGCATATAACAAAGAGATTAGAAAAGCTAAAAGAAAGAGCTTCAGGAAATTTTGTGAGGGTATTTCGGAGGTTCCAGAGGCGGCAAGGCTCCACAAAGCCCTAGCCAAGGACCAAAGGGAGACACGACTATCAATTAAGCTCCCTGATGGAACCTACTCAAGGACTGAGGAAGAAAGAGCACGTGCCCTGCTTGCAGCTCATTTCCCGGACGCATCCTCGGATACCTCAACGGAGGAGGCTCGAGAAGGGAGACCAACACCCACAGATTGGAACCTCGCTAAAGAACTCTTCAACGATGGCACAGTTAAGTGGGCAGTAAAGTCTTTCCAGAGCTACAAGTCTCCGGGAGTGGATGGTATATATCCAGCCTTTCTGCAGCAGGGCGAGGAATTGATCCCACACCTGGTCAGGATTATGAGGGATAGCCTCGCACTGGCATACATCCCGACGATGTGGAGAAGAGCAAAAGTGGTCTTTATACCTAAGGTGGCTAAAAAGGACTACTCCAGTCCTAAGTCCTTTAGGCCTATAAGCCTGACATCCTTTGCTCTCAAAGCAATGGAGAAGATTGTAGACCATGAGATTAGATCAAAGGCTCTCGTTAGAGTGCCACTACATAAAGATCAGCATGCATACAGAACAGGCAGGTCGACAGAAACTGCACTGTATCAGCTGTCCACAGAAATCCAAAGTGCGCTCGAGTGCGGGGAGATAACTCTATGCGCATTTTTGGACATAGAGGGGGCTTTTGACAACACGACACACGAAAGTGTGAATCGGGTACTCGAGAGAAGAGAGATACAGCGTCCAATCCGTATGTGGATAAACGCCTTATTGCGTACGAGGATTGCCGAAACCTCAAGTGGGGACGGCACAGTAGAGATTAAAACAACGAAAGGATGTCCACAAGGGAGCGTCCTGTCACCCCTGCTGTGGAGCCTGGTAGTAGATGAACTTCTACAGAGGCTCTCAGACAACGGAATCCGATGTCAGGGGTACGCGGATGATATTGTTATCATTGTAAGGGGCAAATTTGAGAGCACCCTTTGCGACATAATGCAAAGGGCATTGAGGTTAACGAAAGAATGGTGTACTGAGGTAGGGCTAAGCATCAACCCTAACAAGACAACCATTGTGCCCTTTACCAGGAAAAGGAAACTGGAAGGGATTAGGCAAATCACAATGGATGGAGTACAGATGGAGTACACGTCTGAGGTGAAATACTTGGGAGTCACGTTTGACTCTAAGCTCTTATGGAAGAAACACGTCGACAACACCATATCAAAGGCTACAAGAGCAATAATGGTGTGCAGACGAATTGCAGGAAGATCCTGGGGATGCAGCCCAAAGATCCTAAGATGGATGTACACTATGATAGTGAGACCTATCATAGTGTACGGAGCAGTTGCGTGGGCATCAAGAACAACCATGGTGACCGTACAAAAATCGCTCACGAAGCTTCAACGCTTAGCGTGTGTCTGCATTACGGGAGCCATGCGAACATGCCCGACGGCAGCAATAGAAGTGTTGCTTGAGTTAACACCTCTACATATAATAATTGAGCAGGCAGCCAGGAGTACTTTAGTAAACATAGCTAAAGAGGGATGTGGAAGAGGCAAAGTGATACAGTCACGGAGCATGGCGAAGCTGCAGGAGCAGATTCCACTTATCCAACTTCCCAGAGATGATACGAGGAAGATAATTAAGTTTGAGAAGCGCTTCAAAATAGAGCTGGGGAACAAATGTACGTGGGACACCTCCAGGATTGAAGCGCTTCACCAGGAACACACTATAATATGGTACACCGATGGCTCGAAGACACCGGGGGGCATAGGAGCGGGGATCTACGGGCCCCGAACCAAAATATCCCTACCACTCGGAAAATATCCGAGCATCTTCCAGGCCGAAGTTGTTGCCATAAGCCGGTGTGCAGAGATAAATTTACAGCGGGGATATACCAACGAGAAAATCGTTAGACTCAGCGACAGTCAGGCTGCACTCAAGGCATTAGCTTCGGTTGAGATCAAGTCATCAAGAGTCCTTGAGTGCGTGGAGAGGTTAAACAATCTAGGAGTCAACAACACCATCCGTCTGGCATGGGTACCTGGACACAGAGGAGTGGATGGTAACGAGCGAGCCGACGAGCTTGCCAAGTTGGCAGCGGCCGGAAAGCCATTAGGACCCGAGCCTATGGTGCCAATAGGGTCACATACAATAAGGGAGGACTTTATACAAAAGGAGGCGTGCCTCAGAGAACAACACTGGCGCGAGAGTCCAGGACTTCGGCAGGCAAAGGCACTAATAGGACGGTACAACTCGAAGCGATATCAGGCTATGATCAACCTCCCAAAAAGTAGCCTTAGGATTGTAACAGGTATACTCACAGGTCACTATAGGCTAAAGAGCCACATGCATAAATTGGGCATATCAGCTAGTAGCCTCTGTAGCTTCTGTGATGTCGAAGATGAGTCTGCAGAACACATCCTGAAGGAATGTGAGGCAGTCGCGAGACGAAGACTTAGAATCCTAGGATCATTCAAACTAGGAAATAGTCACATACACTCTCTGACGCCGGGAACCATTCTGGATTTTCTCAGGGAACTCGGCTTGGATGAAGTGTTGTAAAGAGAATTGAGGGCACAATAGACCAATAGGTCGCAGTGCTTAACCTCACAACATCTATCTATCTATCTATCTATCTAACCCAGTGTTTTTTATGCGAAATTTGTATCGGCATAGTTCCTACAATAAGACCTTCGAAGCGATTTGGTAATTTGGTGGTATACTAAGTCCGTTATTCATTCAAAAATACAAATGGTTTATAAAGCTTTTTAATATGACATTGCTATACGAATGTCTAATTATAAGACACTCATAAACCCATTTTATTTGTTATAAAGGGGTAAGAATTTAAATTTCGAACTACAGGGGAAAACAAAACGGTGATTTTCTGGCTAATACAATTTCGCTCATAACAAAGAAACGACAATTTTTTTGTATTCAATTAAGTTTTAATTAATCCACTTTATGTGGATATTAGTAATGTTAAGGAAGCTTCTCGCCTATTGCTAAAATGAAATTTAACAACTTTTCGTAAGATATTCGCGATAATCATATCCTTAGTTCATGTGATCGCGTGCGTTCTTTAAGTTTTCCTTCCGCTAATTAGTCTTATACTGATTTCGAACAGAATAAAAAATAAATTTTTCCTTTTCACACAGGACCTTTTGCTTTATTATCGAACATCTGTCAGCAGTTGCAAAAATTTGTTATGCTTTTTACAAAAAATTGTTAAAATGGATAGCAGCCCCTTCCTCTTCAACTTTAAAGACAATCAAAATAAAATGAATGTGTGACTATTCAAAGATGTTGAACCTTACCCAATCTGTGCCTATTTTTCTAAAAAAAAAGCCATATTTTCTTTTACTGCAAAAGTAAAAAATTTTATTTTTCTGATAATTTTCTATTTTTCGTAATTTATTCAAAATAACTTATTTTTGATTGTCCTTTGTTACATTGACAATAACAGCCGAAACACCAAGCAACACCGACAAGATGTTTCCTCCGTTAAGCATTCAATAAAGCAATAATGAGATAATTAAGAATTTTGCATAATACCAATTTCACACAGAGGGTTAATGAAATAATTAGTCAACTTTTCTACATTAAAGCCCTTATTGAATCCAATCTTCCATACAAAATACAAATTCTTAATTATCTCTTTATTGCTTCGTTGTATGCCTAACGGAGTGAAAAATCTGGTACGTTTTGCTTGAAAGGTCGAACTTTATTGTTAATGCAACAAATGACAATAAAAAATAAATTAATATGAAGCATGTGGACCTGTTGCGTGAAAAGGAAAACTTAATTATATCATTTAAAAAAGATTCGTTAAGTTTCTGTATGTAATCGGTAAAAGTTTAGTAGTTTTAATTTAGTACAGTTTAAACGAAGATACAAATATTGAGAAGTCGAATAAAATTAGCTCAAAGCTATAATACGTTGCACATCTTGGTATATAGTCGAGTAACATTGTGTGTTTCAATTTGCTTTGTTGCGGCGACAATGTTTGTGAGCAAATTCTTGCAACGTAACAACTTTGGTAGCCAAAATTTAAGTTGAGCAACTTTACGAGCCTCTTGATAGTGAGTCATTAAAATGCAAGTACAAAAGCGTTCATAAAAAGAAATTTTAGCCAGGGAAAATTTGTGGGAGCAATAAGTGCAAAAGAGTCTAAAATATGAGTGAGCTCATGATCGACTTCAGCAGTTCTTTGGAGGGAAAACATGGTTGACCTACAGCTGCGAAAAATGTAGTAGTGGTAGTCTAACTAAAACAATGCAAACCAATCTCGAAAACGTTTTCGAAACAACTCAAAAATTCGAGAAAAACATTAAAGTGATGTATGACATGGTGGAGAAGGATTTTGGCCCATAAATGCCACGGTATAAACAAGAAAAGGTTTATTATTACTATTAATAGTAATAATCCGGAATAAAAAAGAGTATTTTCATTTATAAGTTGACAACCAAGAGCTCAAACTCAAGTAAATATGCAAATTCGACGAAGTAGTTTTATCCCTTATACAAGTATACATAGTCAAGTACATACATATGTACATACATATTTACATAACAACCCAACAAGGATATCATAACAACTATCTACAAAAAGACAAGTAAACTGACATTAATATTTAAGCTGCTATTTTACTTTTTTACCACTTTGCTTTAACTCTATTTTTATTTGATCCGCTTCAAGCAAATTTCATGCTTCAGTAATGCAACGTTAGAGTAGAAAGCAAAGCTGCTTGAGCTGAAAAGGGCGGCAACGTTTTTCCTTATGTACATCATAGCTTTGTCACGGTCAGTTGAAGTAAAGAAATTGGTCTCCTCTGTTTCTAAAGTGCATTTATATTTTAAGTATTTTTGTTGTTGACTAGCTTGATGTTTTCAAGCTGCTGGCGTGCAAACGATACTTGTGGCCTTTAAATGGGTGACAAAGCCAACATGGAATGCAGCTGGACTAGTCAGCTTCCATTATTTTTATACGATAACAAATATAGTCTGGTATGCAGAACAAATCACTGCCAGAGGCTGAGTATAATGTTGACTGGTATTATTTTTATACTCAGTTGAGCAGAGCTCACAGAGTATATTAAGTTTGATTGGATAACGGTTGGTTGTACATATATAAAGGAATCGAGATAGATATAGACTTCCATATATCAAAATAATCAGGATCGAAAAAAAATTTGATTGAGCCATGTCCGTCCGTCCGTCCGTCCGTCCGTCCGTTAACACGATAACTTGAGTAAATTTTGAGGTATCTTGATGAAATTTGGTATGTAGATTCCTGGGCACTCATCTCAGATCGCTATTTAAAATGAACGATATCGGACTATAACCACGCCCACTTTTTCGATATCGAAAATTTCGAAAAACCGAAAAAATGCGATAATTCATTGTCAAAGGCGGTTAAAGCGATGAAACTTGGCAGATGGGTTGACGTTATGACGCAGAATAGAAAATTAGTAAGATTTTGGACAACGGGCGTGGCACCGCCCACTTTTACAAGAAGGTAATTTAAAAGTTTTGCAAGCTGTAATTTGGCAGTCGTTGAAGATATCATGATGAAATTTGGCAGGAACGCTACTACTATCACTATGTATGTGCTAGATAAAAATTTGCAAAATTGGATGAAGAACACGCCCACTTTTTTAAAAAAAATTTTTTTAAATTCAAATTTTAACAAAAAATTTAATATCTTTACTGCATATAAGTAAATTAAGTCAAAATTCAACTCCTGTAATGATATGATGCAACAAAATACAAAAATAAAAGAAAATTTCAAAATGGGCGTGGCTCCGCCCATTTTCATTTAGTTTGTCTAGACTACTTTTAATGCCATAAGTCGAACAAAAATTTACCAATCCTTCTCAAATTTGGTAGGGACATAGATTCCATGACGGTAACTGTTCTCTGTGAAAATGGGCGAAATCGGTGGAAGCCACGCCCAGTTTTTATACACAGCCCACCGTCTGACCTTCCGCTCGGCCATTAACACAATAACTTGAGCAAAAACTGATATATCTTTACTATACTTAGCCCACCTACTTATCTGAACTCACTTTATCTTGGTATAAAAAATGGCCGAAATCCGACCATAACCACGCCCACTTTATCGATATCGAAAATTACGAAAAATGAAAAAAATGCCATAATTCTATACCAAATACGAAAAAAGGGATGAAACATGGTAACTGGATTGGTTTGTTGACGCAAAATATAACTTTGGAAAAAACTTTGTAAAATGGGTGTGACACCTACCATATTAAGTAGAAGAAAATGAAAAAGTTCTACAAGGCGAAATCAACAGCCCTTGGAATCTTGGCAGGAATACTGTTAGTGGTATTGCATATATAAATAAATTAGCAGTACCCGACAGATGATTTTCTGGATCACCTGGTCCACATTTTGGTCGATATCGCGAGAACACCTTCACATATACATCTAAGGGCCACTCGCTTTTAAAACCCTCATTAATACCTTTAATTTGATATCCATATCGTACAAACACATTCTAGAGTCACCCCTGGCCCACCCTAATGGCGATATCTCGAAAAGGCGTCCACCTATTGACCTAATGCCCACTCCCTCTTAAAATGCTCAGTAACACCTTTCGTTTGATACCCATATCGTACAAACATTCTAGAGTCTCCTCTGGCCCACCCTAATGGCGATATCTCGAAAAGGCGTCCACCTATAGACCTAATGTCCACTCCCTCTTAAAATGCTCAGTAACACCTTTCGTTTGATACCCATATCGTACAAACATTCTAGAGTCACCCCTGGCCCACCCTATTGGCGATGTCTCGAAAAGGCCTCCACCTATAGACCTAATGCCCACTCCCTCTTAAAATGCTCAGTAACACATTTCGTTTGATACCCATATCGTACAAACATTCTAGAGTCACCCCTGGCCCACCCTAATGGCGATATCTCGAAAAGGCGTCCACCTATAGACCTAATGCCCACTCCCTCTTAAAATGCTCAGTAACACCTTTCGTTTGATACCCATATCGTACAAACATTCTAGAGTCACCCTTGGTCCACCTTTATGGCGATATCTCGAAAAGGCGTCCACCTATAGAACTAAGGATTACTCCCTTTTAAAATACTCATTACCACCTTTCATTTGATACCCATATCGTACAAACACATTCTAGAGTCACCCTGGCCCACCCTAATGGCGATATCTCGAAAAGGCGTCCACCTATAGACCTAATGCCCACTCCCTCTTAAAATGCTCAGTAACACCTTTCGTTTGATACCCATATCGTACAAACATTCTAGAGTCACCCTTGGTCCACCTTTATGGCGATATCTCGAAAAGGCGTCCACATATAGAACTAAGGATTACTCCCTTTTAAAATACTCATTACCACCTTTCATTTGATACCCATATCGTACAAACACATTCTAGAGTCACCCCTGGCCCACCCTAATGGCGACATTTCGAAAAGGCGTCCACCTATAGACCTATTGCCCACTCCCTCTTAAAATGCTCAGTAACACTTTTCGTTTGATACCCATATCGTACAAACATTCTAGAGTCACCCCTGGCCCACACTAATGGCGATATCTCGAAAAGACGTCCACCTATAGACCTAATGCCCACTCCCTCTTAAAATGCTTAGTAACACCTTTCGTTTGATACCCATATCGTACAAACATATTCTAGAGTCACCCCTGGCCCACCCTAATGACGATATTTCGAAAAGGCGTCCAATTATAGACCTAATGCCCACTCCCTCTTAAAATGCTCAGTAACACCTTTCGTTTGATACCCATATCGTACAAACATTCTAGAGTCACCCTTGGTCCACCTTTATGGCGATATCTCGAAAAGGCGTCCACCTATAGAACTAAGGATTACTCCCTTTTAAAATACTCATTACCATCTTTCATTTGATACCCATATCATACAAACACATTCTAGAGTCACCCCTGGCCCACCCTAATGGCGACATTTCGAAAAGGCGTCCACCTATAGACCTATTGCCCACTCCCTCTTAAAATGCTCAGTAACACTTTTCGTTTGATACCCATATCGTACAAACATTCTAGAGTCACCCCTGGCCCACCCTAATGGCAATATCTCGAAAAGGCGTCCACCTATAGACCTATTGCCCACTCCCTCTTAAAATGCTCAGTAACACTTTTCGTTTGATACCCATATCGTACAAACATTCTAGAGTCACCCCTGGTCCACCTTTATGGCGATATCTCGAAACGGCGTCCACCTATGGAACTAAGGATCACTCCTTTTCAAAATACTCATTACCACCTTTCATTTGATACCCATAAGGCCCACTCCCTCTTAAAATGCTCAGTAACACCTTTCATTTGATACCCATATCGTACAAACAAATTATAGAGTTAGCCCTGGTCCACCTTTATGGCGATATCCCTAAATGGCGTCCATCCATAGAACTATGGCCTACTCTCTCTTAAAATACTCTTTAATACCTTCCATTTGATACACATGTCATACAACCACATTCCAGGGTTACCCTAGGTTCATTTTCCTACATGGTGATTTTCCTTATTTTGTCTCCATAGCTCTCAACTGAGTATGTAATGTTCGGTTACACCCGAACTTAGCCTTCCTTACTTGTTTGCATCTGCTTTTGAAGTTTCTACAAGCGAGACGTTCGCCAGTTTATTTATTTAAGTTTGCAAAACCGAAAGCTTTAAACAAATCATATGGAAGTAGATGATTGGTATTAAGTTTATTTAAAGTGGCTGTAGTGTGCTGGTCAACTGTACCAATGGTTGCAGGTTTCAGTGAGGTGACAATTAAAATTCAAAATTTTTTTTTATAGGGACCGCCGTTCAGCAGTGATTTTTCAAGCTCTCCGTGCGTATTTTTGCCGTGGAAAGCTCCTCAGCGAAAATCATCTTTGGCAGATTTCATTCGAAGTCAACATAAAACACAAAGGCCCAGAAATGGTATATGTATTTGAAATGAGGGTTATAAATTAAAACATGATTCAACTTAATGGAAAACAAGATTCACAGGCCAATCGCTTTCCATTTCCTTGAAACTGTCATTGAGTGAGACAAGCGGTCGTATTACCAAAAGAAAAGTTCTATCAAAATAAATATAGAAAAAAAAAACCTCCAAATGTTTAATATATTTCACAACTATACCAGTATTTATATTTATATACATCCATAAGTTCGCTAATAGCCAAATATTGCATTTATTTCCTATCCCACAAGCTAAACTTACCCTGCGCTGCACGGTGGGTTATTTGATCTTCTAGCTGGCCAAAATTAAAGCAGCAGATATTACTGTTCAAAAAGTGGTTGTCTCACTTCATTGTTACGCAAGGAAATATCTGACAGTAAATTCGGGTGTTTCCCGCAGAATTACTATGGATGGGGACCCCGGTTTCGGATGGACGCAGGGTGATTTTGTGGCATTATATGAGATATGTCAATATGGGTATCAAACGAAAAGTTTTTTACTCCGCATTTCTATTGACATTTTTAAGAAAGGTTGCCCCTTAGGGTTGCCACCTCATCTTATTTTCTATATTTCTTTGTATATACACTATCATCCCGGAAAGGGCTTAAACGATTTGAAACTAATTTGGTACATCGATATAGTATTACATTCTAAGACTTTTCACCTAGGTGTTGCCACTGAGGATGTTTTCCCAAGGTGGCCACCTTGTGCCAATAAGGCTATCAGTCTCTAACAAAATTGATCACCAGATGGGTTTTGGGGTATGTATACTATTCAGTGGATATCTAGGAACGCCAGGTAGTATATTTAAAAAAAAATTGGAATATTTTGAAAAATCTACTTTTGGCCAGCTAGATTGATCAAGTACCCCACCGTGCGCTGGTTGGATTTGGTTTCTTTGAACGCATCATTTACTATCAATGCTTTTGCTTATGTGGCATTTACAGTACAAATCACAAAATACTTATATACATGCTTCCACATATATAAGAAGTTCACTTTTTCTGCCGGGAATATCCAAATATATTTGCAGCTTTATTTTCAGTGTTCAATACTAAATAAAGATTAGCAAATATTCGCGAAACGCCGTTTCCATACGTTAAGTGAGCTTAGAGTGATGGCTTTTAGATAACCCAATATCTAGAGAAAATATCTAAAATAAAATCACACATATTCGCACTCATGAAGCTAAAACTAATACAAGGAGGTATGTGGGTGAAAATATGTTTCATGTTGCTTTAGCAGACTTTGGAAAGTCTTCAGCAGTCTTTAAGTCGGGCTGGTTGCAAACTTTGGAATGGGGAACTGAATCAAAAAAATTATGAGCATCAATGTGCTATCAGAAATAGCTTATTCTCATATGCAAAAGTATGGTTGTTCGCACAATAGACCGTATAAAAAAATCTAAAGTTAAATTTTGGTAAACTCTACAATATTAGCAGCTATACAAATGAGAGGAACAATCTTATTTTGATAGAATTACATTGAAAGGCAACTAATAAGGAATTGTATGTTACTTATACCTGAAAATGGCAATGAGAGTGGGATTGCGAGTGGATGTGGAAGTGGGCAGAACAATGAGAAGTAAATGGAGATAAAGGAAATAAGAGAATGACCGGAATAAGGGAAATAGAAGGAAATGCACTAAGGGGTAGAAACTATAGAGGGAAGGGAGAATCACTTTTGAAATGTAAGAAAACTAATTTTTGGGCAGGACAATGGCTGCCGGGTAGGCCAGTAGTATTACGAGACTCGAATATTTTTAATACGCGTTTATTGTTTTATCGTGCAACAAAATGTATTGTTCTAGGTTTGAACGGTTAAGTCAATTTAAGTTAAACTTTTTCTTGTATACGGTTTAATGTATACATATATGTTATGAATTATTTTATATTTTTTCACATTTGTTTGTTGTAGCGCAAGTGCAGTGTGCTCTGGATTAACCAAAATATCCTGTTGATCCTTCAAAATGCAAGCAGGAAGCTAAATTTAATGGAAGCGGATATTAACCACAAGCGAGATATTTCTTTTTTTTATTTTAGATCATGAGAAAAGAATAAAACGAAAAATTTTTATTAACGTTGAATTTTCACTTTCTTCCGGTTGCTTTCAACCAAGAATATGTGTAAAGGGAAAGGCGAAATTCTTGTCAAAACAGCTCTTTTAATATTTTCAGAAAAAAACGTTTTAAATATAATAGAAATTTTTAAAGTTTATAATGAATTTACTTTAAAATCCGTAAGAGTTTTGTAAGGGCGCAACTCCCATATTATTCCATACGATTCATAATTTCCCAGCAGGAAAATAAGCTAAGGGCAACCTCCATAAATGTTGGATCACAATAAACTAACTAAGGTTGTTTTTGCACTACTTTTCAACTGACTCGTAGGCAACTAATTTTGAGCGAAATATAAGTTAGCCTATAACCAACGTGACGGTGATGTATTCAAATCCAACTAAAACCCGACAACCATTTTTTTTAATCCGGATACATGAATGAGATCTAAACAAGGGAGATGTAATATTTATTTATGTGTTGTTTTTTAAAAATATTTTTAAGTCCTAAGAAATATGCAAAGCGGGATTCCGCAATATAGTAAATTATCAACTAGTTTTATTCTAGCAATTGATAATTTTTTCTGCTGAGTTTAAACTTGAAAATGTAGTTTACTTAATAGCTTTAAAGATATGAAAGCGGATTTGAATGCTTGCAAAAAAAAACTTATTTTCAGCAAAAACATTAAATGTGGCTATAATCAAGTACTGCTAAACTGAATTGAAAATCTTAAAATTCTGTAAAAATATTTGATGCATAAACTAAGAAATACTTGAATTTAATAATTTAAGGGCTTTAAATGTATACAAATATAAATATTACATTTTATATGAATTCAACTAATATAGACTTTTTTTCGCATTTTTTCCATTACAGTGTAAAAGCCATCAACGAAAATTCCTACATAATATCTGATTACATTAAGTGGCATCAATATTACAAATAAACTTCCATACAACTAAATTCAATATAGTGTACGAAATTTCACGAAAATTCAACAAAGAGAATTAATCGAGAAGAAAAATCTGAATTTCAATGTAATCCCAGAATGCGACAGGAAACGTGGAATCAAGATTAAAGCGCTCAAAAGCCATTGAAAGCATTGAAAACGTAAAAATAGCAAAATAGGTTGATATTAGCAAGAGGAGGCGACAAATGCACCTTGACGGTGCGGGCAAGCGCTCCAAAGGAGGATAAATGCAACGCAGTCAAGTGAAAATTTTTACTCCACAAAAGTAGTACAAAAAATTTAAGAATATAATCGGTTAATAGCACACAAAATGTGCATTGCGAAATGCATTGAAATTAGAAAAAAAAGTCGATACATATATAGGCTGCAGCAAATACACGAACAACAAACAAGTGACACAAACTGAATAAGAAAATCGTGAATGCGGTTGCAAAGGATTGAGTTTAGATAAAGTTTTCGAAGAGGTGTGACAATGCGCCAGCCTTTAATAAAAAAGTTTCAAAGTATTTCAGTTAGGTTTTATTTATTTTTAAATGTTTGTACGGTTTTTGTGTTATAGTGTGAAACATCTTGCGTAAGTTTGCCAAGGTGAAACGTGAAGAGGAATAACGAATTCAATACAAAATTGAGAGAGTGGTTAAGATATCCCATCAAATAGGATCAGGATAAGAAGTAACTAAAGTGAAAGGCAGAGTATGGCAGAGCAATCATCTGTTGGGTTGTGGTCACTAAGCGTTTAATTGGCCCATCACTCAAGACATGATACGGACCAAATACCAGCAAATTAAAAAGCTCTACGTGTAGCTATTTTACTGATTGCATTCAGAAGTGTGTATTGTAAGAGCTTAAATAAATTTATATATTGTTACAATCAGCTATGGCGTTGCACAATTTTTCGACACCTTACAAGTTAGGCGTTCATATGAAAAGAAAATGCAGGACAACACAAGCAACTTGGCGAAAGATTCTACTTCTTGTTGGAATATTTTTCTTTATTCCAGGTAAGGCAACAAAGTAATTTATATGTTTTTACACACTTATTTACTTTATTTCATACATTTTTATACTCAGTTGAGCAGAGCTCACAGAGTATATTAACTTTGATTGGATAACGGTTGGTTGTACAGGTATAAAGGAATCGAGATAGATATAGGCTTCCATATATCAAAATCATCAGTGTCGAAAAAAAATTCGATTGAGCCATGTCCGTCCGTCCGTCCGTCTGTCCGTTAACACGATAACTTGAGTAACTTTTGAGGTATCTTGATGAAATTTGGTATGTAGGTTCCTGGGTACTCATCTCAGATCGCTATTTAAAATGAACGATATCGGACAATAACCACGCCCACTTTTTCGATATCGAAAATTTCGAAAAATCGAAAAAGTGCGATAATTCATTACCAAAGACGAATAAAGCGATGAAACTTGGTAGGTGAGTTGAACTTATGACGCAGAATAGAAAAATGGTAAAATTTTGGACAATGGGCGTGGCACCGCCCACTTTTAAAAGAAGGTAATTTAGAAGTTTTGCAAGCTGTTATTTGGCAGTCGTTGAAGATATCATGATGAAATTTGGCAAGAACGTTACTCTTATTACTATATGTCTGCTTACTAAAAATTAGCAAAATCGGAGAACGACCACGCCCACTTTTTAAAAAAAAAATTTTTTTTAATTCAAATTTTAAAAGAAAAGTTAATATCTTTACAGTATGTAAGTAAATTATGCCAACATTCAACGCCAGTAATGATATGGTGCAACAAAATACAAAAATAAAAGAAAATTTCAAAATGGGCGTGGCTCCGCCCTTTTTCATTTAATTTGTCTAGCATAATTTTAATGCCATAAGTCGAACAAAAATTTACCAATCCTTGTGAAATTTGATAGAGGCTTAGATTCTAGGACGATAACTGTTTTCGGTGAAAAAGGGCGAAATCGGTTGAAGCCGCGCCCAGTTTTTATACACAGTCCACCGTCTGTCCTTCCGCTCGGCCTTTAACACGATAACTTGAGCAAAAATCGATATATCTTTACTAAACTCAATTCACGTACTTATCTGAACTCACTTTGTATTGGTGTAAAAAATGGCGGAAATCCGAATATGACCACGCCCAATTTTTCGATATCGAAAATTACGAAAAATGAACAAAATGCCATAATTATATACCAAATACGAAAAAAGGGATGAAACATGGTAATTGGATTGGTTTATTGACGCGAAATACAACTTTAGAAAAAACTTTGTAAAATGGTTGTGACACCTACCATATTAAGTAGAAGAAAATGAAAAAGTTCTGCAGGGCGAAATCAAAAGCCCTTGGAATCTTGGAAGGAATACTGTTCGTGGTATTACATATTGTCACGGATATTAGCATCACTAAGCTATACCATCACTAGGGCGATGCTCAGGCCATGCCAAGCGATATTTACGTCAATAATCAAATCATGTATACACATAAATATAAGGCAGCCGAGAGATGTCACACACAGATGCATTTACTTATAAGCCTATGTGTGCGCGAGAGACTGTAAACTACAAACATTCACATCAATAATTCAATCAAGATGTATAAAATTGTGCAATTTTAGTTATAGCTGAGAGCTCTCGGACAATTCTAGTAGATTCTAGAAAAATTCGAACGAGGAGACCGAAGAGTATAAAAGCCAACAGATGTAGAGGCGCTGTAATTCAGTTTGAGTTGAGCTATCAATCAGTTTGATTAAACACGCGATCTGGCGGCCAATAGTAGAGTTTCATTTGAGTTATCAATCAGTTTGGTTATTAAGCCAGCGAGTAGCAAAGTATAAGTGTTATTGTGAAGTACTTTAATAAAGGCCATTTTTCCATTGTTCAATATTGGAGTTATTTATTCAACAGTTTAGCGATACGAACCTAGAAAAAGGGCAAATAAGAGGATTTGCAGAGAAATTCGTTACAATATATAAATAAATTAGCGGTACCCGACAGATGAAGTTCTGGATCACCCTGGTCCACATTTTGGTCGATATCTCGAAAACGCCTTCACATATACAACTAAGGGCCACTCCCTTTTAAAACCCTCATTAATACCTTTAATTTGATACCCATATCGTACAAACACAATCTAGAGTCACCCCTGGTCCACGTTTATGGCGATATCTCGAAAAGGCGTCCACATATAAAACTAAGGCCCACTCCTTTTTAAAATACTCATTAACACCTTTCATTTGATACCCATATCGTACAAAAAAATTCTAGAGTCACCCCTGGCCCACCTTTATGGCGATATCTCGAAAAGGCATCCACCTATGGAACTAAGGCCCACTCCCTTTTAAAATACTCATTAACACCTTTCATTTGATACCCATATCGTACAAACAAATTCTAGAGTCACCCCTGGTCCACCTTTATGGCGATATCTCGAAAGGCGTCCACCTATAGAACTAAGGCCCACGCTCTTTTAAAATACTCATTAACACCTTTCATTTGAAACCCATATCGTACAAACGAATTCTAGAGTCACCCCTGGTCCATCTTTATGGCGATATCTCGAAAAGGCGTCCACCTATAGAATTAAGGCCCACGCCCTTTTAAAATACTCATTAACACCTTTCATTTGATACCCATATTGTACAAACGCATTCCAGAGTCACCCCTGGTCCACGTTTATGGCGATATCTCGAAAAGGCGTCCACATATAGAACTAAGGCCCACTCTCTGTTAAAATACCCATTAACACCTTTCATTTGATACCCATATAGTACAAACAAATTCTAGAGTCACCCCTGGTCCACCTTTATGGCGATATCTCGAAAAGGCGTCCACATATAGAACTAAGGCCCACGCCCTCTTAGAATACTCAATAACACCTTTCATTTGATACCCATATAGTACAAACGCATTCTAGAGTCACCCCTGGTCCCCTTTATGGCGATATCACGAAACCGCGTCTCCCTATGGAAATAAGGATCACTCCCTTTTAAAATACTCATTAACACCTTTCATTTGATACCCATATCGTACAAACAAATTCTAGAGTCACCCCTGGTCCACCTTTATGGCGATATCTCGAAAAGGCGTCCACATATAGAACTAAGGCCCACGCCCTCTTAAAATACTCAATAACACCTTTCATTTGATACCCATATAGTACAAACGCATTCTAGAGTCACCCCTGGTCCCCTTTATGGTGATATCACGAAACCGCGTCTACCTATGGAGATAAGGATCACTCCCTTTTCAACTACTCATTAACACCTTTCATTTGATACCCATATCGTACAAACAAATTCTAGAGTCACCCCTGGTCCACCTTTATGGCGATATCTCGAAAAGGCGTCCACATATAGAACTAAGGCCCACGCCCTCTTAAAATACTCAATAACACCTTTCATTTGATACCCATATAGTACAAACGCATTCTAGAGTCACCCCTGGTCCCCTTTATGGCGATATCACGAAACCGCGTCTACCTATGGAAATAAGGATCACTCCCTTTTCAAATACTCATTAACACCTTTCATTTGATACCCATATCGTACAAGCAAATTCTAGAGTCACCCCTGGTCCACCTTTATGGCGATATCGCGAAAAGGCGTCCACATATAGAACTAAGGCCCACGCCCTCTTAAAATACTCAATAACACCTTTCATTTGATACCCATATAGTACAAACGCATTCTATAGTCACTCCTGGTCCCCTTTATGGCGATATCACGAAACCGCGTCTACCTATGGAAATAAGGATCACTCCCTTTTCAAGTACTCATTAACACCTTTCATTTGATACCCATATCGTACAAACAAATTCTAGAGTCACCCCTGGTCCACCTTTATGGCGATATCCCTAAATGGCGTCCACCTATAGAACTATGGCACACTCCCTCTTAAAATACTCTTTAATACCTTTTATTTGATACACATGTCATACAAACACATTCCAGGGTTACCCTCGGTTCATTTTCCTACATGGTTATTTTCCCTTATGTTGCCACCATAGCTCTCAACTGAGTATGTAATGTTCGGTTACACCCGAACTTAACCTTCCTTACTTGTTGTATATATTACTAACGATCATTTACTTTGGCTCTTTTTTTTGGATTTTCAATAAGGGATAGCATTATTTCGAAATACAAAAACTCATACCTTATGCATTAGGTTCATTCCTTCCTTCTGCAAGCACAAAAAGTTTTTTTGTATATAAGACGCGATAGAGCTTTGTACAGTTGTACATATGAAAAACATGATCAGATCTAATCCACTCCGGTTACTTACATACAATTTTTACCCCTGTGCTTTGTTCAAAGTAATTCCAAACCAAGCTTTTACAGGAAACTGAAGTTTTTCAACTTTGAGTTGCAAATCTGACACCCACAATACACGCAACAGCACACGACAAACCATTTTCTTAGCCGAATAAACGAAGGACAGTTGATTAACGACTCACACAATCACACTTGTTGCCGTTTAAAACTTTATTCCAAAATAATTTAGAAATAGATCTGCTAATATAGATTTAAAGCACCTACCTTTGTAAATGTAAATGTAAGAATTTTTTTCAAGAAATTTGGACGCCAATACGCTCAGTTGTGTCAGAGATTACCTCTTTCAAAAATTTAAGACGTTGATATATAATGTGTATAATATAAATCAACTTCGGTAGAGCCAAGCTAGATTTACGGTCAAATTCTGGCTAGTGGCTACTGATAACAGCCATTACCCAGTTTTCCTTGAAACAGTAGCAAATATAGAAATATATGATTTCACTATGACAGCAGTGAGTCCTGCGATGCATTATATATATAATTAAAGCCAACAAATGATTTTCGTATAAACATGTATTTTGTCAATTTATTCTTGTTGACATTTCGGCTTCATCCGGAAGTTATATTTTGGACTGGTTTTAATATAATTCATGTTTGTTTCAGTCCTGCAGGTGATTTCAGAATGTAGTCGAAATATTGACCAGAATAAATTATCAAATATGTGTTTATGTAAAAGTTATTCTGTAGTTTTAATGTTCGTATATTTAATCTAATACAGAGCCTGATAAATATTTTAGCGAACTTGTTTTCTTTAAACTAATTTTGCACTTAATACATTTAGCCCCCCTCATTGGATTGTGCTCTCATTGCTTCCACCAAATGATTTCGTATATCATGCAATGGCTCAGATTTCAAAATTGCGATCACGTTGCGCGCCCAACTCCGTAAAAATGTATTTTAATTCTTGTTGTTGCTGCAGCTGCATGAATTAAGAGTTGGAAAGGTGAATGGATGACACCCACTTAGGTATAACATTTCTTTTTACCACCCGCAATATGTTCGGGTCCAATTGTTGCTTTAAGCACAATCATTTTTATTGCTGTCGCTTGTGTTCACAACTTCCTTTGATTGCGTGTTGCTCTGTGTTGCCCAGAACGATGTTGTCGCTTACATATTTGATGAACGGTGCAATAGCTGTTCGCATGCGGTGAGTGTTTGTGCTAAAACATTTTCCTACTTCATGCATTTAAACTCTATGGCTACACGCAGAAACACTGATCTGCCGGTTTAGTGAATTCCAGCAAAATAAAAATTCGTTTGACCTCTACTTAGCAGCTGCGTTGGTGGTGATGAATCCCTAAGGTGGTTTATCAAAATTTAGTTGCCAATGTGGTTGATGAAAATATATAAGTAGATCTGAGGTTAAGCAAGAAGCAGGGGGAGAGTCGAGGAAGAGCTGAACGTATTCTGTATTTTATCCTCCTTGTGTCACATAGTCGATAGAGAAGTGCAGTGCATTGCATTTTAAATACGCCAACTCTTAGCAATGCGTAGACGTAATCATGATTAAACTATCAACGGAATACTAATTAGTATTTTCTGACCGGTTTATGCTGATTTTGTGTGGTGAATGGAATGGAATTTCATACTAAAAAGTTTATCGAAACTTCCGGCTTGCACTAACACATACTTGCGTACATATAAACTAAAGCAAAATTTTGTAACATTTTTTGTGCCTTTGATGTAAAAAAGAATCCATCCCACTTTGTAAATATGTAAGTAGTCAAGCTTTTGTGTGTGTATGTGTATATATAGGCAGTAAAACAGAAGCTAACATTCTGTGATGTCAGTCATAAATGAGCAAATTGTGTGGGGAATTAAAGTGTTGACGAGTCAATTGAATTGTTGATTCAGCGGATGAGTGATTCTGTGTTGGTGGGTAATGCAAACTAAAAAATACTTTTGCAAATACACAGAACGGGGGTTAAGCACTACAATGTAATTAAAAAAAGCTTGTTTCAATGAACTAACTTTGTACAATCATTAGTTACAGTGTTGCCAAAATTCATACACGCCAAAATATAAATGTTCTACATGGCGTATAAGTAACAAGATTTTTTAGAACACGGTTGAAGAGAAGATACTGAAGAGGAAATAAACGGACGTATAAGTACGGTAAACGGAAAAATGGTGGTAAAAACGGGACTTACCGTTTGATTGCTTCATACAATAAAACAGGGACTCATCGTCCTTTTTTTCATACGAAAAAGACTCCAAAATCATGACATTCAGCAGAGGGGGGATTCGTTTGTGAATCAACTAATATGAATTATTTTAAGGATCATTTCGTGACTATTTACGGACTAATTTGGAACAATTTTAGGTATCACTTTGGGACAACTTGAGGATCTTTTCCGGACTATTAAAAAAACAGGACTCTCATAGAATCACTTCCGCACTATCTTAGATTAGAGTTCAGAAAAATTTCACATTCACAATCATTTTGAGACTGCAATTTTGCGACATCTTTGGTATCGTTTCGCGCTCATTTCGGGAATATTTTGGAATTATTTCCAGACTATTTCGAAACAAGAACTAACAGGACTAATACAGGAGCACTTCGGGCTTTTTTAGGTATCATTTCGCGAAAACCTAACCCATTATTGCCAAGTCGGTCTTGTTTCACGGTCCTTTTTTAAATCTTTGATCGCTTTTTTTTTTATTTTTGTGACTATTGGAATTTTTTTTCTTTCGAAGTGTGTTTCAGATGGTCTTCCATTTACATACTAAAACAAAGTTCATACTTCGTTTAGAGGAACCTTTTTCACAACCTTCGTAAAGTAATTTTCAAATGAAAATTTTTGTAAGACTAACGACGAATATCAAAACGTGTTTGAGATTGGTTTGCATAATTGCAGTTACAAAATTCAAAAGCTTTTTTCTTAAATTGTCGGAAATAACAAAAATTATTACATTGACGTCATTAGAGAAAAAAAATTCACTGTAAACTTATTGAAAGCATACAATTTAAGTATCAACAGAATCGTTTCTGGTTCCGCAAAACTAAAAAAATTTTGGGGGACAATTATTTGTAGAACATGCCGGTAAAAAATGAATTTTCGTCGATGTCAGCACTAGAGCTTACGAACACATGCGAGAATTTCGAGACTTCAGGAATCGGGAACTGGGATTTTCGTAGCATTCCTGTATATCGATATATTCGTTAAGGTCACGAGCTTCTCGACGTTAAATTTAGTCGCTGCTTGGACAGTATTATGTGCACTCTTTTATTTTTTAGTTGTGGTTTCACGGAACTTTTCGTTTGTGTTCGAAAGAAATCGTAAGCTCTATATATAAGATTACCTAGCATAAATTTGACATAAATCGCGAGAAGCTGGTACTCGTGAAAATTTCTTCTGGAGCAATTTAAAGCTCTAGTCTGTATCATTCCCCACTTTTATTTTTATACGCCTCTCTTTCAGTTGTAAAGTTCTTGCCAGCCAGCAAATTTTTTGAAAATTGTATCAAAATTTAACCATATATTGCTTGTTTTATTTTTTTAGCCGACCACTGCAATTATTAGCGCACCGTGGCTCTCTCGCTAATAACCCATTTTCATTGTGTTTAGAAGAGGAATAAAACCGAACTAAAGATACCAAAATTTTGTAAAAATTCTCTAAATACCTCGATCCATAAGCCGCCTGGTAACAGAGTATTTTCTTTCTGTAGTAGTGCCATCTACATCTAATTCTGGACTATGTTTCTGGCCTCTGCTAAAGTAGTGGATGAGCGGAAATGATTTTAAATGATAATGTTTTTTTTTTTTTTTTTTTTTGTTTAAAACACAAATCTCAAGCTCTTAAAATAAACGCTTTACTTGTCAGTCCATTTAAAAAAGGGCTAATAATGAATACTTAAGAACTCTGGCTAACATACAATATTTAAAAATAAATTATTTATAAAATTACATTTCGGCTTGTTAAAACCACTCAAATAAAATTATTAATCAAAATTTACAGACGCTTTAATTGTTCCATTATTAAATGACTGCAGGCCATAAAACCATATTTTATTCTTCATTGAACTTCAGTAATATTTAACCTCGTACCACGACATACACGCATACATACGGACACATGCTTTAATGTATATACATGGACACTGTTATAACATTTGCTTTGTTAACTATAATAATTTGTACACGCAACTAGCAAAAGCTGCAGGCGCTTAACTCAATTTAAATGAAAATAATCGTAAATACTTAATTTTGAATTTGGAAAGCTAATTTCTGCTTTTAATTTCAAAATAATGCTATTTACGCATTCACTATAAATCCACGCTTGAGTGCGGATCTATTATAATTACGATATTCGATTTAATGTTGCATACATATTAGGGTGGTTCGATTTGTATGGACGAAAGTTAACCGATATCGCGCCATCGATTTTTCGATAGGATTTGGGCTCAGGAAAAAAAGTTCCACTACGCATACCCAAAAAAATTATTTTCGAGCCTGCGAGATTTAATATTTTTTCACTTTTTTTCGACTTTGATTTTTAAGGTTTTTTTCATGACCTACTAAAAAAAATTCATATGTTAAAAAATATTTTTTTTTTTTTTAAAAACTGTTAGCCACCGTTTTTAGCGGACATTTTTGGGTCGGCCAGGGTATAAATGAAAATTTTACAATCAAATGAAAATTTGTTTAGTAGGTCATGAAAAAAAACCTTAAAAATAAAAGTCGAAAAAAAAGTAAAAAAAAAAATGAAATTTCGCTGGCTCGAAAATTATTTTTTTAGGTATGCGTAGTGGAACTTTTTTTCCTGAGCCCAAATCCTATCGAAAAATCGATGGCGCAATATCGGTTAATAAATCGACCTAGTCTACTACATATACTTAACTGTATACATAGTATGTCTACCCAGCAATGGAAGTAGACAACAGTTCTCTAAAGCAAGGGGTATTGCAATAGACGATATGCTTTGGATCTGTTCCACAGCGGTGTAGTTGTTAGGACAACATGTATCAACTAAATATGCATAAAATCAAAGCAAGGCGTATTTAAATTAAAACAAGTAAGGAAGGCTAAGTTCGGGTGTAACCGAACATTACATACTCAGTTGAGAGCTATGGAGACAAAATAAGGAAAATCACCATGTAGGAAAATGAACCTAGGGTAACCCTGGAATGTGGTTGTATGACATGTGTATCAAATGGAAGGTATTAAAGAGTATTTTAAGAGAGAGTAGGCCATAGTTCTATGGATGGACGCCATTTAGGGATATCGCCATAAAGGTGGACCAGGGGTGACTCTAGAATATGTTTGTACGATATGGGTATCAAATGAAAGCTGTTAATGAGTATTTTGAAAAGCAGTGATCCTTAGTTCCATAAGTGGACGCCGTTTCGAGATATCGCCATAAAGGTGGACCAGGGGTGTCTCTAGTTGTACGATATGGGAATCAAATGAAAGGTGTTACTGAGCATTTTAAGAGGGAGTGGGCATTAGGTCTATAGGTGCACGCCTTTTCGAAATGTCGCCATTAGGGTGGGCCAGGGGTGACTCTAGAATGTGTTTGTATGATATGGGTATCAAATGAAAGATGGTAATGAGTATTTTAAAAGGGAGTAATCCTTAGTTCTATAGGTGGACGCCTTTTCGAGATATCGCCATAAAGGTGGACCAAGGGTGACTCTAGAATGTTTGTACGATATGGGTATCAAACGAAAGGTGCTACTGAGCATTTTAAGAGGAAGTGGGCATTAGGTCTATAGGTGGACGCCTTTTCGAGGTATCGTCATTAGGGTGGGCCAGGGGTGACTCTAGAATGTGTTTGTACGATATGGGTATCAAACGAAAGGTGTTACTGATCATTTTAAGAGGGAGTGGGCATTAGGTCTATAGGTGGACGCCTTTTCGAGATATCGCCATTAGGGTGGGCCAGGGGTGACTCTAGAATGTTTTTGTACGATATGGGTATCAAATGAAAGGTGGTAATGAGTATTTTAAAAGGGAGTAATCCTTAGTTCTATAGGTGGACGCCTTTTCGAGATATCGCCATAAAGGTGGACCAAGGGTGACTCTAGAATGTTTGTACGATATGGATATCAAACGAAAGGTGTTACTGAGCATTTTAAGAGGGAGTGGGCATTAGGTCTATAGGTGGACGCCTTTTCGAGATATCGCCATTAGGGTGGGCCAGGGTGACTCTAGAATGTTTGTACGATATGGGTATCAAATGAAAGGTGTTACTGAGCATTTTAAGAGGGAGTGGGCATTAGGTCTATAGGTGGACGCCTTTTCGAGATATCGCCATTAGGGTGGGCCAGGGTGACTCTAGAATGTGTTTGTACGATATGGGTATCAAATGAAAGGTGGTAATGAGTATTTTAAAAGCGAGTAATCCTTAGTTCTATAGGTGGACGCCTTTTCGAGTTATCGCCATAAAGGTGGATCAAGGGTGACTCTAGAATGTTTGTACGATATGGGTATCAAACGAAAGGTGTTACTGAGCATTTTAAGAGGGAGTGGGCACTAGGTCTATATGTGGACGCCTTTTCGAGATATCGCCATTAGGGTGGGTCTAGAATGTTTGTACGATATGGGTATCAAACGAAAGGTGTTACTGAGCATTTTAAGAGGGAGTGAGCGTTAGGTCTATAGGTGGACGCCTTTTCGAGATATCGCCATTAGGGTGGGCCAGGGGTGACTCTAGAATGTTTGTACGATATGGGTATCAAACGAAAGGTGTTACTGAGCATTTTAAGAGGGAGTATATAGGTGGTCGCCTTTTCGAGATATCGCCATTAGGGTGGGCCAGGGGTGACTCTAGAATGTTTGTACGATATGGGTATCCAACGAAAGGTGTTACTGAGCATTTTAAGAGGGAGTGGGCATTAGGTCTATAGGTGGACGCCTTTTCGAGATATCGCCATTAGGGTGGGCCAGGGTGATTCTAGAATGTGTTTGTACGATATGGATATCAAATTAAAAGTATTAATGAGGGTTTTAAAAGCGAGTGGCCCTTAGATGTATATGTGAAGGCGTTCTCGCGATATCGACCAAAATGTGGACCAGGTGATCCAGAAAATCATCTGTCGGGTACTGCTAATTTATTTATATATGCAATACCACTAACAGTATTCCTGCCAAGATTCCAAGGGCTGTTGATTTCGCCTTGTAGAACTTTTTCATTTTCTTCTACTTAATATGGTAGGTGTCACACCCATTTTACAAAGTTTTTTCCAAAGTTATATTTTGCGTCAATAAACCAATCCAGTTACCATGTTTCATCCCTTTTTTCGTAGTTGGTATAGAATTATGGCATTTTTTTCATTTTTCGTAATTTTCGATATCGATAAAGTGGGCGTGGTTATGGTCGGATTTCGGCCATTTTTTATACCAAGATAAAGTGAGTTCAGGTAAGTACGTGGGCTAAGTTTAGTAAAGATATATCGATTTTTGCTCAAGTTATTGTGTTAACGGCCGAGCGGAAGGACAGACGGTGGACTGTGTATAAAAACTGGGCGTGGCTTCCACCGTTTTCGCCCATTTTCCCAGAGAACAGTTACCGTCAGTGGAATCTATGTCCCTACCAAATTTGAGAAGGATTGGTATATTTTTGTTCGACTTATGGCATTAAAAGTATTCTAGACAAACTAAATGAAAATGGGCGGAGCCACGCCCATTTTGAAATTTTCTTTTATTTTTGGATTTTGTTGCATCATATCATTACTGGAGTTGAATTTTGACTTAATTTACTTATATACAGTAAAGATATTAACTTTTTTGTTAAAATTTGAATTTAAAAAAAATTTTTTTTAAAAAGTGGGCGTGTTCTTCATCCAATTTTGCTAATTTTTATTTAGCACATATCTAGTAATAGTAGTAACGTTCCTGCCAAATTTCATCATGATATCTTCAACGACTGCCAAATTACAGCTTGCAAAACTTTTAAATTACCTTCTTGTAAAAGTGGGCGGTGCCACGCCCATTGTCCAAAATCTTACTAGTTTTCTATTCTGCGTCATAACCTCAACCCATCTACCAAGTTTCATCGCTTTAGCCGCCTTTGGCAATGAATTATCGCATTTTTTCGGTTTTTCGAAATTTTCGATATCGAAAAAGTGGGCGTGGTTATAGTCCGATATCGTTCATTTTAAATAGCGATCTGAGATGAGTGCTTAGGAACCTACATGCCAAATTTCATCAAGATACCTCAAAATTTACTCAAGTTATCGTGTTAACGGACGGACGGACGGACGGACGGACATGGCTCAATCAAATTTTTTTTCGATCCTGATTATTTTGATATATGGAAGTCTATATCTATCTCGATTCCTTTATATATGTACAACCAACCGTTATCCAATCAAACTTAATATACTCTGTGAGCTCTGCTCAACTGAGTATAAACAGCAGCGACCATCACAGTGCCACTTGCCTCATCGACAGCCGGGCGGTACAATAAAAAACACATTAAAGTGGAGATATAATGTGAACCGGTTATATCGCTCAAAGAGCTTTCTCTGTTCTAATTTAAAAATAATGCGACTTACTGTAGGGAACCGGCCGCACAAACTCATTGAGATAATTTATATGCAAAATATTTAGTAACGTACGTTATGTATGTTGTTGGTGTTGGCCTCATTTGCATGTCAAATATCTCTCCTCGCTGATCCACACTTTCGCATATATTAAAGCGTTAAACGCCTAAAATTATAAAATAATTTCAATGAAATTATTAAATGACGGCTGCAGCACGGGGCTGTTAGGGATGTGTGGTTAGTGTCGGTATGTCTCTTACGTAGCGGCTTACCCCTAAAACGCACTTTGTGGTGGTAAAATTATATTGTGGTCAGTGTATAAATTTTCAATTTCAGCCAATGAAATTAAAAGGATTTACGCAAAATATACGTACATACATATTTATGCTACACGCGATCAAAGGGCAAACATAATGCGACCACAAAATTTAACAAAGGTAGTAGCGAGCAGAAAGAGGAGAGATAGCGATTTATATTCATACTTTTGGTTGACGCGAACAATAAGCAAATTAAAAAAAATTGTTTCTCTCCAACCATGCATAAATATAATTTTTGTTTCTGTTTATGTGTTTCATTTTTGGTTTCAAATAACAAAGAAAAGGAGATAAAGCTACTGGCCACAAGAAATGGCGCCCGAAAATAAAAAAAGTCGGTTAAGGCAGTTTCAAGTCAAGGAGGCCGTGATGAAACATGTAGAGTAAATAACAAGCCCGAGCCCACAATCACAAACGGTGCAATTAATGTTCCCCTACCCAACTATTACGATGTACGATAAGCAATATCGATATTGAGTAGATTTATTAGACTGGTCGTCTTCAGATTTGGTAAATCTATTATCGACTAAATTTTGACTATGCCCCAAAAAAAAGAATAACACCCAACACTGGCTAGCTGCCTATATAATGCTATGCCTGTCTTTTGTCTTTCCGTTAATTTTATTCGGCTGTGCTAAGCTACATTACAAATTAAACAAGCTTTCAGACAGTTTGACATTCTATAATGCGATTTCTTTAATTTGATGCTGGATAAAATTATTAGAACTCGTCCACGGAAGGAAGAGGGAGGGTCCAACTTAGTCGGCAGGGTCAGCTGGAAAACGATCTAATATGCCTCAGCGTCCTCAAGTGACGCCAGGTGGGAATAATTATAATTATAAGTAATTGTCATGTTTTTGGGCGGGCAAAACCGTTTAGGTGGCTAGGCGCTAATCTTGTTTTATCTACATGCTTGTAAATATTTTACTCCGTTTTTATTTTCAACTTGTTGACAAAAGATATCGCCTAATTTGTATCAGAAAAACTCTTCCTTGCAAAGAATAATTTATACTAACATATCGTATGTAGACATTCAAGTGTCTGCACGTATTCTCAAGCTTATGCTTTTTTGCTTGCTAAACGCTTGTTCCAAATCACGCACAAACTTACAAAATTGAATATTTCAATTGTCTTCTTTTAGGCGTGATATATCCATAAACGTATGCCTGCAATGATTTTCTGGTGGATTTTTTGGCTTATGTTGCATTTGAAATGCGATAACAGACTAGCCATGGGCGATTTATGACTGCCTAATACAATTATTTTGTTTTCTTTTTCTACACGAAAGTCTATAAATGCGCCGTAGTTACTTTTCTGCTGTGGTTTTTATAGAATCAATTGTGCGATACTTTTATTCGCTTTATTGATTTTTTTTGCTTAGCCGCTTTTAACATGGATGGTTTTATGTACGTGATTTTGATTTTGTTGCAGATATGTTTAAAACGCGTTTTGAAATGTTGGCTATGAATTTCGTAAAAAGTAGACAATTTGGATTATTTAAACAATCCATAAAATATGATGCGTAATAATAACACAAGTATACACGGTTTTGGATCTAGGCAACTAAAAGTGGTTTTTAAGACAATTTATGACGCTGAATCCGATTCTTAATTCCGTTTTTTTAAGATTTATTCCAGTTTTTAATACAGTCTATAAAACCTCTCTGAAGTTGGCAAGACAACTTTTACGTGGAAAAAATTACCTATTGGGAAAATTGCCGTGAATTTGCCGTAATTTATCCGTGAAGCAAAAAAATTTGCCGTGGCCATATTTTAGAAAATACAGGGTGGCACGCCAACTTCACGTGAAGTTAGCGTGCCACCCTCAGAAAACCACCTTAGAGACCAGCTAGGAAAATAATTCTTGCACACGAATTTGCCGTAAATTTGCCGTAGATAAGTGGCATATTTCATAAATTCGAAAAAAAAATTTCAAATTTTTTTATGGTGCACCGCCAACTTCACGTGAAGTTAGCGTGCCACCCTCAGGAAACCACCTTAGAGGCCAGCTAGGAAAATAATTCTTGCACACGAATTTGCCGTAGATAAGTGGCATATTTTATAAATTCGAAAAAAAAAAATTTCAAATTTTTTTTATGGTGCACCGCCAACTTCACCTGAAGTTAGCGTGCCACCCTGTATTTTCTAAAACATGGCCGCGGCAAATTTTTTTGTTTCACGCATAATTCACGGCAAATTTACGGCAAATTCACGTGCAATAATTATTTTCCTAACTGGTGTCTAAGGTGGTTTTCGAAAAGTGGCACGCTAACTTCACGTGAAGTTGGCGGTGCACCATACAAAAAATTTGATTTTTTTTTTCGAATTTATAAAATATGCCACTTATATACGGCAAATTCGTGTGCAAGAATTATTTTCCTAGCTGGCCACTAAGGTGGTTTTCTGAGGGTAGCACGCTAACTTCACGTTAAGTTGGCGGTGCACCATACAAAAAATTTGAACTTTTTTTTTCGAATTTATAAAATATGCCACATATCTACGGCAAATTCGTGTGAAAGAAATTTTTTCCTAGCTGGCCTCTAAAGTGGTTTTCTGAGGGTGGCACGCTAACTTCACGTGAAGTTGGCGGTGCAGCATAAAAAAAATTTGAAATTTTTTTTTCGAATTTATAAAATATGCCACTTATCTACGGCAAATTTACGGCAAATTCGTGTGCAAGAATTATTTTCCTAGCTGGCCTCTAAGGTGGTTTTCTGAGGGTGGCACGCTAACTTCACGTTAAGTTGGCGGTGCACCATAAAAAAAATTTGAAATTTTTTTTTCGAATTTATAAAATATGCCACTTATCTACGGCAAATTTACGACAAATTCGTGTGCAAAAATTATTTTCCTAGCTGGCCTCTAAGGTGGTTTTCTGAGGGTGGCACGCTAACTTCACGTGAAGTTGGCGGTGCACCATAAAAAAAATTTGAAATTTTTTTTTTCGAATTTATAAAATATGCCACTTATCTACGGCAAATTTACGGCAAATTCGTGTGCAAGAATTATTTTCCTAGCTGGCCTCTAAGGTGGTTTTCTGAGGGTGGCCCGCTAACTTCACGTGAACTTCACGTGAAGTTGGCGTGCCACCCTGTATTTTCTAAAACATGGCCGCGGGAAATTTTTTTGTTTCACGGATAATTCACGGCAAATTTACGGCAAATTCACGTGCAAGGATTATTTTCCTAACTGGTGTCTAAGGTGGTTTTCGAAAAGTGGCACGCTAACTTCACGTGAAGTTGGCGGTGCACCATAAAAAAAGTTAAATTTTATTTTTTCGAAATTATATAATATGCCACTTATCTACGGCAAATTTACGGCAAATTCGTGTGATAGAATTATTTTCCTAGCTGGTCTCTAAGGTGGTTTTCTGAGGGTGGCCCGCTAACTTCACGTGAAGTTGGCGTGCCACCCTGTATTTTCTAAAATATGGCCACAGCAAATTTTTTTGTTTCACGGATAAATTACGGCAAATTCACGGCAATTTTCCCAATAGGTAATTTTTTTCCACGTAAAAGTTGTCTAGCCAACTTCAGAGAGGTGTCAATAAATCAATTTAAAGATTTTTGTCAAATAATATTCATTTTATTAACGTAAAAGTAGCAAATCATAAATGAAGATTGGTGAAACTTTGCCTTTTGTATTGTTTAGTATCTGTTTCGCGTATTAGAGTCCAACAGTAGTCGCTCATCATGCCTTCATCCCAAAATCCTTGGTATCGTCTTTCAATGTTGGCTAGATCTTGGTGTAGCCGCTCTCTTTGTTCGTCGCTCGTATCACCCAAATTTTCGGAAAAAAATCGAGATGGAAATGCAGAAAATGCACCTTTAGAGACATTCTAGCTCCAATCTTTCGATAATTTTTCAACATATCGCCAATAATTTCCTTAAAATTAGGGGATTTGTGATTACCAAGAAAGTGGTGAACAGTTACAGTTGTATTGACTTATCAAACAGTGCCACTATTTAAAAGCTGCTATAACAGCACAATGGTGCTATCATGCGAGAACTCGGCAACTAGAATCAATCTTAAAAAACTGAATGCAGATTCGAATTCAGCATATCAAATATAGTTAAGAATCGTTCTTATCTGCTCAGATCCAAAAGTTGACCTGAATTTGTAAACTGGTGTAATGTAGGAGTTGCAAGAGAACCTAAATTTTATTTTAACAATTCTTTGGTTAATACGTAATAATGATACAGAACGTATGAAATATGAGCCATGTGTTTTGTTTACAATTTTGAGCTCGAAAGGCGTTCCGCTGACGAATGTCGTTTAAAGTTTTGTAGATCAAATCTTTATTTCATTATATTTCAAGTCCAATAAACCATTTAACTATTTTACTATTATCCCCAGGGCATCTCCATACAACAACGATCGCCTAAAAGCAGGCAACATTAAGCGAAGAATGTGTATGCTACATGGTTGTTCCCGACAAACATAACCACTTTTTTTTTTAGGAAATTTTAGTATTTACTAGAAAGCATTTTAGTTCTGACGAAAATTTTGGTCAAACTGGAACGTTTGCATACCGCAACAAACGACTGATTACTTCAGGAAGCATTAAATGCGCAAAAGTAAACACGGCATACTTTTAAGTGAACGTAACGTTCTTCTATATGTATGTGCACTCAAATTTTATAGATGGCGATATCAAATTTTAAATGTACTTCCAGTTATTGTGATTTATATGATTCAACTTAATTTACCAGGAGCAAATCCACTGAATTTTGATATTGATTTTGTAACACAAATTTTTGCGAAGATGCCGCCATTTCAGACTCGTTACTAAGACTTTCGAATATGGAACTTCACTGCTGCAAATATTATGGGCCGATTTCACCAACTCGACTTAACTTAAGTAAGTCATATTTTTTAATTTCTCTGTTTCACCACCAATGCTTAACTGAGTCACAAATTAGCCTACCTGTCAGCTGGCTTATTCTCCACTTTCAACAGTATTGCTGTAGTACAAATTTTGAGTCGAACTAAATGGCAGTATTGATACTTACTTCATTATGCATATATAGAAACCCCGCTATTGTGTGAGTTCACCGGGTGGCGTGTAATTAAAACGTAGCCAAAAATACTACTATGTATGTATAAAACAGCTGATAGGATTTTTGTATATCAAATGGGTTAAGTAGCTAAGTTGGTGAAATCCAAAAAAAAACTTAGCCTCAAATCTGGGCAAACTTAAGTTGCAAATAAGTTTTAGCCTAAGTCGTGTTGGTGAAACCGGTCCTTTGTTGCAGTCGAAGCGCCCAGAAGTAGACATTACAAACAGTTTTACTTTGCTTTAATAAAAACCTGAAATTTTCATAATTTCTCATATTAAAGCTGATGCATTGCTTACATCAAATCGGTTTATGACTATGCACAAAGTTTATTGCCTAATTGTGTGCCATACAAAGTTCACGTTTTAGCACATTTCATATGTTTTTGTTCGAGTCAGTTAGTAACAAATGGAGGCATATAAAATACGTTACAACAACGCATACAGACGCTTGCATTTACTGTTTTATTTTTATTGTCACTCGTACAATCATTGTGAGTGGTTGTTGTTACTGTCAATTGTTCTTTATGCAAATTGAATGCGTAAATTTATTACGTATGCAGAACCTGTATGACCGCTAGGCAAATAATTTTTCAACGCTTTAATTGTTGTGCACTTTTAGGCGCGTGACATTAATTACCAGCAAGTTGTCTGCACATCTACATTTATATAATATAATTTTGAAGTATGTAATTTAAAGCAAGTTTTTGGTGCAGCACTAAAACTGACTTTAAGCGTAGGTATATTTTTTATTGAAGTTTCCTTTTTTAATATTTACGTACTATATTAACATTAAAACTTTTGTTAATGTGCAGCTATGCAAATATTTAAAGAACAATTTTTTTTTCAGATAATGAAGAAAAAAGTGTCCATACTATGTAAAATATAAGTAAATTTAAAACTTATTTAATTTAAAAAAATGCATTTATATTACGTTCCTGAAAATTCAAATCCTTTGTATTTTTGTTTTTTAAATATTTCGCTGTGCGTTAGTTCACGTACAACGTAAACCAATTTTTCTAATTTGACTGATAACTCAAAATCAGTTTCAGTTGGAATGCTAGCAAGTCTTGTGGTTTTCCTCATTGCAAAAATAATTTTTCGTTTGGTCATGTCCAGACATTTTGTCGTCAGTGGAAATGTTGTCGTTTTGATACTTTCTAGTTTTCACACATATTTTAGTGTCAAATCAAGGTTTCTGTACGCTGCTGACAGCAAAAATGTTTTCGCATCAATTTGAAATTGCTTTCGCAAAAGTTTTCACAAATTCTGTATACACGACTGCTCTTCTTCTTCATACATACATACAAGGATAGATATTTTTAGTTAGAAGCAAAGCGTGAAGCAATTAATATCAAACGATATCAAATAAACATGATTTAAATGAAATATTTGTATGTATTGACACATGACTGTATGTGTGCACTAAAATTGGTTTCAATGGGAAAATAACATAAACATTTTTCGTACAAAAGTGGTTTATTAGACAACGCGAGCATATAGAATGCGGCGCTTTTGCAATTTGTGTGCTTTATGAACGCTTCGATTGCAGAAATTCCTAATGAATACAGAGGAAAACGGACCCCTTGCACAGAATTTCTCAACAAATTGGGCTATCTATGCACATACATACATATGTATATACTTTGTAGCTCTTCTCACTCGTGCGTGTACATAACTAATACATAAATACGTTTGTATGTTTCCTTTTAATTTATTGATTGATGAGCGCGTCAAGAACTTATGACATTTATAGTTATAAATTATTCCCTTTGGCGGGGGGCGAGCGTAATAAATAGGCAGCGATCTACTTTTTAAACTTCTCTATGAAAATATTTGTGCTATTTTGTGTTGTATATTTCTTGGCACTTATTAATGAATTTTATTTTTTTTTTCGTCTTATAAATATGTAGTTGCTTTCAAAACTTTTATACTTGTATCATTTACTAATTTCGTGTCAAATTGTCAATTAAAAGGGAACTACAAATTGTTTGCAGATATCGTTAGTTAAAGGAAAGTATAATTAAGTATGTAGATATGTATATATGGTTACGTACGGTTAATACTTATTTAACCAAAATAATATGTATATCTTGAATAACTTACTAATAATGTTTCTAGAATGAGTGAAATAATAGACCAACCATATTAGGGTTTAACTTCGGAGTTCGAGACAAGAAGCAGGATTATGGCATGCCGCTAGGGAAGTGATAGCATCTCCGCTGATAACAACGAAGGTCCTTGGTTCAAGTATGGTGCGAAGCAGCATTTTTTTCTACGACGAAGGTGTGTATCATAAAAATCTTCAGAAGTCTTGTTTGAAATAGTTTTTCATGCGCTCAACCATTTTTTAGTTATAGCCCGGAAAGTTCGAGACGTTGTTCTTAATTGGCCTCTCGTGGATAACTCATAAATGCAGCGAATTCGCTCAAATGGAGCCGCCAATAATAATAAACTAAACATTTTGAAAAATGAGCGTGTCACCCCTTTTTAGTTTCAGTCTTTTCCACTAATCGGATGCTGTAACTCCGGTTATAGTAGATGAATCGAAAAAATCGATGCAGATATGTTTCGTTTGTTCGGAAAATTTAATTCAATAAACATATAAACTTTTTTCATCTCCGCGGCCTCCACGTTTTACGGCTAATCATACTCTAAAAAATTTTACTCCATATCTACCTCTTAAATGCTATTTTATGCTAAACTACTAAAATAGGAAATAGCCTTTCATGGTTATTGCAACAGAATATAAATTTGACTATATATATCCCAGTTGCTTATTTCAATCCGAACTGACCCGTTCCCTTTTTAAACGGTATTATTTAGTTTGACTTGACAGGGTGGACGGCCGGCCGACACGAATTTTGTAATTGAAATTGAAGTAACTTCCCGAGAAGCCACAAGCCTGAAACTTGGAATATAGTTCAGAACCCGATAACAATGCAATAATACGCAAAATCGCCGCTAGTTGGCGCAAGGATCGAGATATTCACAAAAATCGTATTTCTGGTCCGATTTGGCTCATATTTGGAACACATAATACATACAAGAATAGAAAGCGACCTATGAAAAAAATCGCCGCTAGGTGGAGCAAATATCGAGATATTAAAAAAAAATCGTATTTGTGGTCCGACTTGGAACGCATAATACATAAATGAATAGGAAGCGACCTATGATGTCCGATTTGGTTCATATTTGGAACAAATATTACATACAGTCCGGTAGAAGTAACATCAAAATATTTTGGAGTTGGAGGAGGGACAAGCATACGTGGCGCAGAGTCGAGTAAATTCTTTGGAAGGATTATGTGTTGAGGACTTAGATTGTAACAAATTGTCAGGAAAGTTCTTGCAGCAGTAATGAGTCACTAAATGAACTAAATAGAATGAGAAATAATAGGCGATTAAGTAAAGACTAAAAACTTGAAAATAAAATAATTAAAAAAACCGTTTTATTGAAAACAATGCTTACATGAAGTAATAATAATACTAAAAGCTAGAAAATAATTAGGTAGGTCCTAGGTACTAGTCATCGCACTCCTCATCAATCTAAGGCGTTGTTCAGACAATTAAGTAAAAGCGTTGTACGCGTCAAATTTCTATTGATAGTAATAAGTAAGACCAACTGAACCTTAATCAGGTTATGCTACGCCTCACATTTTTAGAAATTTCACGTGCCCAACGCTTTTATTTAATTGCCTGATCAACGCCCTAGATTGATGAGGAGTGTGATGACTAGTACCTAGGATCTACCTAATTATTTTCTAGCTCTTAGTATTATTATTACTTCATGTAAGTATTGTTTTCAATAAAACCGTTTAACTTAAATTTTTTTTTTATTATTTTATTTTTAAATATTTTAATTTTAAAACGAGCGATTTCAAGGTTTCGATGATATAGTCCATACAGAGGTACGTTGAGGTTGGTGACATTACTCTCGGTACCTCGAATTTTAAGGACTTACATTATATTTAGTGCATTCGCTTAAAGATAAATATAAGCGAAAACGGGTTCTTTTTTTATGTGGGAGTGTAGTGAGTAGCTTTTGAAGGAATCAATATAATATGTAGGGAGGTGTCTTCTAGAACGAGTTGGTTGGTTTGGGAATTAACGCGAACTTCTCTACCACCGTCACTTGACACCATAATAAAGGTTTTAACTGCTGAGCAGAGCAAGCCCCCGGTAAAGAAAAGTAACAGCAATATGCTTATGGCATTCGTGTCCGATAGATGCCATTAAACCTAGCTAATTGTGGATTTATTGTCTTTAATCACCTGGGACCAGACCCAAACCTTTTTCGAAAGATGCTCTTAGTTGTGCACCTAGAGTTGACCCTCATCTTCTCTCCTTCCATGCAAGTAAAAACAACAAAAGATAATCGAATGTGCAAAATTAAATATCTTGCAGATTTTTTCTGCTTAATCTCTGTTTCTCTCTGATAAAGCTTAAACTTTTGGCGAAACCTCAAGACTGCTTTATTGAAACTATGAACATTTTAGCAAATTGCTTTTACATAAACTTTGAAATATTAGCTACCAAAATGTGCTTGTATTTGTGAATTTTAGCTTGTTTAGCAAACCACAATTAGCGCTCACTTAGTTGTGGCAACACATCCAATTACACACATGAAACACTAAGAAGATTAGATACTGAACTATTTTCAAATTTCAAACAATATTCTATAAAATTTAAGTTTTCCTATTTTAAACGTCCTTCATGCTGTTCTTTCAATTAGTCGCTACATTTTAACTACAAATAAAATCTCAATGCAAATGCTGAGGGAAATCTTAAGCAGCCTTTTATGATTTTTTAAATTCGTATGTGTATTGGTGGTATAACAATGAAAATTTCTACTTTAATTACAGTATAATAATTTTATTGTTGCTCAGGTCTTTGATGCTGTCGAGCAGTGTTTGGAGTTGCGTGTATTTGAAGATAACGGTATTTTCGCGCCTTAAGCTGCACTTCAACAATGAATATTAAAGCGCAATATTAACGAGTTTGGTGAGTTTATTTAAGAAAAGTTTCGATTGCTTTCGTTGTTATGGCTTTTCTGCAGAATTTGCTGCTGCTCATGGGAAGAATGGCGGTTATTGTTGCGCGAGCTGGTGATTTAAAGATAACTTTATGACAATAAAAATGTTGCGAGTTAACTGAAATTGTCAAACAAAAGCGCTTAATTAATTCTATAAGGCACAAGCAAAAACTTTGGTAAAGAATAGTTTGAAATGTAGAGTAGGTTGTTATAAAGCTTAAGTACATTTTTCGGCCAACTGAGTACCGGTGATATATTAAGATATTTTGTCGTATGATGAATTTAAATTTATTTATTTATGTTTGTACATTAGAGTGCACCTTGGTTTGTGACTTCGACGTACCAAGAAAAAAAAAATATATTTTCCACAGTGACCCTAACTAACCATGTGTACCAATAGACAAATTTTTTGACAGAAAAAAGAAAATGGTACCATGTAAAACAATATTTCGACTTTTGAAATTCTTACTATGATGATTACAAATCTGCCTTTGTATTTTGAAGGGAACGTGATTAGATTGATAAGAAGTCAGAAATCAGATCTTAATAGACTCTTTGAATGAAGCTTACTCTTTTGGCTCTAAATATCTCTTGGACAGTGCCTAGAACAATTAAACAACCTGAGAAATGTCCAATTTAAACTGTTACTAAAATTTAACCTTTCGGCTAAAAACAGTGAAATTTCAATTTCCATGCCTTTAACTGACGGAAAGTTAAAATCACTAATATACATAAAATTTTTAACGAATAACATTATAACATTATAAAACTTACCACCAAATATTGTACACAAACAAGACGAACCCTTATAAACTTTCATACATGCATGCATATACAAATACAATTTTAAATGAGAGGCGTACATATGTCTCTGAGTAACATTTTTTTTAATTAAAGGAACCCTCACTACATAAGCACACAGGCAGAGAATTTTTCAAGTTTTAATCAAATTTCCTCGCCAACAAAAAGGAGCATCACTTTTTGTTAAATGTAAGCAGGCATTGTTTAAATACAATGCCTGTAGCAGATATGAATGTATATCTTCATAGAAAAACTTAGCATGACCAACAGATACAATTTAAGGGAAAAAAGTTTGCAAAAACTTCAGAAGTTTAACAAAATAAGAAAAAAAGCTTTGAATTTTACTAAGGACAACAAACCGAGTCATTTCAATTATTTTGCCATTAAATGCACTCAATTACCGCAATCCTTCATGGCTGCCAGCGGCAACAGCAACTGTCGGCAATCAACTCCAACGCAGCTGGCACGACGATAGCAAACAGACAGCCAGTCAATGAGTTTTTCAGTTAGTCCGTCAAAGAGTCAAACTGCCAGTTGGACAGCTGCAATTGCCAGTCTACAATGGACACAACCAGCAACAACAAAACCAGAAACATTAACAGTCTTGTTGTTGTTGTTGTTGATGGTATCCCAATTTGCAACTCACTTAAAACAATGAACGTGCCACTTAAAAGTTTTAACTCATTCAGCCCATTTTAGTGAAACATATACCAAACAACATACATACATATACGTACGTATATAATTCTAAAGATGCATGTATTACTATAATGAGTTAATGTTTTCCAGACTCGTTGCACCAGTGTTACATTGCCAGTACTTGTGTAGCGCCTTTGTGTATGCTAAAAAATGGCAACAATTGCCTCGAAATGTTCCACAAAGTCTGATAAACATTTAACAAGAAGACATAAAAACACCTGCCTGTAAATAAAATAACAGATGAAAGCTTTAACTTGCACTTACATCTTATACTTTTTATCCAAATAGTAGTTGAACCAGTGTGTTAAAAAAATATTTTTACACATTATTAACTCTTAATGGAAAAATTTGTTAAGAGGCTTTTTGTCCTGATCGACCTTGATAGCATTCAACATTATGAGTTCAGTGTATTTCGCCTCATGCCATTTTGCAATATCACAGGACAAGTCTAATGCTACGCTACTCTCCTAGTCTGCGGAACAGATGACATAACAAAAGCACATCCACGTCGATGGCATCACGATTTAGAAGTTCTGGATTCTAAGATGGATGTTCATTAAACTGGGTCTGTGCCAATGGCAAAAAAACAAGGTGTAAGTTCCAAGTAGTTACTCGTGAAGTTCCATGTGTAAACAAACAAGCGTAGGTCTAAAACTCTGAAGTTTTTAAATTAACTAGAGTTTGCCCATGGGGTTGAAGTTATCGGTTTGTTATCAGCTGTCTATAGGCGAGTCATCGGCTTCTTATCGGTTGTTTATCTGCCTATTATTGATGGTTTCCAGAAATATCGATCGATTTTTATATTGAAATTTTATCGGTATCTGTTGCAAAAGAAGCCGATAAGTCTTCGTTAACGAACGCATTTACATCGTCACCTTTAATAATACGCCGACAACAAAATGATAAAAAATCGATACATTTTCAATAAATACTCAATAACTTTCTGATAATTCGTCGAAAATCTTTGCAATCGATAACAAAAATTTAACACTTCGATAACTTGAATGATGATACAACTTCGTACTAAGCGTGAAACGCAAATAAGCAAAAGTAGTCGAGATATTTGCGACAAACTAAATTTTACGACCTTTTTCCAGGTTCCAGCTTCTTATCTCAAATTTCGATGTTTTGCGGTAATATGACTGGACCAATAGATAGACCTGCAAAGTTAATGTTCAATTGAGACAATTGCTATGCGCATACGAGGTCGATCAAAGATAATTCGTTTGGTGGAGTCCGAATATTTCTGAATTTCTAGACTATTTGGCCGAGACACTTTCGTTACTCTTTTTGATGTCTAAATAGCGCCTTAAATTTACTTTTTAGAATTCAGCTTTTGTACGAACTACGTCACAAATTTAAAAATAAACAAAATGTCAGAGTTCGCAAAATTGCTTCCAAACTATGTTAATGTGTAAATTTTTTAATTTTTTTTTTTTATTTGTGACATAGTCTATATATTCATGCTATATTTATACCTTTCATGAAAATGAAATGGTATATTAATTTCGTCACGAAACCGAAAATTGGAAGTCCTTAAAGGAAAATAGATAGACCCACCATTAAGTATACCGAAATAATCAGGTTGAAGAGCAGAGTTGATTTAGCCATGTCCGTCTGTCCGTCTGTCTGTTTGTATGCAAACTAGTCCCTCAATTTTTGAGATATCTTGATAAAATTTGGTGAGCGGGTGTATTTGGGTGTCCGATTAGACATCTGTCGGAACCGACCGGATCGGACCACTATAGCATATATCCTCCATACAACCGATTTTTCAGAAAAAGAGGATTTTTGTAATATCTTACCAAATTTAACAGATTGAAGCTTCACACTTCACCATATACTTTCGTATATTGCACATATTGTTGCCTGAAAAAATTTATGAGATCGGTCATATATATAGTATATATCCCCCACAACCGATTGTTCAGATAAGGAACTTTTCGTAATTACTGCCCTATTTTAAGAGCTAGAGGCTTCAAATTTCAACGAATGCTTACGTATTTAGCATATATTGTTGTCTGAAAAAATCATAAAGATCGGTGGTATATATAGTATATATATATAGTATATATATATATATTTTCGCAAATTTTAGCCCCATTTTAACAGCTAGAAGCTTCAAATTTCACCGAATATTTACGTATATAGCATATATTGTTGTCTGAAAAAATCATAGAGATCGGTTGTATATATAGTATATATCTCATACAACCGATTGTTCAGATAAGAAACTTTGCGCAATTTCTTCCCCATTTTAACAGCTAAAAGCTTCAAATTTCACCAAATGCTTACGTATATAGCATATATTGTTGTCTGAAAAAATCATTGAGATCGGTGGTATACATAGTATATATCTCATACAACCGATTGTTCAGATAAGAAACTTTGCACAATTTCTGCCCCGTTTTAACAGCTAGAAGCTTCAAATTTCACAAAATGCTTACGTATATAGCATATATTGTTGTCTGAAAAAATCATAGAGATCGGTGGTATATATATTATATACTTCATATAAACTGTCATTTTGACCCCTTTTTTACGGCTTCAAGCTCCAAAATTCATCAAATTTCATCAAATAGTTACGTTTACGTCATATATTTTTGAAATACGTGATTCGTAGTCATAGTTTTTACACAAAAAACGTGAAGCTTTGCATCCTCACACAGATTACCTACCTATTTTTTATTTTATATTTATCTTAAAAATCGTTTAGGTATGTTCAAATTTCACCAAATGCTTACGTGTTGTTGTCTCAGAAAATCATAGATACCGGTGGTATATATAGTATATATCCCATACAACCGATTGTTCAGATAAGACACTTTGCGCAATTTCTTCCTCATTTTAACAGCTAGAAGCTTCAAATTTTACCAAATGCTTACGCGTATAGCATATATTGTTGTCTGAAAAAATCATTGAGATCGGTGGTATATATAGTATATTTCTCATACAACCGATTGTTCAGTTAAGAAACTTTGCGCAATTTCTGCCCCTTTTTAACAGCTAGACGCTTCAAATTTCACTATATGCTTACGTATATAGCATATATTGTTGTCTGAAAAAATCATAGAGATCGGTGGTATATATATTATATACCCCATATTAACTCTAATTTTTGCCCCCTTTTTACGGCTAGAAGCTTCAAAATTCATCAAATTTCATCAAATAGTTACGTTTACGTCATATATTGTTGAAATACGTGATTCGTAATCATAGTTTTTACACGCAGACCACAAAAAACCTGAAACTTTGCATCCTCACAAAGATCACCTACCTATTTTTTATTTTATATTTATCTTAAAAATCGTTAAGGTATGTAGATCTGTTCACTATATATTTCTTATCTTATACATCCGATTATTCGGAGATTACGAACGGGATAAGATTATTGGTCAGCCCCATTCATGAAAGGTATGAAGTCTTCGGCACAGCCCTTTCTTACTTGTTTTATACTCAGTTGAGCAGAGCTCACAGAGTATATTAAGTTTGATTGGATAACGGTTGGTTGTACAGGTATAAAGGAATCGAGATAGATATAGACTTCCATATATCAAAATAATCAGGATCGAAAAAAAATTTGATTGAGCCATGTCCGTCCGTCCGTCTGTCCGTTAACACGATAACTTGAGTAAATTTTGAGGTAAATTGATGAAATTTCGTATGTATGTTCCTGAGCACTCATCTCAGATCGCTATTTAAAATGAACGAAATTGGACTATAACCACGCCCACTTTTTCGATATCGAAAATTTCGAAAAACGGAAAAAGTGCGATAATTCATTACCAAAGAAAGCTAAAACGATGAAACTTGGTAGATGATTAGACCTTATGACACAGAATAGAAAACTAGTAAAATTTTGGACAATGGGCGTGGCACCGCCCACTTTTAAAAGAAGGTAATTTAAAAGTTTTGCAAGCTGTAATTTGGCAGTCGTTGAAGATATCATGATGAAATTTGGCAGAAACGTTACTCCTATTACTATATGTACGCTTAATAAAAATTAGCAAAATCGGAGAAGGACCACTCCCACTTAAAAAAAAAATTTGTTTAAAGTAAAATTTTAACAAAAAATTTAATATCTACACAGTATATAAGTAAATTATGTCAACATTCAACTCCAGTAATGATATGGTGCAACAAAATACAAAAATAAAAGAAAATTTCAAAATGGGCGTGGCTCCGCCCTTTTTCATTTAATTTGTCTAGGATACTTTTAATGCCATAAGTCGAACAAAAATTTACCAATCCTTATGAAATTTGGTAGTGGCATAGATATTATGACGTTAACTGTTTTCCGTGAAAATGAGCGAAATCGGTTGAAGCCACGCCCAGTTTTTATACACAGTCGTCCGTCTGTCCTTCCGCATGGTCGTTAACACGATAACTTGAGTAAATTTTGAGGTATCTTGATGAAATTTGGTATGTAGGTTCCTGGGCACCCATCTCAGATCGCTATTTAATATTAAAGAAATCGGACCGTAACCACGTCCACTTTTTCGATATCGAAAATTACGAAAAATGAAAAAAATGCCATAATTCTATACCAAATACGAAAAGAGGGATGGAACATGGTAATTGGATTGGTTTATTGACACGAAATATAACTTTAGAAAAAACTTTGTAAAATGGTTGTGACACCTACCATATTAAGTAGAAGAAAATGAAAAAGTTCTGCAGGGCGAAATAAAGAACCCTTGAAATCTTGGCAGGTATTACATATATAAATAAATTAGCGGTATCCAACAGATGATGTTCTGGGTCACCCTGGTCCACATTTTGGTCGATATCTGGAAAACGCCTTCACATATACAACTACAACCACTCCCTTATAAAACTCTCATTAATACCTTTAATTTGATACCCATATCGTACGAATACATTCTAGAGTCACCCCTGGTCCACCTTTATGGCGATATTTCGAGACGGCGCCCACTCCCTTTTAAAATACTCATTAACACCTTTGGTTTGATACCCATATTGTACATCAAATTCTAGGGTCACCCCTGGTCCACCTTTATGGAGATATCTCGAAACGGCGTCCACCTATGGAACTAAGTATTACTCCCTTTTAAAATACTCATTAACACCTTTCATTTGATACCCATATCGTACAAACATATTCTAGAGTCACCCCTGGTCTACCTTTATGGCGATATCTCGAAAAGGCGACCACCTATAAAACGAGGGCCCACTCCCTTTTAAAAATACTCATTAACACCTTTCATTTGATATCCATATCGTACAAACAAAGTATAGAGTCACCCCTGGTCCACCTTTATTGCGACACCTCGAAAAGGCGTCCACCTATAGAACTAAAGCTCACTCCCTTTTAAAATACTCATTAACACCTTTCCTTTGATACCCATATTATACAAACGTATTCTAGAGTCACCCCTGGTCCACCTTAATGGCGATATCTCGAAAAGGCAACCACCTATACAACTACCACCACTCACTTTTAAACCCCTCATTAATACCTTAAATTTGATACCCATATCGTACAAACACATTCTAGAGTCACCCCTGGTCCACCTTTATGGCGATATTTCGAGACGGCGTCCACCTATAGAACTAAGGCCCACTCCCTTTTAAAATACTCATTAACACCTTTGGTTTGATACCCATATTGTACATCAAATTCTAGGGTCACCCCTGGTCCACCTTTATGGAGATATCTCGAAACGGCGTCCACCTATGGAACTAAGTATTACTCCCTTTTAAAGTACTCATTAACACCTTTCATTTGATACCCATATCGTACAAACAAATTCTAGAGTCAACCCTGATCCTAAATGGCGTCCACCTATAGAACTATGGTCCACTCCCTCATAAAATACTCTTTAATGCCTTTCATTTGATACACATGTCATACAAACACATTCCAGGGTTTCCCTCGTTTCATTTTCCTACATGGTTATTTTCCCTTATGTTGTCACCATAGCTCTCAACTGAGTATGTAATGTTCGGTTACACCCGAAACTTAACCTTCCTTACTTGTTTCTATTGAAGCTTCCGCTTCTACACAATACAGAAATAGGCCCTTAATATATTCGCCAGTCTGTGTGTACTCAATTCGACCGCTTTTGTATATAAACAAATTTCATTTTGATTTTTGTTGATTCCTTTTCCGTTATTTATGCAAATTTTCTTTCTACTTTCCATAATCGTTTCCCATTTTCACTAACTTATGGCCATCGAATCCACAAACCTCCTATACAATCGAATTTCCTTCATTTCCCTTGCCAGCCTGCGTCGAAAACCAAATGGCATAGGAATTTCCATTTTTTGCTTTAATGCTAATTTATGTGTTAATAAAATTGGCAATTGCTGAAGCATCAATAAAAATTCGAACATCAAAAAAATAAAATAGGAAAATAATAATAATCGCAGAGAAAAAAAATAGCTAAAGTGCCAAGAATGTTAGAAAAAGTTGGGGAGAAATGTGGCAACAAACAAATTGGATAAAATTATTCGTTAATTTCAAACTGTAGTAAATTGGGAACAGACCAAAACAAATGTATTAAGATATATATTATGCATGCGGCAGTGCTTTGGCGAGTGCTGAGGTTTAGGTATACATGTTTGTATGTATGTACAGCAGCTAGCACAAAAATAGCAGTGGCAATTTTTATAAAACATCGTCAATTATTTGCTTGCTTTTTTAAATTGCTTTATTAAGGAAAAAACGGCTATGTATTTTGTAAATGCAAATGAAAATTATGCAAATCAGCCAAAAAAGTTTCCGGAGAAAGCACGAAAACTTCCAAAACATTTACAAAAAATTCAATTTTTTCATTTGGAGATCTCCAAATTTTTTATCAATATGCAACTAGTTTTATTTTAATAAAGTGCACGCAAAGGGATCTCTCAAAATTCGCATTGAAATTTTTTATAAGATTGTTTCAGATTTATATAAAAAGTAAAGTTGAATGTCCTTTGTTTGGAAGGATAAATAAAAAGGCCTTTCGTACATTTTTTTTTAAATCAATGTGTGGTATGAGAGACATATAATTTGTACTTTGTTAGATGAAGATTAATTGGGTAACAAAAATGCATGGTCAAACAAATTCAGAAAACTGGAAATAAAACGTTCGAAATTTTAGTACGATTTTTTTAATTTTTCGGGAAACATATTTGAGATTTCTTCGCATAGTCTCAGTTACAAAACTCGTGGACGTTTTTTCTTAAATTATGAAAATTAAATATAAAAAGATGTATGTAGCGGTGAACAGCGGGAGCGTTGTTAATAACGCAGTACTTCAAAATCCAACGCCAATGATCAAGTTCCTTTGAATGAGCCTACAAATATTCCACACAATTTGGAATTAAAAAACATATGGTATATATTTACCAAACTGTGAAGAAAAGTAAAATAAAAAAGCCAATACTAAAAGACAAATTACAAAGCGTGCAATGGGGCATTAAAATAGCTGAGGCATTTGCCAAATGGAGTTCAAAATTCAGCACCCGAAAAGCTAGCTAATGCAGAAGTAAAATTCAGAAATATGTTCTGGTAATCACCGTATTGTGAAATATTGTATTTTTTTTTTATACCAATAAAAACAAATAAAAAACAAGTAAAAACGGGACTGTGTGAATGGGGCTGAACAATAATCTTATCCCGCTCGTAATCTCCGAATAATCGGATGTATAAGATAAGAAATATATAGTGAACAGATCTACATACCTTAACGATTTTTAAGATAAATATAAAATAAAAAACAGGTAGGTACTTTGTGTGAGGATGCAAAGCTTCACGTTTTTTGTGGTCTGCGTGTAAAAACTATGACTACGAATCACGTATTTCAACAATATATGACGTAAACGTAACTATTTGATGAAATTTGATGAATTTTGAAGCTTCTAGCCGTAAAAAGGGGGCAAAAATTAGAGTTTATATGGGGTATATAATATATATACCACCGATCTCTATGATTTTTTCAGACAACAATATATGCTATATACGTAAGCATATGGTGAAATTTGAAGCGTCTAGCTGTTAAAAAGGGGCAGAAATTGTGCACAGTTTCTTATCTGAACAATCGGTTGTATGAGATATATACTATATATACCACCGATCTCAATGATTTTTTCAGACAATAATATATGCTATATACGTAAGCATTTGGTGAAATTTGAAGCTTTTAGCTGTTAAAATGGGGAAGAAATTGCGCAAAGTTTCTTATCTGAACAATCGGTTGTATTAGATATATACTATATATACCACCGGTATCTATGATTTTCTCAGACAACAATATATGCTATACACGTAAGCATTTGGTGAAATTTGACCATATCTAAACGATTTTTAAGATAAATATAAAATAAAAAATAGGTAGGTAATCTGTGTGAGGATGCAAAGCTTCACGTTTTTTGTGGTCTGCATGTAAAAACTATGACTACGAATCACGCCTTTCAAAAATATATGACGTAAACGTAACTATTTGATGAAATTTGATGAATTTTGAAGCTTCTAGCCGTAAAAAAGGGGCAAAAATGACAGTTTATATGAAGTATATAATATATATACCACCGATCTCTATGATTTTTTCAGACAACAATATATGCTATATACGTAAGCATTTTGTGAAATTTGAAGCTTCTAGCTGTTAAAACGGGGCAGAAATTGTGCAAAGTTTCTTATCTGAACAATCGGTTGTATGAGATATATACTATGTATACCACCGATCTCAATGATTTTTTCAGACAACAATATATGCTATATACGTAAGTATTCTGTGAAGTTTGAAGCTTCAATCTGTTAAATTGGGTAAGATATTACAAAAATCCTCTTTTTCTGAAAAATCGGTTGTATGGAGGATATATGCTATAGTGGTCCGATCCGGTCGGTTCCGACAAATGTCTAATCGGACACCCAAATACACACGCTCACCAAATTTTATCAAGATATCTCAAAAATTGAGGGACTAGTTTGCATACAAACAGACAGACGGACATGGCTAAATCAACTCAGCTCTTCAACCTGATTATTTCGGTATACCTAATGGTGGGTCTATCTATTTTTCTTTAAGGACTTACAATTTTCAGTTTCGTGACGAAATTAATATACCATTTCATTTTCATGAAAGGTATAAAAACAGGTAGGTACTTTGTGTTAGGATGCAAAGTTTCAGGTTTTTTGTGGTCTGCGTGTAAAAACTATGATTACGAATCACGTCTTTCAAAAATATATGACGTAAACGTAACTATTTGATGAAATTTGATGAATTTTGAAGCTTCTAGCCGTAAAAAGGGGGCAAAAATTAGAGTTTATATGGGGTATATAATATATATACCACCGATCTCTATGATTTTTTAAGACAACAATATATGCTATATACGTAAGCAATGGGTGAAATTTGAAGCATATAGCTGTTAAAATGGGGTAGAAATTGCGAAAAGTTTCTTATCTGAACAATCGGTTGTATGAGATATATACTACATATATAACCGATCTCTATGATTTTTTCAGAAAACAATATATGCTATATACGTAAGCAATCGGTGAAATTTGAAGCTTATAGCTGTTAAAATGGGGTAGAAATTGCGAAAAGTTTCTTATCTGAACAATCTGTTGTATGAGATATATACTATATATACAACCGATCTCTATGATTTTTTCAGACAACAATATATGCTATATACGTAAGTATTCTGTGAAATTTGAAGCTTCTAGCTGTTAAAATGGGGCTAAAATTTGCGAATATATATACCACCATATATATACTATATATACCACCGATCTTTATGATTTTTTCAGACAACAACATGTGCTATATACGTAAGCATTCGTTGCAATTTGAAGCCTCTAGCTCTTAAAATAGGGCAGTAATTACGAAAAGTTCCTTATCTGAACAATCGGTTGTGGGGGATATATACTATATATACGACCGATCTCATCAATTTTTTCACAATACGTGCAATATACGAAAGTATATGGTGAAGTTTGAAGCTTCAATCTGTTAAATTGGGTAAGATATTACAAAAATCCTCTTTTTCTGAAAAATCGGTTGTATGGAGGATATATGCTATAGTGGTCCGATCCGGTCGGTTCCGACAAATGTCTAATCGGACACCCAAATACACCCGCTCACCAAATTTTATCAAGATATCTCAAAAATTGAGGGACTAGTTTGCATACAAACAGACAGACGGACAGACGGACATGGCTAAATCCACTCAGCTCTTCAACCTGATTATTTCGGTATACTTAATGGTGGGTCTATCTATTTTCCTTTAAGGACTTACAATTTTCGGTTTCGTGACGGAATTAATATACCATTTCATTTTCATGAAAGGTATAATTAATTGGCGAAATTTGATAAAAATTGTCACTGCTATTTTCGTTTTCGCTGCTCTACCTATGTTTGTACATAAATGGATGTTAGTATGCCTGTATATAATAAGAAATCAATACGATTCGCATAAAACTGGGCTGAAGAATTTGAAATTTATTTGTGCCTTCTTTGCTAAAGACAACCAATGGTCTACGAAAATAAATTCAATGTGTTTTGTAAAGGACGAACTTTTTGTTATTTTCTCTCTAACATTTTATGTTATGGTCGACCAACCTCTGCGTATTTGCACATTTAATATGAACTCAGCGATGCCCAAACACCTTAAGAAATTAGAAAACAATTTCATTTGATTGATATATGCAACCTTTATATCTTAAATTTATTGAGTGTATGTTTATGCGTGCCAAATGACTTTCGGTATGTAATTTTAATTAGGCCGATGTGCACAGGAAACGTTTACGAAATGTAAAGTACCTCGAAGTATGCTACAAAACTGATTTCGAATGTCAAAAGTTTCAGATTACAGCAAAAACTTAAATTGTGGACTTAATTGATGTTTAAAGAATTGAACTTGTTTGAAATTTTGTTAAATTAGAGGAGAAATAATTTATTGTTAAAAGTATCTGGAATTACAAACAGTTTTAGGGAACGTACTTTGTAATTGTGAACATTTGGTCAAGAGAAGAAAAATATGTAAAATAGAAAGAACAGTGATGCTTATGCACCGGCTGCACCCACAGAGACTTTCGTTATCGAAATACGTATTCGTTATTCTAGTCAGCTGACCATGGCCAAAACTTGTACGATCAATTTTTTTCTACTAATGTAGGGTGGTGCTCACATTAGTAATAAACTTGGAGTTTGCATTAACTCCTGGTCTGAGGGATTTGGGCTTGCCGGTGATATAACATAAGTCTATATGACCACTTTAAACGGCCATTAAGTCAATTAACTTTATGACATTTTTAAATTTGACGCACTGGCGATTTAGGTTCTTTCCCATTGGTTATGAAAATTTAGGGGAAAAGGCCATAAATATACTTTGAGCGAATTGAGACCAGCGCAAGAATAAAAACGTCGAAATTGTCCTGTGGCCATTCGAAGTGATCATGAGGTCAATAAGGTTATGGCTGTTGACCTTAATTCACCTTCCGGGCTTGCCTACCATACCAAAGGTATAGGATTCGTATACTGAAGCAAGTAACATCAAAATAAGGAAGTTCTTCAGAAAATTTAGTTTTTCAATGCTCAATACAACATGGATTTGTGGAAAAAGTCCATGATTCCTGCACACTACCCATATAACTGGACTTAAATAAATCTGAAATCTTAAAAAACGACATATCAATGATATCCAAGGACCGTCGAGAATGATAATTATTTTTATTAAAAAAAAAAAAAAAATAAATAATTAAAAAAAAAAAATACAAAATAAAACAAGTAAGGAAGGCTAAGTTCGGGTGTAACCGAACATTACATACTCAGTTGAGAGCTATGGAGACAAAATAAGGAAAATCACCATGTAGGAAAATGAACCTAGGGTAACCCTGGAATGTGGTTGTATGACATGTGTATCAAATGGAAGGTATTAAAGAGTATTTTAAGAGAGAGTAGGCCATAGTTCTATGGATGGACGCCATTTAGGGATATCGCCATAAAGGTGGACCAGGGCTAACTCTATAATTTGTTTGTACGATATGGGTATCAAATGAAAGGTGTTACTGAGCATTTTAAGAGGGAGTGGGCCTTAGGTCTATCGGTGGACGCCTTTTCGAGATATCGCCATTAAGGTGGACCAGGGGTGACTCTAGAATGTGTTTGTACGATATGGGTATCAAATGAAAGGTGGTAATGAGTATTTTGAAAAGGAGTGATCCTTAGTTCCATAGGTGGACGCCGTTTCGAGATATCGCCATAAAGGTGGACCAGGGGTGACTCTAGAATGTTTGTACGATATGGGTATCAAACGAAAAGTGTTACTGAGCATTTTAAGAGGGAGTGGGCAATAGGTCTATAGGTGGACGCCTTTTCGAGATATTGCCATTAGGGTGGGCCAGGGGTGACTCTAGAATGTTTGTACGATATGGGTATCAAACGAAAAGTGTTACTGAGCATTTTAAGAGGGAGTGGGCAATAGGTCTATAGGTGGACGCCTTTTCGAAATGTCGCCATTAGGGTGGGCCAGGGGTGACTCTAGAATGTGTTTGTATGATATGGGTATCAAATGAAAGATGGTAATGAGTATTTTAAAAGGGAGTAATCCTTAGTTCTATAGGTGGACGCCTTTTCGAGATATCGCCATAAAGGTGGACCAAGGGTGACTCTAGAATGTTTGTACGATATGGGTATCAAACGAAAGGTGTTACTGAGCATTTTAAGAGGGAGTGGGCATTAGGTCTATAATTGGACGCCTTTTCGAAATATCGTCATTAGGGTGGGCCAGGGGTGACTCTAGAATGTGTTTGTACGATATGGGTATCAAACGAAAGGTGTTACTGAGCATTTTAAGAGGGAGTGGGCATTAGGTCTATAGGTGGACGTCTTTTCGAGATATCGCCATTAGTGTGGGCCAGGGGTGACCCTAGAATGTTTGTACGATATGGGTATCAAACGAAAAGTGTTACTGAGCATTTTAAGAGGGAGTGGGCAATAGGTCTATAGGTGGACGCCTTTTCGAAATGTCGCCATTAGGGTGGGCCAGGGGTGACTCTAGAATGTGTTTGTACGATATGGGTATCAAATGAAAGGTGGTAATGAGTATTTTAAAAGGGAGTAATCCTTAGTTCTATATGTGGACGCCTTTTCGAGATATCGCCATAAAGGTGGACCAAGGGTGACTCTAGAATGTTTGTACGATATGGGTATCAAACGAAAGGTGTTACTGAGCATTTTAAGAGGGAGTGGGCATTAGGTCTATAGGTGGACGCCTTTTCGAGATATCGCCATTAGGGTGGGCCAGGGTGACTCTAGAATGTGTTTGTACGATATGGGTATCAAATGAAAGGTGGTAATGAGTATTTTAAAAGGGAGTAATCCTTAGTTCTATAGGTGGACGCCTTTTCGAGATATCGCCATAAAGGTGGACCAAGGGTGACTCTAGAATGTTTGTACGATATGGGTATCAAACGAAAGGTGTTACTGAGCATTTTAAGAGGGAGTGGGCATTAGGTCTATAGGTGGACGCCTTTTCGAGATATCGCCATTAGGGTGGGCCAGGGGTGACTCTAGAATGTTTGTACGATATGGGTATCAAACGAAATGTGTTACTGAGCATTTTAAGAGGGAGTGGGCATTAGGTCTATAGGTGGAGGCCTTTTCGAGACATCGCCAATAGGGTGGGCCAGGGGTGACTCTAGAATGTTTGTACGATATGGGTATCAAACGAAAGGTGTTACTGAGCATTTTAAGAGGGAGTGGACATTAGGTCTATAGGTGGACGCCTTTTCGAGATATCGCCATTAGGGTGGGCCAGAGGAGACTCTAGAATGTTTGTACGATATGGGTATCAAACGAAAGGTGTTACTGAGCATTTTAAGAGGGAGTGGGCATTAGGTCAATAGGTGGACGCCTTTTCGAGATATCGCCATTAGGGTGGGCCAGGGGTGACTCTAGAATGTGTTTGTACGATATGGATATCAAATTAAAGGTATTAATGAGGGTTTTAAAAGCGAGTGGCCCTTAGATGTATATGTGAAGGTGTTCTCGCGATATCGACCAAAATGTGGACCAGGTGATCCAGAAAATCATCTGTCGGGTACTGCTAATTTATTTATATATGCAATACCACTAACAGTATTCCTGCCAAGATTCCAAGGGCTGTTGATAACGCCTTGTAGAACTTTTTCATTTTCTTCTACTTAATATGGTAGGTGTCACACCCATTTTACAAAGTTTTTTCCAAAGTTATATTTTGCGTCAACAAACCAATCCAGTTACCATGTTTCATCCCTTTTTTCGTATTTGGTATAGAATTATGGCATTTTTTTCATTTTTCGTAATTTTCGATATCGATAAAGTGGGCGTGGTTATGGTCGGATTTCGGCCATTTTTTATACCAAGATAAAGTGAGTTCAGATAAGTAGGTGGGCTAAGTATAGTAAAAATATATCAGTTTTTGCTCAAGTTATTGTGTTAATGGCCGAGCGGAAGGTCAGACGGTGGACTGTGTATAAAAACTGGGCGTGGCTTCCACCGATTTCGCCCATTTTCACAGAAAACAGTTACCGTCATGGAATCTATGTCCCTACCAAATTTGAGAAGGATTGGTAAATTTTTGTTTGACTTATGGCATTAAAAGTAGTCTAGACAAACTAAATGAAAATGGGCGGAGCCACGCCCATTTTGAAATTTTCTTTTATTTTTGTATTTTGTTGCATCATATCATTACAGGAGTTGAATTTTGACTTAATTTACTTATATGCAGTAAAGATATTAAATTTTTTGTTAAAATTTGAATTTAAAAAAATTTTTTTTAAAAAAGTGGGCGTGTTCTTCATCCAATTTTGCAAATTTTTATCTAACACATACATAGTGATAGTAGTAGCGTTCCTGCCAAATTTCATCATGATATCTTCAACGACTGCCAAATTACAGCTTGCAAAACTTTTAAATTACCTTCTTGTAAAAGTGGGCGGTGCCACGCCCGTTGTCCAAAATCTTACTAATTTTCTATTCTGCGTCATAACGTCAACCCATCTGTCAAGTTTCATCGCTTTAACCGCCTTTGACAATGAATTATCGCATTTTTTCGGTTTTTCGAAATTTTCGATATCGAAAAAGTGGGCGTGGTTATAGTCCGATATCGTTCATTTTAAATAGCGATCTGAGATGAGTGCCCAGGAATCTACATACCAAATTTCATCAAGATACCTCAAAATTTACTCAAGTTATCGTGTTAACGGACGGACGGACGGACGGACGGACATGGCTCAATCAAATTTTTTTTCGATCCTGATTATTTTGATATATGGAAGTCTATATCTATCTCGATTCCTTTATATATGTACAACCAACCGTTATCCAATCAAACTTAATATACTCTGTGAGCTCTGCTCAACTGAGTATAAATATTTTGCATAGTTACAATAGAAAAGCAGTTATTATTCATATTTGGGCAATGTGCACAACACTATAAGTGCATTATATTTTACCACAAAATGTGTTTCTAGCACGCGTATTAGTGGTAGTGAAAAACCTCTCCCCTAAAACAACATATTTTTAGAGAAAGTGAATTGTTTTCACAACCACTAAATTTTAAATAAAAGTGCAAATAGAAATTCTGTGCACTGTGCTGAACTATGTTATTATTAAAGAATGGACGTTAGGTCAATTAATTAGTTTAAATAATTTATAAAACTTTTAAGGATTTATAGAAGAGTCACTAATTTGTTCTTACAATTTTTATCTTCAGAATAACAAAATATATTTTTAAGCAAGAATGGTTTCGCATCTCTTCATAACTAAATTTCGACGACTGAATCCAATATAACCTTTTTTCTGCTGACAGTTCAAAAAAGTCCTACTTTACCTGAGAATATATAAAATTGTCTCTATGATAAGGCGATTTTGGACCATATACTGATGTGTCGGGATATATATTCTGGTATATAGTGTTACGAAATGGCATTCAAACTACTCTCAGGCTAATAAAATGATTTTTTTTCCTATCCCTGCAAAGGAAGCAAGGTAAAGGACATGTAACACGAAGTCATCATTTTATTTGACATAAAAAGGTAATTACGTGAAAAGTAGCGCAAAAATAGAAAAATATTTTTTAAAGCGAATCTTCAGTTTTTTATCCACAAGCGCAGCATTTGAAAGCTAAAGGCCAATTTTCTTTATAATTCACCATTAAGAGCAGAGCATGAAGTGGATGTCCAAATGATTCAAAAGGCACTTCAAGTCAATCTAGTAGCAAAAAAAAATAGCTTGACCTGCCACTTAAGTGGTAAAGAAAAAAGCCATAAATGTAATTGTTGCTACATTTGAGTTTGACGGAATTGGTGTGTTTGTAAGTATGTTAATAGTACTTATAAATATAAAGGCAAGAATTGGGACTGTAGTGCTTTTAACCAATAAGCCAACTTGAATTTGACTTCAACTTGCTTTGATAATAATTTTAAATAAATTTTATTTTATTTCGCTTCTCCAAAAAAGTTCGTAAGATCAACAACCATTAAAATAAGCATCCCTTCCATCTTTATCATTAAACATCTTCTACTTCATTCAATAAATATTCTCTCAGGCACTTAAACAATTTAATTAAATCTATCTGTCTATCTATTAAATAAATAAAAAAGCAAGAAATAAAGAAATTATATTTGCTACTTTGATGTGACGCTTGTTTTCCTTCCCAATGAGTTGCTGAAAAGTGTTTGCATAATTTAAGGCTGACTGACTTGGCTTGCCTTTACTGGCTGCAGGTTGCTGCCTGTCGCGGAGACGCCTTCAAGTCACCGATAAAGTTAACTAAAAGCTAAACAAAGAATAAAGATACACACACACATACACTTAGTTAACTGGAGAATAAGCAAAGTATTACAATAATAAAAAAAGAGTAGTGCGACAAAACAAGTGGGGCACGTACTGTACGATTCACAAAAAGAAAATAAAGCAAGAGGGAATGCGACAATGACGCTCTATACGTACGTGAACAGTGATAAGGGCGAACAGAAGAAAGAGTTGAGCAGAGGCGGTTGTGAATCCAGGGCCAAGCGAGGAGCGTGCGTGCACCAAGTCAAGTGACATCAAGTGACTGTGATTTCATTACATTTCATTTGCTACGTGATTATGCAGTTTTAATTAGAAAAGAATAACGAAAGCGAAAAAATCGACAAAAAGATGGTAGGAAAGAAAAGAAACCAAAATGAAGGCGTACACTTGCAAGCAGAGCAAGGATTATGCACAAAGGACATTGGCAGACGCGAAAGTTATTAACGTTGTATAAGTAGTGCAGCGTTGCGGAGCGTTGAACGAGAAGCAGCAATAAAAGCACGTCTTTGACGGGATATGAAATAAAAAATTCAAATGCTGCAACATTTTTTAATGAAAAACCAAAAAATTTCCAGAATCACAGAAAACAAAGAAATTACATGAACTAATGCAACAATAAAATCGTAGTGACAATTGAGCGAAATGCTGTTACTGAGAAAAATGAAATCTAAGACAAGTGAAAATCACAAGGTAATTAGCACACAGCAAAAAGATGGGCAACAGCCATGGTACAGTAGCGTTGGTGTTATAGTAGCATGTAAAAAGTTTGAGGTTCGTATTCAAATTGCCTGAATAAAGATGCAATTCAAAGAATAAGCTTGGCCTATAGCACGTCAGAGTCAATGGTTGAGGTGCAGCTAGCTATGTGCGCTTGCGAAATGTGGAACAGAGTTGGAAAAACTTTCTGATTTCAGTCATTTATTCACTCATTTGCAGACGATAGTAATGCAAAAACAAACATATCAGTTACTCAAAAGTTGCGAAAAATAAAGAAGTGCGAGTCAAATTAATAAGTTTAAGGGATACATCATTGGTACAGTGGGCTGAAATAAGTTAAAATATAAGCAAAATTACTTAAATATGCAAAAAATGTTTGATGTTCTATACTTGATGTAAAATTGAAGTAAAATTACGGTTTAAAAAAAATTTTTGTTTCACTTCTTTTATGTACATTCGTAGAGTTCAAGTGGTGCAACTTTCACTACTTAAATCTGGAAAACATCAAATGTATTGTGAAACTGAAGCACAGCCAACTGCTTGGTCTGATGTGATAACTTTCTTTGTATGGCACACTCCAACTATTCATGTAGCAAAATTTGCAGATTGCTTTTCGTCTTTGTTACAACTCTGTGATTCTCCGTGAAGATATTGTTATCCTTGGCACTTACAGCCACTCATTCTTCTTTAGTAATTATTACATTTCTTTTGTTTTTGTTGTTCTATTTGGTTAGCTTGTTATTGTTGCACTTCATAAAACATTTATGATTGTATTCTGCCATTGCTTTTGTTAAGCAGTAAGTAGCATGCATATAAATAATAGCAATGACAAATGTAGAAGGAAATGCGACTAACAAAAGGATTGACTGCAGTGAAGAGAATGAAAACCCAAAAACAGAAAGACAGAACGTTAGCTGAGTATCACTCCATAAATTTGCTTGTAGGCAGCTTTGTAAGGAGTCAATTATACACTTTGTTGTTGTTGTTAGTGTAGATAGAAGCCATTACATACTTGCAGATTGACTTGCACTGTTTTACACAATGTTCGCTGCGTCTGCAATTTCTTGTGCAAATAAATTTGCTGTTTGCTGTGTTTTTTTTGTTATTGTCTTACGCATTTAATCGTCAGCGCTGAGAAAATTTGCACATCATAAATTTTTCACACGCTCGCTTGGCATAGTTGATGAGTAATACTAGATAAAAAACAAACAACGTACGAAGATGCAAATAGAAGCCATGAGTTTGGTCAAATATGCACTCACCGAAATGCATTGTGGTGTGCAGTTTTAGATTGGTTTTTTTTTCAAATGAGCACGTTCTGAGTTCGTTTTCAGCTACAAGGGGCGACAGGGTTGCCAGATCTTGAGGCAGCAAATTAAACTAGGTGCTAGAAAACTTCTAGTACTTGCCAAGAGGACGGAGTTATTCTATAGCATAAAATAGAGTTTTTTAGTTTGGTCGTTGACGAAACTTTTTGAAACAATGTGGACTATTTCAGTCTATGTGAGGTCCTCAAAAACAGGTCAGTTCAATTCAACTTTACTTGTTATATTTACGTTTTGAAGGCTGGCAAATCGAGAGGTTATTCTACTGTACCTCCGTATGGTACCTCCGTTCCAATTGTTCCCATTTGGTAAATTATTTAAGATATATTTCATATAAAAATTATTCAAAATGCTACATATACCCTAATGCTAGTACATCAGGAGAAAAAAATTACAGACACCGAAGTGAAAGTTGCAACGTTGCATGCAACAAAATAACATGACACTATTACAATTGCCTTGACAAGGTTGACGCCAAAATGTAAAAAGAGAGGTAAAAGGCACAAAGGGTAGGGTTCGCAAGTAGGCGGCAAAAGAAAAACAAGTATTTTAAAAAAGCATATACAAATATGTAAATTAGAAGCTTATTACAAAGCCATGAATATATTTACAAATGTCACACAAATTACATACGAGTACACCCAACAAGCCTTACCAAATGTTAATTTTAAAATAGATTTAAAGCAATTTACGATTTGCATTTAAAATACCTTTTATAGTTTGAGAGGTACGAAGGTCAGATGTTGAAAATGTGCTTTTTATCTAAAAATCTTCATAATCAGTGGTGGTTTTCCATAATTCTATAGTCGGCACTCGTCGACTCGATACCTCAACACGATACAAATACCCTGCGAGATCATTTTGGTTATCCTATTTTAATATAATAATAAAATATGCGTCCTTAAATAATCTAAAAAGCTAAAATGTTTAATCTACAAAGAGTCAATTCTCGAACACCACGCCGATATTTTGTGTTTCTGAAAACAAAAACGATATTTCGCTCCACACTCTTGGTCTTATGTTTTAAATAAACTTCAAGGACCTAGTGACTTCGATTTTTGGAATCGCAATACATCTGAAGTGGTGAATTGGCCTAACAGCAAATGTGAAGTGGTGCCATGGCGACGTCATTACATCGTAAACTTATATTATCTTATATATAAATAGACAAGATGAAAAAATGTGGAACCATTTTCTCCTAAACTGTAATTCTAAGGTATACAAATTATATATGTATTGATAGGAAATTTTGAGCTACACTGTTATCCATAAACAAAAGAAATTTGAAAAATGATTTTAATATAAAAAATTTAACATAAAAGTCACACCACTACACATGCACTTATTCATACTATAGACACGCTGTGTGTGTACTTGCTTTTTGTGTACTATGCTGAATCGTGAGCATGGCCGAGGAGTTGCTTTGTACACAATAAAAATTAAAGAAAACAAGTAAGGAAGGCTAAGTTCGGGTGTAACCGAACATTACATACTCAGTTGAGAGCTGTGGAGACAAAGTAAGGGAAATCACCATGTTGTAAAAGGAACCTAGGGTAACCCTGGAATGTGTTTGTATGACATGTGTATCAAATGGAAGGTATTAAAGAGTATTTTAAGAGGAAGTGGGCCATAGATCTATAGATGGACGCCATTTAGGGATATCGCCATAAAGGTGGACCAGGCCTGACTCGAGAATTTGTCTGTACGATATGGGTATCAAATGAAATGTGTTAATGATAATTTTCAAAGGGAGTGGGCCTAAGTTCTACAGGTGGAAGTCTTTTCGAGATATCGCCATAAAGGTGGACCAGGGGTGACTCTAAAATTTATTTTGTACGATATGGGTATCAAATAAAAGGTATTAATGAGTATTTTAAAAGAGCGTGGGCCTAAGTTCTATAGATGTACGCCTTTTCGACATATCGCCATAAAGATGGACCAGGGGTGACTCTAGAATTTGTTTGTACGATATGAGTATCAAATGAAAGGTGTTAATGATTATTTTAAGAGGGCGTTGGCCTTAGTTCTATATGTGGACGCCTTTTCGAGATATCGCCATAAACGTGGACCAGGGGTGACTCTAGAATTTGTTTATACGATATGGGTATCAAATGAAAGGTGTTAATAAGTATTTTAAAAGGGAGTGGGCCTAAGTTCTATAGGTGGACGCATTTCGGAATATCGTTATAAAAGTGGACCTGGGTTGACTCTAGAATGCGTTTGTACAATATGGGTGTCAAACGAAAAGTGTAATAAGTGTTTTAAAAGGGAGTGGGCCTTTGTTCTATAGGTGGACGCCTTTTCAGGATATCGCCATAAACGTAGACCAGGGGTGACTCTAGTATGCGTTCGTACAATACGGGTATCAAATGAAAGGTGTTAATGAGTATTTTAAAAGGGCGTGGGTCTTAGTTCTATAGGTGGACGCCTTTTCGAGATATCTCCATAAAGGTAGACCAGGGGTGACTCTAGAATTTGTTTGTACGATATGGGTATCAAATGAAAGGTGTTAATGAGTATTTTAAAAGGGAGTGGGCCTTAGTTCTATAGGTGGATGCCCTTTAGAGATAACGGCATAAAGGTGGGCCAGGGGTGACTCTAGAATTTGTTTGTACGATATGGGTATCAAATGAAAGGTGTTAATGAGTATTTTAAAAGCGCGTGGGCCTTAGTTCTATAGGTGGACGCCTTTTCGAGATATCGACATAAAGGTGGACCAGGGGTGACTCTAGAATTTGTTTATACGATATGGGTATCAAATGAAAGGTGTTAATAAGTATTTTAAAAGGGAGTGGGCCTAAGTTCTATAGGTGGACGCATTTCGGAATATCGTTATAAAAGTGGACCTGGGTTGACTCTAGAATGCGTTTGTACAATATGGGTGTCAAACGAAAAGTGTAATAAGTGTTTTAAAAGGGAGTGGGCCTTTGTTCTATAGGTGGACGCCTTTTCGGGATATCGCCATAAACGTGGACCAGGGGTGACTCTAGTATGCGTTCGTACAATACGGGTATCAAATGAAAGGTGTTAATGAGTATTTTAAAAGGGCGTGGGTCTTAGTTCTATAGGTGGACGCCTTTTCGAGATATCTCCATAAAGGTAGACCAGGGGTGACTCTAGAATTTGTTTGTACGATATGGGTATCAAATGAAAGGTGTTAATGAGTATTTTAAAAGGGCGTGGGTCTTAGTTCTATAGGTGGACGCCTTTTCGAGATATCTCCATAAAGGTAGACCAGGGGTGACTCTAGAATTTGTTTGTACGATATGGGTATCAAATGAAAGGTGTTAATGAGTATTTTAAAAGGGAGTGGCCCTTAGTTGTATATGTGAAGGCGTTTTCGAGATATCAACCAAAATGTGGACCAGGGTGATCCAGAACATCATCTGTCGGGTACCGCTAATTAATTTATATATGTAATACCACGTACAGTATTCCTTCCAAGATTCCAAGGGCTTTTGATTTCGCCCTGCAAAACTTTTTCATTTTCTTCTACTTAATATGGTAGGTGTCACACCCATTTTACCAAGTTTTTTTCTAAAGTTATATTTTGCGTCAATAGACCAATACAATTACCATGTTTCATTCCTTTTTTCGTATTTGGTATATAATTATGGCATTTTTTTCATTTTTCGTAATTTTCGATATCGAAAAAGTGGGCGTGGTCATAGTCGGATTTCGGCCATTTTTTACACCAATACAAAGTGAACTGAGTTTAGTAAAGATAAATCGATTTTTGCTCAAGTTATCGTGTTAACGGCCGACCGGAAGGACAGACGGTCGACTGTGTATAAAAACTGGGCATGGCTTCAACCGATTTCGCCCTTTTTCACAGAAAACAGTTATCGTCCTAGGAGCTAAGCCTCTACCAAATTTCAAAAGGATTGGTTAATTTTTGTTCGACTTATGGCATTAAAAGCATCCTAGACAAATTAAATGAAAAAGGTCGGAGCCACGCCCATTTTGAAATTTTCTTTTATTTTTCTATTTTGTTGCACCATATCATTACTGGAGTTGAATGTTGGCATAATTTACTTATATGCTGTAAAGATATTAACTTTTCTTTTAAAATTTGAATTTAAAAAAAAAAAATTTTAAAAAGTGGGCGTGGTCGTTCTCCGATTTTGCTAATTTTTATTAAGCAGACATAAAGTAATAAGAGTAACGTTCCTGCCAAATTTCATCATGATATCTTCAACGACTGCCAAATTACAGCTTGCAAAACTTCTAAATTACCTTCATTTAAAAGTGGGCGGTGCCACGCCCATTGTCCAAAAGTTTACTAGTTTTCTATTCTGCGTCATAAGCTCAACTCACCTACCAAGTTGCCTCGCTTAATACGTATTTGGTAATGCATTATCGCACTTTTTCGATTTTTCGAAATTTTCGATATCGAAAAAGTGGGCGTGGTTATTGTCCGATATCGTTCATTTTAAATAGCGATCTGAGATGAGTGCCCAGGAACCTACATACCAAATTTCATCAAGATACCTCAAAATTTACTCAAGTTATCGTGTTAACGGACAGACGGACGGACGGACGGACGGACGGACATGGCTCTATCGAATTTTTTTTCGATACTGATGATTTTGATATATGGAAGTCTATATCTATCTCGATTCCTTTATACCTGTACAACCAACCGTTATGCAATCAAAGTGAATATACTCTGTGAGCTCTGCTCAACTGAGTATAAAAATACATAGCTGATCATGCATCAAGTCTATTTCTTTTCTTTCCTTTGCTTTCTTTTCTTTTCTATTCTATTCTTTTATTTTCGTTTCCTTTGTTTTCTTTTCTTTGATTTCCTTTCCTTTCCTTTCCTTTCCTTTATTTCCTTTCCTTTCGTTTCCTTTCCTTTCCTTTCCTTACCTTTTGTTTATTTTCCTTTCTTTTAATTTTCTTTTTATTTCCTTTCTTTTACTTTCATTTATCTTCCATTGATATTCCTTCCTTTCCTTTCCTTCCTTTCCTTTCCTTTCCTTTCCTTTCCTTTCCTTTCTTTTCCTTTCCTTTTCCTACCTTTTGTTTACGAAAAGCAGATTGATTAAATCATACCCTTCCTGCAAGAGCAATATAAATTTTCCCTATTTTGAGCTTACTTATTCATTATATTACCCATGGAATGTTCCGATTATTATATTAAAATGACAAATTATATTTCTTTTATTTTCATTTCCCTTCCAGTGATTTTCCTTTGTGGTAGTCGTTAAATATACCACTAATTATTGTACACGCTCTATTTTATTTTTATAAAATATCTTTATTATAATCACTCCTAAATGTATGCTAACAATTCGTTTTAAAAATTTTATATCAGAATGAATTTCATTATTTATCTCAATTTTAAAGTTTTTAATATCTTTTTCAATAACTCTATAAGGACCCTCATAAGGATGCTGCAACGAATGTTTGTTTATTACACGTACAAAAACAAAATGACAATCTTTTAAATGTTTTGGAACAAAAATACCGCTAGAATTTTGATGATGTTCCAAATTTGATTTAAAATTTTTAAAATGTTCACGGAAACTATTTAAAACATCCGCTGAAGTTACCTTCTCTGTAGTTGAAACAAATAATTCACCAGGTAATCTTAAATTTTGGCCATAAAACATTTCAGCTGGTGTTGCCGAAATATCTTCCTTAAAAATCGATCGAAAACCCATAAAACTATTGGTAACTCTTCATACCAATCCCTGGACCCATTCCTAGCCATTATTGAAGATTTAAGCTGTCTATGGAAACGTTCTATTATTCCATTAGCTTGGGGATGATAGGAAGAAGTCGTTATTTGATGACTTCCAAGAAGTTTCGTTAATTCTGAAAACAAGTTTGAAGTAAACTGAGATCCCTGATCCGTTGTTATTTACAATGGAACCCCAAAACGTGAAATATATTCCTTAAAAAATTTATTTACAACCGTAACTGCAGAAATATCTCTTAGCGCAAATGGCTCTGGCCAACGTGTAAATCTATCAATTATAATTAATATGTAACGATATCCCTTTGAAACAGGCAAGGATCCGACAATATCTAAGTGAATGTGTTCAAATCTAGCGTTTGGAATTGGAATTTTCACAACTGGAGATTTTGTATGACGATATACTATACATTCTTTGAACCAAGTATTGATGTCTTTATTCATTCTTGGCCAAAAATATTTTTTAACTATCAAACGACGTGTAGCTCTACTACCAGGATGTGAAATCACATGTAACATATCAAATATTATTTTTCTTAAATTGCTTGGAATGAATGGTCTAGGATTTTCTCCTGACACTTCACACCATATATTAAAGTTAAGAACAGGAATTTTTATTAGTTTCAAATGTAAAAATGTTTGCTCTGAGGTAAGTTTGCCTAATTCACTATCTTGTTGTTGTTCACTTTGTAAAATTTTTAAATTAATGTCCGCATTATTAATCGCTTCTACTTCAAACGCATGAGATAATTTACCAGCTACAACATTTTCCTGTACTTTAATACACCTAATGTCATTCGTAAACTGTGCAATGAATTCCATATGTCTAGTTTGTCTTGGACTGCGTTCTGTTTTTGAATTTAAAGCAAATACTAGAGGCTTGTGATCTGTGAAAACTGTAAATTGACGTCCTTCTAGAAGGTAACGAAAATGTTTAATGTTAAAATAAATAGCTAACAGTTCCCTATCAAATGCACTATATTTAATTTCGGATGGAGACAGTTTCTTTGAAAAGAATGCAAGTGGTTCTGATTTATTATTAAACGTCTGATGTATGACACCACCGATTGCCGTATTGGATGCATCTACATTTAAAGAAAGTTTTGCATCTTTGTTAAACAATATCGCAGATGCAAACTTTTTTTTAATGCATTCGAAAGCTTTATTAGATGTATCATCCTAAATTAAAATCTTGTCTCGCTTCTTATTTGTTCTATTAATTAAATCATAGATAACTGTCGTAAACTCTGCTAATTTTGGTATATATCGATGGTAATAATTAACCATTCCAATAAATTTTTGTGCCTGCTTAATAGATTTTGGACGATCAAAATTTCGAATGGCTAAAACTTTTTCTTCCGAGGGCCTAATTCCCGTTTCAGAAATATTATGTCCTAAAAATCAACATTTGTTACGCCAAAAGTACATTTACTTGGTTTTATATTTAAACCGTATTCCGTGAGGCGCTGAAATAGTACGCGAAGATCTTTGAAATGTTGATCCTCATTTTCGCTTGCCACTAAGAGATCATCAATATATGTAAAAACAAAGCTAAATCATTAACTACTTCATCAATAATAAGTCGTTGAAAAGTTTGCGCGGATTTTCTAAGACCGAAAGGCATTCGTACAAATTCAAACATGTCAAAAGGCGTAGTGATTGCAGATTTATAGATATCCTCTTCTGCCATTGGAATCTGGTGATAAGCTCTTACCAAATCTAGCTTCGAAAATACTTTCTTATTTCTGAGATTCATGTTGAAGTCATGAACATGGGGCAAAGGATAACGATCAGGGACTGTTACAACGTTTAATCTTATAAAATCTCCACAAGGACGCCAGTCATTTAACTCCTTCTTGGGTACAAGATGCAAAGGAGATGCTACCCTGTCTTTACTAAAAAATCGAATTCAGTTTTAGCTACTTTGAATTTAATAGGGTCTAAACGCCTTGGTTTAGAAAATGGCAAATTTCCTTCAGTGACTAGTCTGTGAAGTGTTGTATGTCTAACTGGTTGTGAATAATCTACTAAGCATTTGCGTTTAACATCAATTAAGATACCATATTTACACAGAAAATCAGCACCGATAATTGGTTTAGCTATATCTGCTATTAAAAACGTGAACGGAAATTCGCGACGCAGTCCTAAATTTATATTTAAGAGTTTTGACATTTCTATATTTTGTTGGCCTTATTTGATATGATTAAATATATTGGTTTGATGAGCTTGAGGCCGTACAGTAAATAAAACACGTCTATTTTCCTTTTTCAAAAATATTTAATTGGTCGATATTTCGACTTCAACCTGAAGTCATCATCAGGAACGCAATGATGTGCTTGATCGACTGGCCGACTCGGGTAGACGTAATAAAGCTACATTGGATGAGATTTTCGCTATGCCACAATTTAAAAAAAAAAACCGCTCGTCGATTTTAAAAGTACTTTCGATTGCATGAACATTTGCTCCCTATATAATGATTAGTCTGAACTTGGTTTCCCCGAAAAATCTATACGACAGTGCTACATTAGACAAAGTGGGCAAGTCAGAAGTAAAGCCATGTATCAGCAAACGAAGAAGTGACTGAAGAAGTCACTTTCCGTTTTCGTTCTGTTACATAGTGCGGCGGTGCTGGGAGTATTTGACCGCAAGATTCCATTCCGAACGATTTTGCTAATTATCTCAGACGGTAACCCGTCGAGCGAACATTTTATTCTTTTTATTGCAATGTCACGGCGTGTGTCGCAGTGTAAGTTTTCAAATTTCGTTGGGAGGTCACTTAAATATCAATCGCAAGATGTCATATGGTAGAATTTGTGAACCTAAGTATTGCGTTTTAATAAGCAATTAGTTAAGCTATGGCCAAAATTTCATTTCTCTAGCTGAAGGGGGAAGTTGCGTATAATCCGGACGCAAAGTTTCTAATTTCGGACAAGTTTTTTAAACATCAAGTTCCCGGCCTCCACTTAACGACAGTTTTCTCTTATTTTGCATTATTATGTGGTTCTGAAAAAAGTTTCAAGGCTTTAGCTCCGCGGGAAGTTATTCAAAAAGTGATTTCAGGATTCCCAGATTTTGTACTGAAATTTGCGGACAAACTTAAAAGAACTTTAATGGCAACAGAACTTTAAAAGCGAATTTCAAAATTGAACGATGTTAAACTTGTTAAATAAATTTGACATTCTCCCTTGTTCGCCTTTTAATCACATTTAACCCCAACAAATTAATAATTTTTAATTTTATTTTCAAATAATAAAATTACAGTTCTAATGCAATAAACACCCGCAATTAGTCATTATAATTTGATAGGCAAAAAGATTTTGGTAGCGAAATTCTTCGCACAATTAATCATGACCTTAAAACTTCTGAAAACATCATCGCTGTCGGCCAAAACCAACATCAAAAAATAAAAAAGAATTAAATACACAAAAAGGCAATTCATATGCCAAAGACCTTTACCCCAAATACGTGTCACAAATTAGAATCTCGGAATCGCGTTACAAAGCAGGCGACGAGCTCGCGCCAAACAGTAAATAATTTCGGGACAGAAGTCTGTTATGTTTAACGATAGTTGGTCAATAAGAGCGCACCATCTTCATATAAATGAGTTCGTTTGGACGTCAAATATTTATATATTTATTCAAAAAATAAAATAAATTGAAAGTTTGAAAAACAGTTAAAAGGACGCAACGCATTGACATCACTATATTTTACTGCGAATTTATTAAATATTTTGTTTTCATTTTTAAACCACAAAAAAGAATTACAGAAAAAGTGTTTGTTCATTGCAAAACATTTCCTTTCTCTGTGTTTTTGTTTACTTTTCGTTTGTGAATTTTGTTTCAACTGCGAAACATAAAAAATGATGTTGAATAATATTCGAGTATTACATACAATCAGTGATAAGATAACTGCAGCTGGGAAAATAAAAATGATGGCAGGATGCGTATAAAAGTTAAATGAGGAGTAAATGAGCTGCAAGAATTTGTGAATGAGATGAAATACGACAATTGTAATCAAGGACAATTATTCTTAATGTTTATGTACTGGATCCGTGTGACTCCAGCAGTTAGTCGTGATTCAACGGCAAAATGTAAAAATTTTTATATTTGACAAACTGATTGTAGTTAAATTTTTGTTATTAAACTCGAGCTTTTACAGTTTTCCCTGCTACTAATAAGCTTCATTAGCACCATTAGTTATGCTTACAATTGATATGACATTAACTTTTGTCAGAATACTTGTGTTACTATGCTGTTCACTAAAAAAATTACATGTAAACCATGCAGAAAAGCAAATTTTGTTTCAACTGCGCAAGTGCTTTCCAATATCAAATGTAGTAATGAACCATTCCGCTAGCTACAGCTGTGGTTAAGGAACCGCAGCGTATTAAAATTTTTACCACTTTTAAAATAATATTACAGCAACAATCTGACATTAGAAAAGCAGTCACAAACTGTGGTGCAATAAAAGATGAACAGTCAACAAAAAATGGAAATATGTTCGAAATATATAGGTTATCTGATGCTAAGACAAACACACATGAGCAATAAGGTGGTTACAAGGTAGCCTAAATCCTACTCGTCTGTAGAATAAGTCAGGTTTGTAATTGCAAGATTGTTGAGTATGATGTCGGGTTGGATGTGATGCCGAGCAACACTAGATTATAGGTTTATTTATTTAATTTATTAATGTAGTTCAGGTAAATTTCAAACTGTGATATTAATAATGGCGGGATGGATAAAAGTCTGAGCACCATAGTAGAAGTTGGTTGATAGCTTTGCTTTGACATGATAAATATTCCCTTACTCGTAGTTGCAAACTACGTTTTCAACGTACAGACGGTATTAACTATTACTAGCAGCGTTGAAGTGTTCAATTGATTATAAATGCTGTCGGAATGGACGAGATTTCACGCAGCTGTATTTTTTATCTTACAGTAATTAGGGCTGCGTTGCTTGGAAGGTTGGAAAGGACGTAATTCCCAGACGCCTTCCCATATCAATGTTGTTGATTAAGCATTTGAGCCAGTGAGTATACGCTTTTAAATTAGGAAGAGCGAGTCTGAGTTATCAAAACTAGCATCCGTACAAAAACAAGGGAAAGCCTAGTGCATTTCAAAATATAATCTACCTGTGTCTAAAAAAAAGTGATCGGAAATGTGTAAACTATCTGAAAGGTACTTATTATTAAGAATTAATGAGCTCAACACCGGCTTATAATAATTGAATATTATTTTTATTTTATTATTATTTTTTTTCTAAGAGAAACTGAAAAGAAAGAAAGACACATTTACTGCCATATTGCGATAGTAAAACAACAACAAAACAAAATCTACATACACACAAATTAATAGAGGCAGAATGTTTCAGTTGTGTTGTTAGTGTAGAAATAAGGTAAATTGAATTAAGCAAGGAGACAAATACAAGCAGGATAGCCTAGTGGTTAATACAACTGCAGTTTCACCGTGTGATTCGCGGTTCGAATCTCGGTGAAACCTTTGATAACATTACGAAATTGCCCGACGATGAATTCGTGGCGGTTTTCGAAATAGCACTATCGCAATATGCCAGTAAATGTTTCTTTCTTTCTTTTCAGTTTCTCTTAGAAAAACATAATAATTGAATATTCAATTATTATAAGCCGGCGTTAAGCTCATTAATTCTTAATAATAAGTATATTGTGCACACCATTAAAACAAACAAACAAAAATCTGAAAGGTACGTTGATCATAATATCACTCAGTAAAACCGGACCGTTCATCTGGGTTTTGGTTGATTTCATAATGAGTCATACATTTCTCTTCGACTCTGTAGCGTAGGTAGTTGTATAAGTTTCAGCAAGCTTGAGGAAGGCTGGAGATTTCGTCCCGATCCCATGGAACAGATTCCAATGTATCACCAGGCGACTGAAGCCAACTTCAAATCAGTTAAAATTTTCTAAAAACTACTTATATAAATCAAGCCCAGATTTAGTTTCACTGCGGAAAATAGGAATAAAACTTTTTGTTCAGCATTAATCATTTGTTGGTCTTTTCCCATGAAAAATATAAAAATTTTAACGACTTTTCAATTGTGCAATTGGCAAGAGTGTCGTAATCAAGTAATATTTTAAGATTTGAGTTATTTCCATGGTTTGCAATATACAATATGGTTAAAACATACCACATACGGCGAAAAGGGGATCTTGTGAATTGCCAAAATATTTTCAATTTATACAATAATGAAAATTATGCGTTAAAAATTTATCAATAAAAAAAAAAAATTGTAGCTTGTTCAACTTTCTAGTACCCTAATATTGAACATACATACATATTGCTTTGAACATATTCACAAGTTTTGCATTAATATGAAAGCAAGCGCAGTGATCTCCGTTTGACAGGTGAAAACGTTGAATATTATCAATTAAAATTTTATTGCCAAGTATTGCGCTAATTAGCATTTGCATAAATGACCTCGAGCATTTTTTTTACATACTGAAGTGAAAACAAGCAGCATAAACTAAATACGTATTTTTGTACCTTTAAGTCTGTTTTAGTATAGCTAAACAAAAAATGCAGAGATTAAACTAGTCAAAAGAAAAATAATCCTTTCACCTCTGACCATTCCGCACATGAAATCAAATTAAACGAAGGCAGGATAATTTACACCCAAGTAGGCATAGGTTTAGAGTGTTTCGTAATCATTAATAATCAGTTCTTCTGATTTTGTTATAACGGTTAATTGTTTTAAAATTAATATCAATATATTTATGCCTAATTGGTGCTAATGACCTTTGATAATGTATATCTAAAGAAGCCTACGGCAAAATTATTACTTAAGGCTTAAATTACAAAAACGCAGCGTTCCAAATCTCTAGCTTCTTATGCCCATTCTGCAATTTTACTAGATATTCGGTCTGTCTTTTTGATTACTGTAGATTTGTACTGCTACTGTACTACAAACCGATGTAGTTTATATCGTCGGTCCCATGGAAGACTAATATTTTTCAGTTGTTCCCGTGGAATATTAACACAGTTCGTAAAGAAAAGTTTAAGTACAATAAGTTACTTACTTACTTACTTAATTGGCGCTTAATCGTCTAAACGATTAAGACCGATACAATGAGTTAAACTTTAATTTTATTCGTGATAAGATGTTCCACGTTTTTTAACTTGGTCCCTTTTTTATACAATAAACTCATAAAAAATTATTACCGTGAAAAAGAAATTTCTTTTTTACGAGTTTATTTATAAAAAAATGCCAAAGGAGAAAATGTGGACAATTTTATCACGAATAAAATTAATTTTTAACTTTTATGTACTACACTGAAAGAAATGGTGCTAGTAAAATCAACATATCGGTTCTGTTGTTCTTGACTTAGCGGAGATTCGGTGAAATTGATCGAATTATGGCTAATTCGACCGAGTTCTTTGTCAAGCGAACAAATTAGTTTAGTCATTTCAACCGAAGAGAAATTTTCCCTCTTAAGTTAACAAAATTCTGTAAAATTGACAGATTCCTAATCAATTTAACTAATTTTTTTTTTAACACAACTGATTTCAAAGAGAATTTTATACTCACTGCGCTCTCTACTTTGTACTTATGGCGATAATACCACTAGTTAAAAAAAAAAACACCAAAATAAGAAAACTACCAAATCAAAAAAATACACAAAATGGGAAAACACCAAAAAACTAGTTTTTCAGTTATCAATACAAAACGTAAAAACCCTTTTTTTAATTTACTGTGCAAAAAATTATGAGATACCGGGACACCTATTTATCGGGCACAATTTTGCACCCTCTCCTCCAAGCGAAATTCAAAACTGCGCCCTCTTGTTGCAAAAGTTTTGCTTGAACGAACAGGATTTTTCCAAAGTTAGTAACATTATGTTCAAGTTTTTACGAATTTTCACTAACGCGAACGAATCTAATAAAAAAATAAATATAAGGCGCGATAACCTCCGAAGAGATCTAAGGCCGAGCTTCTCTTCCAATTTGCGTCGTGCTCCTCTTGATTTTCCCTACAAATTGGCCGGACGGGACCTACATGTTTTAAGACGACTCCGAACGGCATCTGCAAGGTAGATGGGTTTTCGCTGAGAGCTTTTCATGGCAGAAATACAACCGGAGCGCTTGCCAAACACTGCCGAGGGGCGACCCCGCTTAGAAAAATTTTCTTCTAATTTAAAAACCTTATTTCTAAAATTTTGATGTTGCTTTGCCCGGGGTGCGAACCCAGGGCATACGGTGTGGTAGGCGGAGCACGCTACCATCACACCACGGTGGCCGCAACGAATCTAATAAGATAATAAAAAACATCCTTTTTTAATGTTGATGTTTCCGACAACATAAAAGTTTGAGTTGTTTTGGAATCGTTTCAACTTGAAGTGTTACGAAAATTAAACTTGCCGAATTACATGTAAAGTTACTCCTGTGGTGAATTACATTCTAGCGATTTGATTCTTTACTTTTCTTTAACTTACAAATTCTTTATTTAAAATTTTATGTCAAACATTTATACTACAAATTTAATTCGAAACAACCAATTGTGGCAACTACATACGAGAGAAGAAATTGGGAATGAGCTGAGTTGCAACTGAAATAATTGAGAATCAGTTTTGTGACTACTATTTTCATTTCTATTTGAAAAGCGAAGTTCAAAACTATAAATTAAATAAATTATAAAATATAAAATTTGGTAAAAGTGCGTTTAATAAAACAAAATAATAAAGTGTATGTATAATGTTTAATATGTGCCAGCATATTTGATGTACGCCCAATTGAAGTTCGGGTAGTAAGTGCGCACATATGCATGTATATGTAGCAAGCATGCGTATTTATGTATTCACATATTTACGTATGTATGTATATGGCAACATAGGTACTTTCGTACAAAGCTCTTGTTGTTTGTTCATTTGACTACTAAAACGGTCAATTACGAATCAACGATTTGTGCGCAGTTGATTCAACATCTTGTTGCGATGGATAAAAATTGACAGAAATTTCGGTTGAATTGACCCGTATTTCGGTCGATTTTACCAGTCTTTTGCTTTCAGTGTACCATGGTTTCCGAGATATGGATTAAAATAAATAACAATATATTTTTGTGCGTAACCTTGCAAACAATTTTTGCACGACTCTGCAAATCTGGATTCAGTCTTTCTTCCATTTCACGCGAATACCTGAAACGAGCTAATTTCGCGCGAGCATGTATCTTCCTAGTCTTCCATGGGACCGACGATATGAGTACATTTGCTTGTGTATGGCTCTGCAAAAGAATAAGCGAATACAAATTGGAGTACATTTAATGGTCTTGATATAATATTAAAACCTATCGTGCAGGCAAACCACCGCTGACAGCCAGTACCAACCTAGCACATTAACAGCTGTAGATAGATAGAAGCCTTTGCTTGAGTGTGCAAATGTATGTGTAAAACGATATGCTTGCACTCGAACATCTATGTATATGGAAAAAACACCTACGACCATTATATCCGAAGCATCGGTAGGTAATGAAATACCAGATTAAAAGGATTAAAATGAAAATAAATGACTTTTCCCTCGCAATGACTACCGCAGTGTTTGTCTGAGTAGTGAAAACAGTAAATTCCTGCACCAGTTATAATACTAGCAATTGCAATTATATTTTATAATGTAAAAATACCAACAAAAGAAGTGTACTGGTATAACTGTGATTGTAATTGTGGGAAGAATGTGAGATTGTTCGTAGAAAAGGGTGCAAATATAAAAGGAAATGCGATGCATGCATAAATTGGAGTATATTCGTGAGTCCACCCAAGGAAGTCCATATTCATATTTATCAACATATGCTAGTCGATATTAATAGCTGCATTATGTGCATAATTTTTTAACGAAGGTGTTGAAAAAGTTGTTTGGGCTTTAAGCTACACGGTTAGAGAATTGAATATATATTTTAAGCAATTCCTAGGTTTAAGTGGTTTTTCAAACTTTTTTTCACCTAAATTTAAAACCGTTTAACTGAGCACTAAGGCCGACTTGCAGAACGACAAGTTAATTTTTAGACTCAGAGTTAACCTGACATGTGGGATTAAACTTATACATTTTTGACACATTTTTTCAAATAACTCTGTGCTAAAACAAATAACTTGCCATTCTGCAAGTGATTAAAAAGTGTTGCAAGTCAAAAATCCTTTTACACCACACTTTGTTTTACATACGAACTGATATGTTTCATTATGTAGATGCGACAGCTCAGTGCCATCCAACCGATGTCTAGATGGATCAACATGTCAACTGATATGACCTTGATCCATAGACTATGTAGCATGCCAGAGGGTATGGTGGTCTTACATAAACGAACCAGTATGTCAATTGGTACGTCTTTGATTCATATACTGACTATTTTGTCAACTGGTATGATGCTGATGCACTGACCAGATATTGCTATTTCATAGGTCATTTCCGTGTTAAAAATTAGCAGGAAAAGTCGGTGCACGAACTGGTTGAATTTTTGGGAAACTAGTGTTCATCTAGTATAAAACAATTAGGTTTGACTACATGGAAGTAAGAGCACGCCACTTTGATTCGGACAACGACGACTCAAAACCTAACGACGGACTGTACAATTTAGTTTATCTGCTTATGTATACTTTTCGTGAAGGCTAGTTCTGCGTATTTGTTTTCATTAAAATATTTTAAATATTAAACTGAATTTGGTTTGGTCATTTGAATTTAACTTTTAACCGTGTAATGAACTGCAGAAGACTGCTATTTTCTTTGGCTATTGCTAACATTGCAGAACTATAAGTCCAAAGTCACTGATCGAGTTCTATCGAACCCTTCGAAAAGTATTTCACATTTTGTGATTTAAAACACATAGTACACGGTTAAAAGTTTGAGCTTAAATATGAAACTTTTTTGAACTACGTAAATTACCAAAAAGCTGTTGAGTTTGTGGAGTAAGACTTGATATTTCTAGGTACTCCCAGTTGGCGCCAGTTATCGCCTGGGTGGATAGCGTTAAATTATTATGATTAATGATGAGGCCTTAAATGACAGCTATCCAATTTCGATGGATTAGCAGGAAAACAAAAACAAATTGCTAGTTTTCGTCAGTCTCAAAACGAAATTGCTTGGTTTTATCAGCCAAAGGTCTTAAGTGTTAACATTCGTAAGAAATTACGAAACAATTAGCTTTCGTATGGCATGCCATATATCTTATCAAGACCGTAACATTTTGAATGTGCTGTTCTCATCCAGAAAGTTTTTTTTTTCATTTTACAAATTTTTTCACTAAACATTTATAGTAGCCTAAGCCTTTAAAATCGAACTATTTATTCTTCTAAGCTTCCTTCAAACATTATTGTTAATTCACGTCACCAATACATACAATTGAGTGGGCATTTTGTTTGTACATACAAATTTACTTTTAAGTCTTAATCCACTTGCACCACAGCCAACACAAGCTACATACTGTCTATAGTGAACATTCATAGCTGCCGAAACATCAGTCAAATAAACTATTTCATAAACCGATGACGATCTAACCGCAACCAGCAACAACAAACCAATCAAGTATGAACCCTTGCACATACACATTACACTGACATCGACACCACTGCCACCACCAACACCAAAATGGGTGAGCGTACATTTGCTCTGTCTGAATGCTACCAAAACTGGCTGATATCTAATGCTCAAACTGGCGCAGATCTAAAGCGGATGTTGTTGAATTGGCAATCGGTTGATGTGGCACCACAAATCCATTTGAATTGTTTTAACGGCCACAAAATGGCAACAACTGGAGCGAAGAATTTTGGAAAATGTGCAATCTGAATTACGCAGCTGATATTATGACATTGGAGTTGAGGGTTGATGGCAAACGGAATATTTGTATTGTGCTCAATTGAAATTAGTTAGTTATTGCTATCGTGAATTCAAAATTGCCTTTTTAATTCCAAACATTGAAGAGTTATTCCTTTGACACTAGTTTATGTGCATAATTTATAATAAGTCCAATAAAATTGTTCCGATGAAGGAATTTAGCAGTTCCCGAAATGGATCTATACAAGGAGCTTTGGCAGTTGTCTAAATTTTTTCTTTCTTCTATTCTAATTTAAAAATTTTTTCAATTAAGAAAAAATTTATCATAACAATAATAATGATAAAAAATTATTGTTAGGCCTTGCGCTCGATTCGAACCCGCGATCTTAAAATCAGTAGGCCGATATAACAACAAAAATTGTTAATACATCCCAGAGCACGGGGAAAAAAGTGTCAATAAAATATGACACTATGGTAGTATTGCCAACAAACAAGTCCAATTTTCACAGCCATTCTGCAACAGATGTCGCAGTGTTGTGAATATCAATTGGCACGAACCAGAATAGAAGTAGGATTAATGAAGACAAACAAAAAACCGCTGTGGTGGCTGAATGGTTATAGCAGCGGAGCCTAAACGTTGCCGATGAAGGAATTTAGCAGTTCCCGAAATGGATCTATACAACGAGCTTTGGCAGTTGTCTAAATTTTTTCTTTCTTCTATTCTAATTTAAAAATTTTTTCAATTAAGAAAAAATTTATCATAACAATAATAATGATAAAAAATTATTGTTAGGCCTTGAGCTCGATTCGAACTCGCGATTGTTTCGTTATTTTAACGAAGCTTGGGAAAATATTCGCAAGTTTTGTCTTAACTGGTTTATGCGAAGTTTCATTGTGCAAATATGTACTTAGGACCCTTACCAAGGGCTACATGGGCTGTATGACAAAATCTCTTCTATGGAGTTCTGGTGGAAGACACTGAACACTTCTTCCACGGACAGGAGGATGGAACAGAAGATAAAAGGGAATAGGGTTGTGAGGACGGCGAGTGCAATCATTCAGTCATATCCAACCGATATCTGCATTAAATCAAGTTTTGACCGACTGGAAAAAAAATTTAAACATATCGGGAGAGATAGATGTGGAAAGCTGCTTCTTAATATTTTGTATAAAATAATTGGCAAACACGGAGTTTGGGTTTGCTGGAAACGAGGTATTGTGCATAACATTATCGTTGCCATGTAGCAATTCGCTTAATAAATGGAATCGAGCATCAGCTTGCATCAGAAAGCAGCTTGTGACCAAAAATTTCGAAACAAGTGTTTTCAATTACGAAACCATTTTTCTAAACGCAGGTGGTCCTAGGCAGTGGTCTGGCAAACACTCCGAATGTAATTCTACCATTGAGGGCTTCTCAGTGAAAGTTCCTCTGACCTGTAGATTCCGTTCGGAGTCGGCATAAAACATATAGGGCACCTTTTTGTGAGGAAAACTAAAAGAAGCACGACGCAAATTGTCGATTGACGTAAGCCTTCTCGAAGGTAAATCGATAGGCATTTGAGGATATTTGCAAATGTCCAGTTTAAGGGGTCATGCGAATGCTATTAAGCTCCCACTAATAACTGCGCTAAAAGCATTTATTTCCCGCCGCTTTGGAAAATGTCATTAAATAATGTTTGTCAAGATATGTTCTGCTCATCCATAAATGACTTGTTGTTTTTGTATGTGCTTCAGTGTAGCGGAGAATCACTAATATTTGCATTGAATAGATGAACGATTGGATTGGATGGAGTTTGGGAGACAGATGAATTGATGGGAAATTGATAGGGCAAAAGGTGTGAAGGAAAGGTCGTTGTTTGCACGGGATGCCAATTATATTCAATGTTATCTGTGAGTGATGGAGCAAAGGCAATTAAACTTGATCTAACTACAAGGCAAATTTGTTGAATATTTGTAATAAAACAAGGAATGATTTAAACTCACTTCAATAGAAAATGATTTCATTTTGATAGCGCGATTTATTGCTTTCACGTAATTTTTCAAATTAATTACGTCACTTATTTTTATACTCAGCTGAGCAGTGCTCACAGAGTATATTAATTTTGTTCGCATAACGGTACCCCGTAACGGCATAAACTAATCGAGATATATATAGACTTCTGTATATCAAACTGATCTGGGCGAAGAAAGAAATTCATTTAGCCATGTCCGTCCGTCTGTCCGTATACACGGTAACCTGAGTAAATTTTGAGGTATTTAATGAAATTTGGTATGTAAATTCCTGGGCACTCATCTCTGATCGCTATTTAAAATGAACGAAATCGGACTATAACCATGTCCACTTTTTCGATATCGAAAATTTCGAATAACCCAAAAAAGTGTGATAATTCATTACGAAAGACGGATAAAGCGATGAAACTTGGTAGGTGGGTTGACCTTATGCCGCAGAATAGAAAATTAGTAAAATTTTGGACAATGGGCATGGCACCTCCCACTTTTAAAAGAAGGTAATTTAAAAGTTTTGCATGCTGTAATTTGGCAGCTGGGTATGTGATGTTCGGTTACACCCGAACTTGTTTGTTATAGATTCGCTTCTCACTTTTATGAGCGGTTAATTCAAGGCAAATTACTCATCTAAAAGTTGTATAAATTTATACGTTTTTTTTGGCTGTGATAAATTTTTTAGAGCTACTGCTAAAAAAATATACATACCGAAATATACAACAGGGAACATATAAATTGGAGTAATAGTAGCACTAAGTTTCGTCACTTAAATTCTTTTTTTATTTTCGATATTTAAAATAAAAGCCTCTATGAAATTTGTAGCTGAAACAATGCTAGCACACCAATCTAAATATGTTTTCAAAAACATTCGAATACACAAAAATTTTTAACCTTTTATTAGCCGCTTTCAGAATTTGTTTTAGTATGCAGTTTTGTAGCCCAATAAATTTTAGTTCGAAGTTCTTAGAGGTCTTCAAAATTTGAATTGACTTTTTTAAAATATTTGTTCCGAAGAGTGCAGCAGATTTTTTCGATACAAAAACAATGTTCGCTTAAAAGGCAAGACAGATTGAAACATCTTTCGGTAAGAAATTTTAAAACTCAATGCGAATTTTCAGAGATCTTTTACTTGTATTTTGCGATACTAAAATTGATTGGGCTACAAACCTGGAACTTCGAAAAATTCAGAGAACATTAAATAAAAAGTTCGAAATGTTCGTTAAATTTTCTCGAATTTTTTACTTTTTTCGAAACCCGTACCATATACCCTTTTAATGTGAATAAAGTCAATTACCATAAACTTCCTTATGTTCGCCTTATCGCTAATAAAGAGTGTAGCTAAAACTCTCAAAAGCAGTCAAAACAAACAGCAGAGCAAAAGGGGTACAATGCAGATAACAACATTAAAATGTGATGTTCCAAGGCAACCACAAATATTAAACCATTGTAATAGATAGCGGCGAGCGATGCAAAGGAACTCTTCATATATCCACAAACATTGTGACGAACTCCAATTCAGTTATGCAAATTAAAACACCGCCGAGAATATGCGAAGAGTGCAAGTAAAGAGAAAAGGCTGCTGGTTAAGATAACAAAAATGGCAACGTAAAAAACTTAACAAATACCCAAAAGGTGCAACAAATTCCACACAGCTTAAATAGAGACAAGGTGAAAACACGAGCAATTTGAAGCACGAGCGAGAAGCAAAACGCCACCGCAAAAATAACAGTGCAGCATCAGCAATAGCAGCGAAGAGCTAACGAACGACGAAGAATGTTGCAAGTATAGCGGGTAAAAAGTAAAAACAACCAAACCAAAGATAAACTAAAAAAATTCGCAACGCATAATCAACTAGGACTAAATTGTCCTGATTTAACCCAGGCCTGTGTTGTGGGAGCACATTTTCATTAGCTAAAAGGAAGACGACGAAGCAGCAAGAATGAAATGTAGGAGGCACATCTACATGAACACAGCTGCATACACCCACACGCGTAGACGTTCATTCCTCCTTTCATGTATGAATATCCTATATCACATAGCCTCAACGGTGCCAAAGGTGAAAAATGAGAGAAAGCGGATTATGTGGAATAGTTGTGTTGTCTGCTATCAGTTGCATTGCAGCGTAGCGTCAAACAGCGCAGCTCACCTGGTGGCATTCATTGAATGTTTTTGTGCTATGAGGTCGCTTCTCCATAACATTAAGGTTTTATACACGCACACACACACACACACCCACAGACACACACACACACACACACACATACATATGTACATAGGTACACATGGGACATCATGTTGCTACTCAAATTCACAATTCAAGGGAACTAACAAAACAGTTTCCAGCATTAGCCCAACGCCTGATTTGTTCTCACAACAGCGTGGGGCGATAAGCTGACAATATGAGACCAAGTCTACGGCATATACATGGACAATAGAACCATCGACTACTCTTTATTATTGAATTGTAATAATGGTGGAAAAATGCATGTATGTATGCGTGTATGTGCATGTGTTTTTGTGGAGATTGGTTAAATTTAAGAGCTTTGATTTATGCGGATGTAAGCAAGTAGATTCTCAATATTAAACGGGGAAACTCTTTGGGAGTTTAGTTAAAATAGAGCACAGTTGGAAAATAATGAATTGAGGTACTTAAAATTGGGTATTAGCAGAAATTTTGAAACGTACATACAATACAAATGCACTTAAAGAAACCATTGGACTTAGCAGCTACGAATTAAATAAAATTGGAATCAGTTGTCAAAATAGATTGAGAAATTTTTAAGAGGTAAACAAGCAATTTTTTTCGACTCGGAATGCACACCTTATTTTGACGAATATAGGGTGCTGAATTATGAATTAGTATGTCCCGAAATTTTTATTTTATAGTTTTCAAATGTGGATTAAAGATGTTTTGGGCTTATGCAGGGATCGATTTTCATTTTTTCTCGGCTGAAATTGTAGACAATAAGAAGGTCGACATCTAAAACTGCGTTCTAAATGAAGCTGGTATTATAGATCTAATGTCCTTTACGCTTACAGAAGAGGCGCTCTGGGGGAAAAAAATTGGCGCATAAAAACTAGCGCGGGTTAGTAGATTTCTGTCTGCGTTTTATCTACTTTAAAATTGAAATACGTTGGAAGCTCTTACACAAGTATTAGGTTTTCCTTTGAAAATAAAAAACACTTTTTTCAGTTTATTGTCTATTACATTTTCATTTCTCCTTGATCAACTTTGACCTCATTCGGTTTACTAGCTATATATGTATGAATGTGCGTTTTCTACTGAAAATAAACCAAGGTGTAAAGCAGCCATCGCAAGCAACTTTACTATTTTAATACACTAAAAATTCTGCAAAGTTTTTCTACCGGTCGGTGGGTTTACAGCTACTTTTTACTTTCTTTTCAACCAATATTTTTTAGCTTAGTTGCTGCGCTTGTACACATACGATATTATAAATTCCCATACCTAAAACATTACATACATACATACATATACACAAACATTCATTGGACGATTCTTCGTAAAAACAGCTCTGCCGTAGCCAATTTAAAATTGCCAATATTGATTTATTATTATGGCGCGTCGTGTACGCGAGTAGATTTTACAGCCTGAACCGAAATCACTTCTTACAAGCAACTACAAGATTCTGTTGAATATTCCATCGGCATTCTGCATCACAAGCATTTTCATTGGCTCCATAATGCTTGCAGTGCTTTCCTCTTTGACCGAATTTCTTCATTTTGCCTGACACACAAAGTAATGATTCACTTTTGCCGGCTTAAGCCCCATTGCATAGTTATAGGCGCATTCATCGTATTTTTAGTGAGTTATTTTCTTTTGGCAATTCCTCTATGTTAGAAGAGTCGCCTGTACCTTGCAGAGAAAATCTAATCTATAGTTCTAATAGGGTGAGCTTCCAACGCACTTTGAGCCACTTCTTTATCGTAAACTTATCTACTTCTATCACATTTCCTATTTTTCCTACAGTATGGATTCAGCTCAGTAACTAAATAAATATAAGCAATGCGTTCCAAAAATTTATTTACTCAAATTTTTCACTACTGCGGTATTGAAAATGCAAAATGATCTTAACAACTTATACACATGGCTATGTGCGAATAGGCTAAAGCTTAATATAAACAAAACATAACAAGAATAAAAAAATATTAATGATGAGGACTTAAGTGGGCTAAAAATAAATAATGAAAGCATAAAAAAAGTTAATAGCATAAAATATTTAGGGATTATAATTGATATCAAACTTAAATTTGAAGAACTTATAAACTACACAGTTGTGAAAGTCGCGAAAAAGATTGGTGTTGTGCAGAGATCTACCAAGTATATACAAGAAAAATATAAAATAATTATTTAAAAATCTATTATTGAACCACACTTTGTGTATTGCCCATCGATATTATTCATAATAGCCGACAAAGAAATTGATAAACTACAAAAGCTTTAAAATGTATGAGGTTTATTCTTAAAAAACGTAGAGATATTAGAACGGCTGATATGTTTTGAACTGGTTGAGTGTCAAACAAAAAATTTATTTTCATTCCATGAAATTGATATTTAATATAAAACATGGAAATGTACCTGAATATTTAAGTATTAACGTAGTTCATACGTAGACATAATTTTAAATTGCCATTGTTTCGAACAGAAAGAGATAAGCGAAACATTTTTTACAAAGGCTTAAAGGGTTACAACGAGCTCACATTGGAAATTAAAAACTGCAATGAAATCTTAGTTTTTAAAGCAAAATTATATGAATTTTGTAAAACTCTACCAATAAGTAAGAATAGTACTATTTGTAGCTTGAATTAGGCTTTAAGCCGTAATAAATAAATAAAATAAAAAAATTAAAAAAAGGAAAAAATTATTACAGTTTTTCGAAAGTCAGAGGAGAGAGCTTCGTTAAAATTTTCCCAGTATTTTTCTCAGCACACAAAGCGAGGCTGTTGGTATCCAGACAATCTCTCTTTGCAAACCACGTATATCGAAAAAACCTAGGCACAATTTTTTTTTTGTTTTGAAAGTTCTAGATATCATAAACAAGAAGTCCTAAGGTCCGGTCCTTTCACATCGTCCAGGTCAAGAGGTTTATTTTACAAGCTCTCCCGGAAATATAGACGCTAAGTTTATGTAAAAAATACACCCAAAATTTCTTCCGATATCCCGCTTTTGGCATTCAACCTGTAGGTGTAGCGAAAGAAGATATTTTGAAGCCACAGGAAGTATAAACTTCTTAAGGCAGGAAAGGATTTATTAAGAAAGATATGAAGCTTCTACCTTCTTTCTTGGCTGGACCTCTATGGTTTTGCAAAAAAATTGCCTTTAAATGTTACTTAAAGAAATATGCGCTTTTTAAGCTTCAAGTAGCAAATCCGCTAATCTGTGCAGTGCGCCCAATTGAAGAATACCTGGCATTACTCAAAATAAAAATTGTCGTTACTAAAAACGTAGCTAAAATCGCCAAAAAGCAGCAATTTGCAAATCTTCGGAAAATATAATAAAGTCTTTAATAGGGGAGGTGCAAAAAATGTTCCAATTGTTTCTAAAATACGAACTATTGAACAAGTTTGAAGACATTAAAAAACTTTACTACTTCATGACATGACCCGAATTTTATAAGTGATCATTTTTTCGAACGCAATTGTAAACTAGAGAAATTTTGAAGGGGTAAACAAACATTTGATATGGTGAAAACTCTTTCTCTTAACATTTTATTATTAGTTCTGTGCGAGAAGTCACCACTTATTGGTATTCCTGCTGGGTTAGCTTAAAAATCCATATAAGCAGAAGTACTTTCTTGTATATCTTGTACATCAGATGATTTGTTTGTATACCATCAGGTATTTATACTTCCAAGTATTGTGTAATTTATTAGCTACGCTCGGCGCGATGCATTGGCCATCATTTCTCTACTGGCTACCGGCTTTGCCCAATTTCCTTAAATTCGGACTTACTCGAGAGTTCAAAATAATTTTTTCTACTTCATCTTGCGGCAATTTAATTTAATATTTGGTAGCGTTTTAGCTTATAAATTATGGTAATTTGATGTTGTACATTTTGTAGTCGTTAGATGGGAAATGGGAAGGGAATTCCTGGCGGACGATGTAAATTAGTTCTGTTCCAACATAATCGCTACATACTGTCTATTTAATTATATTGTTAAATTATTTGTGCACTTCTTTGTAAAGAATTCTCGATTTTTTAAATTAGGCGCTTGTAAAACTTAGAAGAAATTAAAAATTCATTGTGGTGCTATATATTCAAGTTACGTGATGGTGTTAAGAAATAAATTAGGAAATTATTCGAGTACCTGTTACTTAGTATCTGCGACTTCAAGTTACAGTAATATCTTCGACCGTTACGAGAACTACTGCGATTAGCGAGGGGAAAATTTCACTAAAGTTGGCAATAAGCTCAAAATTGTGCATGCTTTACATAAAGTACAAGAAAAAAATGTTCACTCCAATTAAAGGTAATTGTACAAAAACAAATTAATATTGGGAAAGAATATCGCGAATTGTGATGTAAGTGTAAAAATGGGGAAAACTGATCTAAGCAAGAAAACAAATACAAGCAGGACAGCCTAGTGGTTGGGCAATTGTAGTTTCAACCGCATTATTCGTGGTTTCAATCTCAGTGAAACTTTTGAAAACACAACGGAAGTGCCTGATCATGACTACGTGGCTTTAGAAAAGGTATCATCGCAATATTGGTTTTTAAAAAATTTAATGGTAACATTTTTTAAATTTGTATTCTGTTCGTTACCTCGTTGTTTGAATTGTAAACTTTTTCTGCGAGTGACTGAGTATGTAGCTTTAGTTAAAGGAAATATATACTAGCTAGGATAGCTTCACAGTTTTTCGTTGTTAAACAAATTAATTATTAATTTGATGTAATTAATTATCTCTAGTGCGAATGATTTCTTAGCTTTCTTAATGCGTAACAGCATCAATTTTTCAGATCCATATGCTCTGAAATTGCTGTACTCATCGTTTGTACGCTCCAAACTTGAATATACGGCCTTATTTGGAGGCCGTGCCATAAGTTTGCAACTGACAGGATTGAAGGGTTTTATTAAAGTTCGTTTTAGATCTCTACACTTCTCCGACCCAATCCCTCCCTATCGCTCCCGTCTGCTGTTTATTAATTTACAATCCTTAGACATTTTTTTGGATCTATTAATGGTGACATTGACTGTCCTCCTTCCTACGCTCTATTAACTTTCTTATACCAACTATGTCTCTACGTGTTTATTATCCCTTTTATATTAAACTTACGTCTACCAACTATGATCGGAATGCTTCTACTTATATTGCGAGCTCTGTGCGATAAAATGAGATCTTTAAATCAATTATGCTAAATGTTTTTCTTTAAAAATTTATTTTCCCTAGCATACTCAACTCTGTTTTGTAATAATGTTTTAGAATTTATTTAAGTCAGTAAGAACCGCAGCGGCTTTTTACTTTCGAAATAAATAACTAAATAAAATAACTTTTTTAAGTTTGTACTCAGAACACGACATCTACGCGGGATATACAACTGTGAAAACACGAATTTAAACTGAACTCCATAATTAATATTGTTACGAATATTAGCAAAACTAAGGGGTGCTGCTATCTCTAAGCCGATGCTAAGGAGCGCCTTGCATGCACATCCATAGATCAATCATTATGTATCTACATAAACGAGTAAAGCATTATGTCTACACATATGTACGAACACGCAGCAGAGAAGAGATGCTCCCAAAAGTATGCAATTGTAATTGTTGAAGTGTCGCTCACAAACCCACGCATATGAGAAGTTATATACGTGCATCTGTAGTTATAATTATATGACGGCAACTAAGCAAATTCTGGAAGCGCCTAGAAGATGCCACCAGGAAATCACAGAGTATAAAAGCACCAGCGGTAGAGGCGCTATAAGCAGTTTCGATTAAGACGATATCTAACGAGCAATAGCAGTATTATTTTGAAAGTCAGTTTCATTTATTTGGTTATTAAGCCAGCTAGTTGCAAAGTATAAGTGTTATTGCGAAGTATTTTAATAAAGGCCATTTTTCCATTATTCAATATTGGAGTTATTTATTCAACAGTTTAGTGATACGAACTTAGCAAATAGGCAAATAAGAGGATTTGCAAGCAAATTCGTTACAATATTTTAAATTCAATAAAGTAATGAATACGAAAAAGCCTTTATCAAAACAGTTTTAACAAGAATTGTGGCAGTAATTTTTTCAAATAAGGTGGGTTTTTGTTTTATATTGTGTGAGAAATTCTTGGAAAATATTTCAAAGTTGTGCGCTCAGTGCAATTTGGACCGAAAATTTCAACAGATCAAAGCTTTATTAAAATTATGTTGCTTTAGTGAATATATTCAACAGAATAAAAAATTTTCCGATTATTGATTTTCGTAGAAATAAGTACTAATACATAATATATGTATAAATGCACACATACATACATACGTGACTGACACCAACACTCAATTGAATTTGTGACAGTTCATAAAAATGGGTTAAAGAAATTGAAAGAAAATGGGTGGAATAAATAGGTATATGGTCACGTTTGTCAAACATATCAACATTTTAGCACTGAGACATTCAAATTTGCATAAATGTCTATAACTTTCTGTATATACATACATATGTATATTAGGGTGGGTCAATTTGTATAGACGAAAGTTAACGGATATCGCGCCATCGATTTTTCGAGGAGATTTGGGCTCAGGAAAAAAATGTCCACTACGCATACCTAAAAAAAATTATTTTAGATCCTGCGAAATTTCATTTATTTTACTTTTTTTCGACTTTGATTTTTAAGGTTTTTTTCATGACCTACTAAAAAAACCTTTCATTTGATTATAAAATTTTCATGTATACCCTGTCCGACCCAAAAAAGTCCGGTAAAAACGTTGGCGACAACAGTTTTTTGAACAAAAAATATATTTGAACTTTTTTTTTCATTTTTTTTTTTGTTCAAAAAACTGTTGTCGCCAACGTTTTTAGTGGACATTTGGGTCGGATAGGGTATACATATGAAACATTTTTTAGCAGGTCATGAAAAAACCTTAAAAATCAAAGTCGAAAAAAGGCAAAAAATTAAACTTCGCAGGCTCGAAAATTATTTTTTTGGATATGCGTAGTGGAACTTTTTCCTGAGCCCAAATCCTATCGAAAAAGCGATGGCGCGATATCGGTTAATAAATCGGCCCAGTCTAATGTATATAAATATAACGTGTGCCTGTGCAACGTATCACCGGTGCTGCCATACGTGAGCAAATATCAAGTGCTTCAGTGTCTGATGTCCCCAACCATATAAGAAGCACACAATTTATACTCGAACAATCTTTATTTCTTCTGTTCATTTCATCATATCTTTTATACCCTATTTGGGGGGAAAAACCAAGTCATATACAAATTGCGCTTTCAGCTGATTTCCGTTGGCAACACGTCCTCACATTGCGGATATAAGTTGATTTCCCCACAGCGTTACGGTAATGCAACTACATTTTTTTAAAATACTACATATGTACGTACTAACTGAATTTGTGATGATGGGCATGCTTGAAGGTATGCATACTAAGAATCGTTGCACAGTTCATATTTTATATAAAATGTTTGTATATTTTACTATTGTGGCACTTGCAACAAAAAATAACAGCAGCGCGACGTTAAAATGGAAACAGTGAAAGTTGTGTTTCACTGATAATTTAGCATTAATATTTTTTATAATAAATGATTTTAAAGAAGAGATATTTGAACTAGAATTTTTTAAGATGTGGACATACATTCTGACTTACCCACTTTTCGATTGGTTGATTTCTCAACTTATTTGGAATTGAACCCAGTGTTGCCATCTGAAAATATATAATATATATTTCATATTTCATATCTTTATTAAGTCAAATGGTAACAACCTTACTGACTAGATCACAGGTTAACTTAGTACTAGTTTAACAATTTTAAAGTAAGATTTACTGAGATAAGTAATAGGACTCAATGCGTGCCTTAAACAGAGACCTTGGCATGGCAAAGTCCAGGTCAAGGCTTCTGGATAGGCGATTAAATTCTACAAGACCTCTTATAAGAGGTGCGAAACTGAAGTAATTCGAACGCAGCACTTCAACGCGGAATGTACTGTGAAAGCGGAGAGCTCTGTTAGGGACATTGAAATTCAACTGCCCAAGTAGTTCTGAGCAGTCAATGGCACCGGATATTATGTCAAAAATAAACATTACGTTTTGAACAAGACGTCTAACTTCAAGTGGCAAGACATTGATAAGCATGCATCTTGCATTGTAGGGTGGCAGGGGATTAACAAAGTGCAGAGGTTGAAGAGCAAATCGTATGAACTTGCGCTGAATTCTTTCAATTCTTAAAGAGTGTGAGGAGTATATGGGATTCCAGATGACTGATGCATACTCTAACTTGGAACGCACTAAGGCATTGTATAAGATTTTCCTGGTATATGGGTCCTTGAAATCCTAGGCATATCGTCGCAAGAAAGCTAAGTTGGTATAAGCCTTTGGTATGAGAAAGTTTACATGATTACAAAAAGTAAAAGATGAGTCAAAAATTACGCCAAGATCGCGAAACTCATTAATTGACGCAACAGTTACATTTGAAATCGAGTACGCGAATGAAACCACATTCGTAGACTTAGTATACGTCATGTGGCAGCATTTACTAATATTGAGTCGCAGATTATTTTGACAGGCCCAATTATTTATAGCATTCAGATCTTCTTGCAGACGCAATGCATCAGAAGTACAGGAGATTCTCCGAAAGAGTTTTAAGTCGTCAGCATAAAGCAAATAGTTCGAATAGTTTATGCATGAGCCAACATCATTAATAAACATTAAGAACAAAATAGGAACAAGGATGCTACCTTGTGGTACACCCGAAGTTGCTGAGAATTCATAAAACTTAGTTCTCTCGATTTCGACAAAAGATATTCTATTTTCCAAATAGGACTTCACTCACGACAGAAAGCTTGAGTGAAAGCCCATGTTTTCAAGTTTCCACAGAAGTAATTTGTGCGAAACTGTGTCAAAAGCCTTGGAAAAATCCGTATATATGGTGTCAACTTGACATCCATCCTTAAACGCAGAGACACAAAACTGAGAGACAACAGCCAGATTTGTAGCAGTCGAACGTCCCGCAATGAAACCATGCTGACATGGATCGACTATTTTATTTATAGCGAATGATACTTTGTTTTTAACTACCTTTTCAAAAAGGTTTGAACATGTTGACAGTTTGGATATATATATGATAGATATTACCAAATAGTTTTTTAAGTTATTATACAAATTTGTTGTTGATAAATGCATCTTTAGTATTAATAGTATTTATATTCAAATCAGCATCTTAGGAAACTTTTTAAAAATTTGTTTCAAAAACGCCCTGAGTGTTTATGAAAAAAAAAACGGCGTTCTTCAGTCAAATTTTGATATGGCGTTTTGAAGCACATTCTGAATTTGTGTGTTTTTGAAAATATATTCGCAGATATAGCGTCTTCGAAATTACAGCTGAGATAGTGTTTTATTTTACTCAGCCGTCGGTATGTCGATGTGCCAAATGAAAACTAAGATGTGACATATGAAAACTGGAATTTTAGTGTCTAACTAAAACTAGCAATTTGGTGTTGTGGCCGACGATAACTAACACTTTCGTCTTCTTGATGAGGAAATCTAACTCTCAAACTAAGTTTCGATTTCGGATTTCCTGTAGATATTGATGCTGTGAATTAGAAAAAACCTTGCTTTCGTATTCTAATATCATCTTACTTAAATCTAACATTCCGGATTTGATGTCATTGCAAATTGACATGGCAGATTCGGATCGCAACTTTAATGCTATTCGAAATAGCTCGAGTCCTAAGTATTGCACAAGTGTTTCTGCCATAAATTGCGGCGGGGCAGTGAGAACCGAGATCATTATTGTTTAAGAGATATCAGCCAAAAACTAGTAATTAATTAAGCTTATAGATATATACCTATCAACCAGTTTCGAGGTAATCGCCCAACGTGTGAACCAGTGATCAATCTGGTATCAATTAACGAAAGTTTCGTATACATAAGGAGGTTTAATGCTGAGCTTTACGCAGATGTAATGGTGTAACGCACCAAAGCCCAAAAGCTTCGTGGCTAGGTTATGGTTTGCGAATGGACTTAGTAGTAGCCCATCAGGATTAGAAACCTACGACTCGATTTCGAGAGGACTCGGATATAATTTCTAATAAAATAAGTACAAAGACATCTGGGGAGATATTCGATAGAAACGAAAATCAGTAAACCAATTAGAAATAACATCAGTCAGTGTATTTCATTAAAGGCTATATTCAGAATCAAATTTTTAAATCGCAACAGCTCTAAAATGGGAAATTTTTCCATATAAAATTTGCTCAAGTACCAACCAAAGCAAAAATTTTAGGCTTGATATCAACAACAAAAAAATTTTAAGTTCATAAAAATATTTTCTTATGAAGGAGAGAAATTGCGTAGAAGAAAATAAACTTTTGTTCTATTCAAAGATCGGCCTAAAAAGTCACAAAAAAACAAAAACCATTTCTAATTTTGTTTATATATAGAATACGATTCAAACTCGTAAACAATTGTTTTTCTACCATTCCTTAGAAATAATATATATGATATTTACATCACGATTTATATCTTTATTTTCCGCTGCGTTTATTTATGGCAATATGTTAATATGTTTGTACGTGTCCTGACCCATAGGCAGTTATACAAATATATGAAATATCTCTTTGCCAGTCAGCAATGAATTATATTGAATTTAAGATTTAACCTTTATATATGGGAAGCAAACATACATATATCATAAATCTCAATGAGTTTGTTTACGAGAACCATTAACAATTCCACACCAACTGATTTCAGTGTCATTTTTAAATACAATAAAAATTTATCTAAAGTTAGTATATATAAAATACAAAAGCAAATAAGTTATTATTTTAGTACTTTTCTTTGTAGATACATTTTGATTTAGTAGGTAAATGCTCTTACATGGAGGATCTGACGTTATTGTAGTATGATAAAATGTAAATTACAGGTTGAGGTACCAGAAATAAAAAAGGCATTTTTTTAAAATATGAAGCTCATGGTCTTTGTATTCCTTAGCTCCTTGCCGGTATACACGAATTTATTTCTGCTTTTTTTCTTTTAGAGAACATATTATATTGTGAAAACATATAACAGACACATGAATTATCTATTGCATATACGCACTAAATTTGCCACAAATCTTGCCAAAGGAATACCACTTAATTTTACCCGTATCAAAAAGCTAACCGAATCTCTTTTCAACCGCATTGGAAATATGATATTTTTCTGACTGCTAAAGATCTATGTTTGTGAATATATAGTTTGTACTGCTGTGAACTTGAAATTCTAAACATTTCTTCTTCTGACTACTCAGCTTTAAGTAACGTACATAAATCTTACTTTTATACTCAGCTGAGCAGAGCTCACAGAGTATATTAACTTTGTTCGCATAACGGTAATCCGTAACGGCATAAACTAATCGAGATAGATATAGACTTCTATATATCAAAATGATCTGGGCGAAAAAAGAAATTTATTTAATCATGTCCGTCCGTCCGTCCGTAAACACGATAACTTGAGTAAATTTTGAGGTATCGCGATGAAATTTGGTACGTAGATTCCTGGGCACTCATCTCAGAACCCTGTTTAAAATGAACAAAATCAGACCACGCCCACTTTTTCGATATCGAAAATTTCGAAAAACCGAAAAAGTGCGATAATTCATTACCAAAGACGGATAAACCGATGAAACTTGGTAGGTGGGTTGACATTATGACGTAGAATAGAAAATTAGTAAAATTTTGGACAATGGGCGTGTCATCGCCCACTTTTGAAAGAAGGTAATTTGAAAGTTTTGCAAGCTGTAATTTGGCAGTCGTTGAAGATATCATGATGCAATTTGGCAAGAGCGTTATTCCTATTCCTATATGTGAGCTTAATAAAAATTAGCAAAATCGGATGGCGAACACGCCCACCTTTAAAAAAAAATTGTTTAAAAGTCAAATTTTAACAAAAAATTTTAATATCTGTACAGTGTATAAGTAAATTATGTCAACATTCAACTCCAGTAAATATGGTGCAACAAATTACAAAAATAAAAGAAAATTTCAAAATGGGCTTGGCTCCCCCCTTTTTAATTTAATTTGTCTAGAATACTTTTAATGCCATAAGTCGAACAAAAATTAACCAATCCTTGTCAAATTTGGTAGGGGCATAGATTCTATGACGATATCTGTTTTCTGTGAAAATGGGCGAAATCGGTTGAAGCCACACACAGTTTTTATACACAGTCGGCCGTCTGTCCTTCCGCTCGACCCTTAACACGATAACTTGAGCAAAAATCGATATATCTTTACTAAACTTTGTTTAAGTACTTATATCAACTCCTTTATCTTGGTATAAAAAAGGGCCGAAATCCGACTATAACCACGCCCACTTTTTCGATATCGAAATTTACGAAAAATGAAAAAAATGCCATAATTCTATACCAAATATTGAAAAAAGGGATGGAACATTATAATTGGATTGGTTTATTGACACAAAATATAACTTTAGAAAAAACTTTGTAAAATGGGTGTGACATCTTCCATATTAAGTGGAATAAAATGTAAAAGTTCTGCAGAGCGAAATCAAAAGCCCTTGGAATCTTGGCAGGAATACTGTTCGTGGTATTACATATATAAATAAATTAGCGGTACCCGACAGATGATGTTCTGGGTCACCATGGTCCACATTTTGGTCGATATCTCGAAAACGCCTTCACATATACAACTAAGGGCACTCCCTTTTAAATCCCACATTAATACTTTTAATTTGATACCCATATCGTACAAACACATTCTAGAGTCACCACTGGTCCACCTTTATGGCGATATCCCGAAATGGCGTCCACCTATAGAACTATGGCCCACTCCCTCATAAAATACTCTTTAATGCCTTTCATTTGATACACATGTCATACAAACACATTCCAGGGTTTCCCTACGTTCATTTTCGTACATGGTGATTTTCCCTTATTTTGTCCCCAAAGCTCTCAGCTGAGTATGTAATGTTCGGTTACGCCCGAACTTAGCCTTCCTTACTTGTTGATTGTCATTTCTCCTACTACATTTCCACCTATATATTTGCTTCGTATTACCCACTTGAGTGCCCACCAAGCTCCCTTTACATTTGTCTTTTTATCTTTATTGTGATGACTTCTTCAAATCTTAGCAACTCATTCTTGTAGCATATTTTAAACTTCAAGATATTTTTTTTTTTGTTTTTGTCTCGGTAAACAAACAATGACATTCAAAACCTTAAGTATGCATTCGCACATAAGTTTCAAGAGGCACCATTCACTGAGGAATTATATATGCAAATTGTTTTAAGTGGTAGTGAAATTGAGTAAGACATCTTATGAATGTTAGCTTATGAAATAAAACTTGTAAGTTTAAGTTTATAAATATTTTTTTTTTAGTTTTTATTTGTCGTGGTTGTGTTTGGGTGTTTGCGTGAATTGATGTTTTTTTATCTTAAGTTTTTATTAAATTCGCGGAACCATATGACGATATAGAATTATTTATTATGCGTGTAATAATTTTGCATATTTGTCTAACTTTGTACAGTTACCCTTTTCAGGTGCCTCCACACCTGTATCATTACCCTTTTCGCATATCATTTACAGTTGTGATTAGAATAAAAAAAGACTTTAGCAGCAAGAAAAGGTCAACTGGGTGGCAAAAATTTTGGCATTCGAAGTTACGAAGTTCGTCGTCAAATATTAAAATAGTAGGGATACATAGATCCATTCACAGCTTTTACTGAATCTTTTTCCCAATGGACATTGAAAGTCATTCGTAATTTGGAGACGTACACAAACCATATTTTTCGCTAGTTGTAATATAGTCTTTATATTGATTTCGTATTGTTAAATAAATGAAAATGAAATGCAACAAATGATGTGATTTTTATTTTATTGGCAAATGCTCTTCCGGAAGTATTTAAAAACTGAACTAACAGCATCTGCCGGGGTATGAGTTCAGCTTAATTAGAGATATGAATAAATGCATTGAACACTTCAATGATCTGGGAGCCAAAAACAAGATTTTATTAGGATGGGTTCTCGCGAAGGACATGAACGTAATGAACAGGCAGCATAACTAGCGAGGCAGAATGTTTCAGCAAAATGTTATGGCCCAAAGCCCATCTGTGGACTCACAAGGTACACACTAGGGAATCCATAAGTAACTGGGAAACAAAGCAGTTCAGACGACACTGGATTGAATGCTAAGATCAAAGGCAGAGGAAAGTGTTAATACTCCAAGCAACGAGAGTATCAGTCAAACTCATTAATCTAAACAGAAAGCACCTACGTGCTCTCACTGGGTATTATACATTTCACATGAATCTACAATATCACCAGTAAAATAAATTTAGCCGATAGAAAAATCTGTCGCTTTTGTGAGCTGGAGGATGGAACGCCGGTTCACATTCTCTGATAATGCGTTGCTTTGGCATAGTGTGACTCTTTATGCCTTCGTGATATGGAATAAAAAGCCTGAAGAGGTACTTTAATAGATCAAATCCTCTGAAAGAACAAGCACAATAGATCCCAAAAAAAGGTCGCAGTGCATCGAGGTCTAAATAAATAAATACAAGACAGGTTATACCTCGGAATATTTAGGCAGAGCACCTGCTGTAATTTGCGTCACGCTTCTTTTTATTTTTTACTGTCAATTGTCGGAAAGGGACCAACATGTTCTACGCCGACTCCGAACGGCATCTGCAAGCCAGATGAGGTTCACTGAGAAGCTTTCAATGGTAGAAATACACTCGAAGTGTTTGCCAAACCACTGTCGAGGGGCCTGTTTAAATCAATTTGTTATTTTCTAATTGATAAAACTTGTTTCTAAATCTTTGATGTTGCTTTGCCCGGGACTTGAACAGAGGATCTTCGGTGTGGTATGCGGTGCCGCGCTACCACCACATCGCGGCGGCCACTTAATCGTATCGTCGCATCGAGGTCATATAGTAATATAAAATTAGTCAATATACTAATGCCAGTCGGTTAAAACAATCTTGTTTTGCAGTTCTAGAATGAGCTGCCTTTGGGGGGTTGAATTTTCATTGACACTAAGGTAGGGGTATGAAACTCGTTTAGTGCTCTACGGTTTTCACACCTGTCTTTACAATTTAGTATCAATTTCCAACATTCCTTGACGTGGCGACATCTTTACCAAGGTGAGTCGACTCAAGTTGCGAGGGGTTACACAAATCGGTAGTGTCAGTCGATGTACTATCAGATTTTATTAGTGCGGGACATTGACAGTTTTAATAATAATAATAATAATCGATTTTGGGATAAGAAAAAAGTTTAGTTCTTCAAGTCTTCATTGGTAATCTGAACTTTGACCACTAGATACCTTTACCTGTTTCAAGGAGTGAGACTGAAAAATGCGTTCATTTGATGTTTAGTAGGCACCATAATGTTCCAATTTATATTAACAAATACAAAATATTTTGATAGTGAAAATTCTAGGTATATAAAATGCTTCGGATCCGTTAAATCATTAAAATCCATTAAAATAGCTAAATAAAAGTTTACCAAGACCCGTAAATAATGTACAGCAACAATAAAAAGATAAAAAAATCAACAACATTCACACATATTTAACGGTAAGCTACATAAATCGGAAGTAACAGCAAAATTATGCTTATAAATTTTGCAACACAACAACAACACACAAAAAATATTCACTTAGCGCCTGACGCCAACCCACAGAACGGCAGTAATTCAGGAACACATCAACAATTGTTTTACTATGAATGTGGCGTATGCTGCTTGCTTTTGCTATGCTTCATTGTTATAGTTGTTGTTATGTTGCATGTGCCACGGCATGTGGCTCACATTAAACAACCGCCAACAAGCATTTATCAAAATTCTATTAAATTTTGCCAGTGTGAAATATTCGAACACACTTACCTAGACAGCCAACAATTTCCCTTCTCTCACAGTTCAACAAATGAAAAACTCCCGTTGCCGATTACCGTCTTCCATACCGTGAGTGAGTGAGTGTGAGAGAAGGTGTAAAGTTGGCACGACTATAAAGACGTTCATCGGAAGTTGAACAGGCATTGCCGGTGACGTCAGGAAAGTAACTACATTAAACGGCAGGTGGTAAAGTTTGATAGTATGTGTGTGTGTGTGTAAATGACTATGAGAATGTATGCATACTGAAGCCTTGAATGATCTTTGGTATTTGCGTTTATTTAATGATGGCAATGAAGGCGCCTATGGGATGCTAAAAAGCAAAAATAAGTTAAAAAAAAAGAAAAATAAGATGTTAAAAAAAAACACTCCCGTATTCATCTTCCAGATGCTAAAATAATACAATAAAAAAACATGGGGTGTCGACGGCTGGAAAGGTTAAACAACAAAAAACTTTCAGCATCAGAGATGCATATAAAAAATTTAGAGATATTTTCAGGATGCCGTAGTAAAGGCATTTATTTGCATTAAAATTACTGTATGCAGCATCAGCATCACTTTTACGCCTTGAAAAGAAAATAAGCAAATATTATGTATGTAGATATGTATGAAGTAGTGCTGCGTGTAAGAAAACTCTAAAGGCTGAAGGAAGCATAAAAACTTTAACGGGTTAAACAAAAAAGTGTATAAATGAGTTTAAATAACATCATCTTGCCAAGATAGCGTAAAAAACTTAAAACGCCACATTCGCTTTGCAATATCATTTAATGTGTACGTTTTTTGTATGCATTTGCATAATTCATGAATTCAGTATACATCCAGGTGCTGTTATATCCCGCATTAACCAATTTATGGCACTAGCAGGTGTGGTTTGTGTCTCAAGCTATTCTCTACGTATTTATTCGCTGCTGTGAATGCTTAAGTGGGTGTTTGTATACATTTATTTATTTTCAACTTCTCTGCACTAGTACAGCTGACTGAACTTGGACAAGCTGTGGAATGCATGATGAAGACTCGGAAAGTATTGTTGTTGCATAGATGGTGAGAGATTTCCAGAAATAAGATGTCTGATCACTTTATAAGGCTTATACTGAAAAAGTTTTCCTGAGCTCGCAACTAGTTCTGTCGGCACCTCCTTTCCGTTGGAGTTTAGTAAAATGGAGAATACTGCCCTCAGTGAATAATGAGGACCAATTAGGAGCATTCGCTTGAAAAATAAAGCCGACAAACAAAAGCATGCTCTACGAGTCACTCATCAAATCCTAATGTATTGCTCGACATCATGGATGATGTATTGGAGTGCTCGAGAGAAAAGTTTTCCCGAGGATGTGTGATCTTGTCCCTGATGACGACACCGAGTATCGAAGGAGGTATAATAAGCTGTATGAGCTTTTCGCAGGAATGGAGATTGTGCAAAGAATGAAAACCCAAAATTCATGGTATGCCAATGGACGAAGACGATCCGGCCAAGAAAGTATTTCTTTCCTCACCCGTATTTAGAAGCATAGGAAAAGGATGGCCTCCACGGAGTTGGGAGAGGTAGGTGGAGGTAGATTTGATGTCCATTGGTGCTCCCAAGTGGCGTCAGTTAACAGGGAAAGCTGGCGTGACTTTTTACGAAACGGTCGAACTATTTTAGGCGTTTAAATACCGATTAATGAATGAATGAATTTTGGGACCGCTAGTTGGCTATGAACATACCGCAGTCAATAACGGAAGGTCTTAGTAAGTTTCTGATTTTCTTGAGGATGAAACAGTTGAGAGTTTTCTAGGTTAGGCAGTTTATACCCAAATTGTTGCGGAAGGACCCATTATGGACCTTTTGCACTAAGTTTGCTTTGAGTTGTTAGCGGATGCCATCAATTTTGCAAATACTAAGAAATTATTTTCCTTTAATGATTGGGAAGATTTAAAATGACGCCAAATTTTCAGAGTTGTAAAGTTCAGAAAGCAGAAGTAAAATAATAACAAAAGATTTACCCTTAATCGCCTAAAAGTATGCAAGGACATTTGAGCAAAGCGTGCTTAGTTTACTTGCGCTCTACTGCAACTTTCCAATGCAAACAGTTGCGATAATTTATGCACAATTTTCTACACGCTTTAATTTGTTTGCAAGCATTTTGCGTAAAAAATACCCGGGAAGGAAAATTTCTTCTCCTATATAGTGCGTTTCAAACCACGGTATGCAAACAACGAACGAATTCTATACGGGGATTCCCTGAGCTGTGGAAAGTGCTACCATCTGCATTACTATTGGCGTTTTCTTTTCTGGAAAAATTGTTGCTCTCGTGTCGCACTCTCAAATTCTAACATTTGTGCCCGGTCACTTGGGGCTCTGCAAAAAGACTGTATTTGTAGTTCATACTACGCCTTTTTTTATTCAGTGGGAATAATTTTATGATATGAACTTACAAATTAATCGAGCGACATTATTTTCAGAAAAAAACCATATATTATATTATTCTGAACCAGGTAAAAATTTTTACTTGCAGATTATTTTTGTTTATCGGCAAATTTTTGCTGGCTCTGAAAGATTCCTCGATTCTATAGTTCCGTTATCGTTTGCTTGTTGGGTCAGACCAAAATTGTGCGTTTTGGTTGTGATTAGTAAATTCAAACTTCTGTTCACCTTGGGAAACAAGCAAAAATGTCAGCCCGATTTGCCCATGCTCTTAATGACGTATTTAAAAGAAATTGATTAAATATTTACTTTAAATTCTATATGCAATTGGCAATTCCTTGAAATTGCTAATAAATCCTATGCTTATTTAGTGGCAAAGATATTGTTGTTGATTTTCCTGCAGGGGGTGTATGTATCTGCAGCATGCTGCTTGTATGTTTTTAACTGCAACACTCACGCGCACAACTTCTAACTAACCAAAGAAACTATGAAACGCCAAAAAAAACTTAGTTGACGACAACGGTTTTATGATCATTAAAAAACTTTTCTCATAATGTCGACACTAGCAAATATGTACAAACCAGTTTCAAAGGATACTCTTTCAAAGAGTTGAAATTTAAGCAAAAATATATGATTTTGCAGTAAACAAGGATACATAATAGAGTCTACAACTATGTTTTAAATTAGTTTAATTTAATAATTTTCTTCAAATTTAAATTTTTTCTTGTTCTATTGTAAATCATTTACTCATAATAATAGCAAATTAAATCTGCACTTTATACATCCTGGGTACAGCAAATCATTTTTGAGTTTATGAAATTTCCCCCAATTTCCTTGTATTTAGGTATTTCACATTTACAACAATTGTGCACTTGTTCGCTCTTTAAGTTTTTCTTTTATTTCGAGCAACTCAAAAACTATTGTAGTTGCAGTCGCACTTTACAAACTCACCACTTACATTAAACTTATATAATGATTATGTTTAAGTGCACTTGTATGCAAAATTCGCATTTGCATTTATTATGTTGTGAACAATGGAATGAAATGGAAAACTGAATACTAGAAGGCGCTTATATTGAAGTTGTTGAGACTTGGTGGTATTGGTAATGCATATCTCTACATAATTTTGTATTCTTATTTTTAAGCATATTCTAGTATGGAGTGTTTAAAATTAGTTGCTTTATATTTCCAGGATTTGCATAAGTCTTGTAAGAAATTTTTTTGTGAAGTATTTATTAAGATCCTTATGTTAAGGTTTGTGATTTTTTTACAAGTGGGGCTTTTCTACGAAAAGTTCTCACTGGTGCCACATTAGAAGGAAACTTTCTGCTTTAAACACTTTTATCCTTCAATCATGATTTTCAACTAGATTTGGGTTAAAGACTATTATACCAGGAGGAAAAATACATAAAACACAGTAAATAAAAGCTCAGTTGGATATTCGGGCTGGAGACTAGTACATTTTGTATCCTTGCATGACAGACTAGCAGAGTTCGCTTGTGTTAGTCTTCGATGCAAACAACTTAATTGTTCTAGCCTTCGGCACATATAAGGAATGGTGCTAGTTTTATTAAACTGGTTTCGGTTTCAGATTCCCAGTTTTTAATTTTTTCGTTTCCAATTTTCCACCTTTCATTTCTTTCCTTCTTGCTTTGTAGTCCTTTTCTTGACCTTACATTCCTCTACTCTCCTCCCCTCTTCAGTTTATTTTATTTTTTCATAATAATATTAAGCAACAAAGTCCCTTAGTTTAAATATGAGTTTGGCATTGGTGTCGTTTTTAAAATGATATCTTACCGCTTTATTTAACTTTCTTTTATTAGCAAGCGCTGCTCCTTGGGAATATTTGTTTAGAATTAAAGTTTGGTTATAAAACGGGTCCGCCATACATACTTGCGTATACGTACATACATAATTAAATGTAAAATGCCTAAGAGGTAGAGAAAATCCCAAGTATTGTGGATTCAGTTTTCTAACTCATTTGCTGTTTAATGGTTCCTTAGAATTCGAAAACCTACTCTTAACTCATTGCGTGCTTATTATTTTTGTTCGTATGTATGTACATATATAACATCGCACTCCTACATATAAAAAGATATTGAAATATTTATTGTAAAATTATTTCGAAAATTTATGCGTAAATTATGTGACAATGGCTGCCTTAAAATTTTCTAAATCCTCTTGCTTTTGATTCGTAGGTACAGAAAGGGTACAGTATTGAAATGCCTGCACAGTGGACTTTTCGTAGAAAATTCGTTTAGATATATGTATAAAGCAACATTTAAATCAGGAAAATATAATTCAGGATGTCGTAGGCAGCTCAGTGTTTATGTACGCATCTTTGCTAATGCTACACTTGCACTGGAGGATATATCTTGAAACAAACCAAACTACTAAGCAATTTTTTTTTTGTATACATCTAGAAAGTTTTAATTTTTGCTGTGCGATATTTCACAAGTTCAGGGGTAGGTTTGTTTATTACACTTGCTCAGCTCACTTTTCTGATAAGAATCTTCTTTATTTTATTTTGCAATAAAATCTCGAGTTGCTTTATAGTTGGCGTTGTTTTCAATGCTGTCGTCTACCAACTTGTCATATTTACCCCCTTTGCTGTTATCTTAAACTTAAAAAAGTTCGGTTCTCAAAATATATGAACATAATACAAGGGACATCAGATTCATGTTTTTCATATTTTGTCCTTTTTATCAACAAAATAAGGATCGTTTTCTTTATTCCGTATCATTGGTCGGTTAAACTAAGTTTATATACAAGTTGCAGCTTTTCAGTTATATTTAAACTTTAGTTTAAACTCTGTTTAACCCTTATGGATGTGCCAGACCTATATGAACTTTAACTTAATTTAAACAGAAATTTTAACGCTACAAATCTAAGATCCAACGATATCGCATATCAATTTAAATTCAAATCAAATTTGTCAAACATCTGGATTTTTATCCAGATAAAGATAAAAAATATGACGCTACAAACCAATGAAAAATTAAACCGCCCTTAAACTTGCACAAAACCGTATAGCAATTTAAACTCAAATCAAATTTGGACGGAGTTTTCGTAAACTTCGTTTAAACCGGCCTTAATCTCGCACTAAAAACTCGGCTTTCGTTAAACTTGATTTCGAATTCGTTCATCAAAGATTTGTCTTGTAGTGAATGTAAATAAATAATAAAACGAAGCTTGGCAGAAAGTTTTTCATAAATTTTCGAAAATAAAAATTCCACAAGTTTAAAAACATACTAAAACATACGCACATGTACATGTACATTATGTAACGAATTTACGGTAATTCCCCTTATCTGCAGCCTTCTGCTAACGTTCGAATCACTAAACTGTTGAATAAATAACTCCACTATTCAATAATGCAAAATGGCCTATATTAAATTACTTCAGAATAAAACTACTACTGCTCGCCAGATAGCGTCTTAAATCAAACTGATTTCCTCGTTGCATATTTCTAGGCTTTTCTATTTCCAGAACTTACTAGTTAGTTATCAGCTATAAAATTACTCAGCTGTAACTACAGATGCATGATTTTATAGCTTCTCTCAAACCCCATGCGCTTGTATGTGTGAGCGACACATGCACAGCCATTGCATACTTTCGGGAGTATCTCAGATTTATGCATATGGTTGTGCGTTGCTTCTCCGCTGCGTGTACGTACATATGTGTAGACATAATGATTGAATTATTGATGTGCATACAATTCACTGCTTAGAATCGGGTTAGAGCCGATAGTATCCCTTAGTGCGGCTAATATTCGTTACAGTGTATATTAATATAAATAAATATACTCTAATTAAATTTAATCAAACACATATAGATATTTGTTTATCTTCTTAATTCATTTCCGCATTCGGCATCTCATGTCCATGTCATTTCATTATATCTCATAAAGAATTTAAAAGATCATTTATTCCAAAACTAAATGAAAAAAAGGATTTATCAAATTATATATGTACAAAACCAATTTTCATCGCTTGGACAAATTTTTATTTAACAAATCGCTCAGATATGCATTCAACTTAAATACATTATGCTCAGACGAATTCAGCACTAGCAAGTAGTTAATAAAATTAATAATTAATTATATTGAAATTAATTCTATTGGATAGTAAATGACAATTTGTCAGTTGTCAGTTGATCTGGTTTGGTGTAATCAAATAATGAGCTTGATGTGGGCGTTGATTTACCACTAGGATTAAAAATGTTTTACAATACCAACAGCAATGTTCTTATATGAACAACAAACCTCAGCGAAGCAACACAATTTACTTTATTTTGTTTTTTCAGAGATCGGCAAAAATAGTTATGTTAATATTTCCAACATGAAATAAAACTAATTTGGATTTAATTTTTAATCATTACAAACAAAATATTTTGTTTTTTCGATAATAAGATTTCATGGCTAAAATCGTGAGACCAAGTTTTATACTAAGTAGTTAAAGTTTCTTGTGTCAAATTTCAACCTCTTAAAAATACTGCATAGCTTAGAAATAAATTTTGGTTTACAAGCAAAACTGAATTCAAGAAATAAAAAAGTTTAAAAACGTGTTGAAAAATATAAATTCCAATATAATTAGAGAACGTCATATATTTTTTTATTTTTGAAGTTTATAAGAAAAAAGCCTCAAGAAAAAAGAAAATACTGTAAAGTTTTTTTTATTATATTCCCAAAAACAAGACGAAATTAAAATAAAAAAGTATTTGCATCGTTTTAATGCGAATGTGAATTTTTTCGTAGGGTGTAGAATAAAAAGGAAAGTCATCATGTGAAAAAACATCCCAATTAGCTTTTAATTATTTTGACAAGAAAGGTTTAATTTTAAGTTGTAATATGGACTAGATTTTGATATCGTAGGGTTATAATCTTAGACTCCTTTGGTTTGAAATATAAGCAATTTAGTAGTTTGGATTTGAAACTAGAAAATTTAAAATTCAAACCTCACAAAAATTTAAAGAAATGAATAATTTTGTTTTCTTATGGTTTATGCCGTCCCTGCACTTGTTCGATTGAAGTCTATTGAAGTACATTTTTCACTCCTTTTAGCTAGCCATTTTAATTTATTTCATTGCGTATGTATGGCTGTGCATTTCAATTGTATGCCTTTTTATTTTATTTTTTTTTCTGTATTGATGCTTGGCTATTTGTTTTATTTCCACAAAAACCACAAATGAATTGAATTTTATTAATTAATTAAATTCACTTGCGAAATTTGTTGTAGAATCCAAAGCATATACATACATACATCCATATGTATCTATGTAACTATAAATGGCCACCCCACGCCTATAATTTATGCAAAGTAATGATTTTATTTCCATTTTAATATAACTATACGTGTATATCCTTTTTTATAAATGAAAGAACTTTGATTTAGTGTACGTACATACATATGTAGAAAAGGGATATATGGTCCCAGTTTGACTTAAATTCACTACCGGAGTTGTGCTAAACGACGCTTCTATTCGCTGTCTGTCGTTATTGCATCCCGAAAAGAAAGGGGAATCACATCATATGCTGATCGATGATACAATTCTTTTTGAAACATTTTTATACGAGTTGTCGCTGGTCTATCCACGTAACAAACGAGTCGAAGTCCGGATGCCGACTTAAGAATTTGTATTGGACAGTCTATCTAAAAGCTATTGCAGTATTTGGGGGAACTGCAAAGTCCAACTGAGTGATATAAATATAAAAGAAATCCGTCTATATATCGCTATTGGGTACTTTGTGTATATGCCGCTTCCCACGATAACTGAAGTCAGGCAGGAGCATCATGGGAGATGAAGTCATCTTTCACCTCTCTATCTCAACTCAGCAGCGTTCTCTATTACTTACTTACGTATTTAATTGACGCTTAACCATTTATTTACTTATTTATTTATTTCAGTTCAGCCTACAGAACTTAATTCTTACAGATTATGGCCGTCCAACAAGGCGCGCCAGTCGCTTCTTCGCTCTGCTAACTGGTGCCAATTGGTCACACCAAGGAAATTTAAATCGTTTTCTCCCTGGTTCTTCCAGCGGAGCGTAAACTTCCATTCGCATGACATGGCGCATCCTGCTTAGCCGCTGCATTTTAATTCACTGGCCTATGTCTACGTAAAGCTCGTACAGCTCATCATTGAATCATCTTCGGTACTCGCTGTTGCCAACGCGTAGAGGTGCGTACATCTCTCGAGGAACTTTTCTCTCGAACACTCCCAGAGCCACTTCATCTCATGTTGTCTTGGTCCATACTCCTGCCTTTATAGCAGGATGGGTACGATAAGTGACTTATGCTCTGCATTCGATAGAGCGTACTCTATTGCCAAACACGAATGTCGATATAACCTAACAAAAATTTTGACGGATGCGATCCAAAAGGTATTTTTACGGGTTAAATATTTGACTGCAGGAACGACTTTTAACAATTACACACAAATATTTTATAATATTAAGGTCTGAAGATTGTGGCAGTCAGCACAAAAATTCGTTTTATCTGATCATGCTTCATTATCCTACTGTGACATTCATAGACATAAAATTTTTAAATCTAAGTGTCCGAAAACAATCATATATATTATTTTTAATTGTTATTTTTATGTACGGGTCCCTTTTTCGCTCTTATTTGGAATCCAAATCTATAAATAAAGTTTTGGTTGTAAAGATGGAGATTCTGGCTATTAGCGAGCTTTGGGCAATTTTGGTAGTAGTGCTTTTGTTCAGCTATATTTTACTAAAATAATTTGTTAAAAGTAAACGATTGTGAGCACACAAAGAAATCTATTTGTAATATGGCACTATTATGTATGTTTCCATTGCATTACCGGCAGTTGCTATTGTACCCAAGATGGCCGCGCAAGCCGTAAGTTAATAGAACAGCTGATTTCTGTTGATATTTGATAAGATACCTTTATATTGGTTGCGCAAGATGCGCACGGGTCAGGCTCGTTTTACTTAAAATCTGGGTCTATTTTAGAGATTTCTCACACCTTCGATACTAATCAAGCGATTTTTGCAAATTATATCTCAACTATTACGGCCCTCTACCACTGTGTTTAATGCTCCGGTAACAGAAGAGTTCCGGGGCACTCCAATGCATTTTGTAGATATTTTTATCAAAATAAAATTTAGTATTACCTGCCAGTTTAACTAAGGTAAGTTTTTTGTTCATCTCAAAATTTAGGATACCCACAGCAACTATAGATTCATATTTCCGAATAAAAATTTCTCTCTCACTTACCAGAGAGCTAAACTTTGAGGCAAAAAAAACTTTAGGATCATAAGTTTGGGGTTTACAAGATTTATTATTTCTTTAGCCACTTTAAATCAATGTCATAAAACTTTCTTAGCACACTTTTTAAAATACCCCTCTTTCAATTTAATTAACTGCAACTATGAAAACTCTGAACCAATTTTAATTACAATTGTACGGACAGACATTGCTTTAACTTTTCATTTATTTCGGTTCTGCAAATTAAAACTTTTGTTACTTCTGGAGTTACGGTGCTTTTAGTTAATAACTAATTATACTACATATACACATACATACATATTTATACAGTTATGTATATACATTCACATTATAGTTAATTTACTCATATGGGAATTCTCGAATTAATTTCATTGAGACTTTGTGTGCAAAATTATAAACATTCGACGTGTAAATGGCAACAAAATAAATATTGTATGAGCATAAAATGGCATTATTACTCAGTTCAAATAATGCTACTTAAACAAAAATTTTATTTTTAATTACAATGAATTAGTCTGCTGAAAAGGCTGAGGTGCCCTCTTTTGATAGAAGTTGTTTGAGGTGATAGCTTCATCTTGCCGAATTTTTTATTTTTTAAATTTTAAATATTTTTAAAGTTAAACTAGTCCCGAGGTGCTCTTCGTCCAGGTTTTTGCACACCTTTTCGAGAGAAAGAAAAAGTTTTTACTTTATTTAACTCTGTTATTGAGGGCTTTTGGTTTAGTTCTGGAATGATTCCTTGCTTTTGTTTGCATAACTTTCTGAAGTTGTCATATACAGGTGTTGAATTTCTTTATTCATAACTCAAAAGAGCAAACCTTTAATTTCTTAACACATTATAGAAAAGCCTGAATTTTAGTTACATAGATAACTTTTTGAAACCCATGTTCCATTGAAACAATATACAGTTTTTCATGTTGATATCGAAGCGTATATGTTTTGACAAATTGAATGATCGATATGTTTTTTTTTTTCATTTAATAGCTGTCTTCTCAGGCGTTAAGTTTAATCTAATCTTAAGCAGTGATGCAAAATATAATATAGCAGATTAATATACTTTTAACAACAACATATTGTTTAACAGGCAACAATATGCAATTACAAAAATACCAAAACAACATAATAATCTCCTTAACAATAATAACAACACCAACTACAATGACAGGTACAGTAAACAATCTGTCAGCACTGCTGGCATACAACATTCTACAAAATAATAACAAGCACTTATTACTCTCAGTTGTAATGCAATTTATTAAATTATTTACTGCATAATTAAATATGGCATGTGGAAAAAGTTAACAGATTTAAATATGCACGCAAAGAGTTAATAAAAAACTGAGCAAACAAAAAACAAAAATCAAATTGCCACAAAAAGTGCAAAATTTTTAATCGGCTGCCACTTCCTTCATTCGTTTCCGGTTACTTTGTCGCTTTTGTGATTTGCCATTTCAGTTTAACACAATTCTCCACAATTCTACATTTATCGGTGGATTTTCTGTAATTATTGCTGTTGTCATTATCGATTGTTAACTATGATTTGGTTGATTTTTTGTTTGTTTGTTTGTTATTTTATTTAAAAAATTAATACAGCTTTTTGATAAATTCTGTTTATGAAATTTTATTAAACTTTAATGAGCATAGCTAATAAAATTCATTAATGCGTAAATTAAGTAGATTGCGTCAATTATTCAGTCGCAATTTATTCGCTTGAGTTTTAATTACAAATTCTTTGGCATTATTTGTAACATTCTTTTATGCTGTTTTAGGATATTAAAATAGTTTGTCAGCGTTTTTTTTTTTTGTTTCATATTTGAATATCAATTTTGTTAAAAAACTATATCATTACAAAAAAAATATATATAATAAGTTTTTCTACTCTTCGAAAAAACGCAGGTGACGTCAGACATTATAGGCGGTTTTGTAGAATTATCGCCGATAATGATAATAAACTTATCTAAGCTGTGGTTATTCGGAGGGCGAATAGTTTTTTATCTGTTTTTTTGGTGGACCCTACGTGGGTGGTTTATTTAAATTAATTTGTCTTTAGAATAATTCACTAACTAGTTGAGAATTATAAGCACACTCAAAGGTCGATAAAAAAAATGAAAGAAAAATTTGCAGAGTTTAATTGTTGTTTCTTAACAGAATATATAGGTCTTAATAACAATATTCCCAGATATTGCTCAATAATTTTGGGTCGAAATATATTCGCATGAAAAACAACTAGGTTAGGTTAGGTTAAAGTGGCTGCCTCCGCTGTCCGAGCGGAGACTCACGAAGGCCGTTGTGGCCCGTTGTGCTACCACGCGGGGGCCCCTACTTTTCGAAAAAGAAGAAAGTTTAGACCCCAGTGAGGCTAAATCAGCGCGTTTGCCTAATGAAACGCAAGATGTCGTTTGGGTTTATAGATTCAAGCTCCGTAAGGCACCCAAAGGAGTATCTGTGGAGGCATTGGTACCGGGTTTTTGACAGTGCGGGACAGTGGAACAGATAGTGCTCTACGCTTTCTATCTCCTCCTCGTCCCTACAGCTACGGCAGAAGTCATTTATCTGCAGGCCCATATAGGCACCGTGAGTGCCCATGAGACAGTGACCTGTAAGAAGGCCTAGGACTCCCTTCTTCCATGAAGGCCTACCCACTAAAACCTAACCTCCCACGGCCCGCGCAAATCCCCGTACCTGGGACCGCGTTTAGCATTACTTCGGGTACGGGTGCGCGCTACGTGAGCTCTATGGCTACTCTCACGCTAATGGGCTAGGCATCCGTCTTCTCGTTTACTGGTAAGTATATGCCTCACATATGTGCTGACCGTATCCCATTTGTCTCTTCGAAAGGTCATGTTATTAATGACACTGCCCGGGGATAGGTCGCCAAGTACCTCTTCTACCCTCCTTCGCTGATGGGATAAGTGCCTGCATTCGAAGAAGGTGTGGCGTACATCGTCTATTTCCCCACAGTACAGGCAGCTCGGGCTATCAACTTTACCCATTCTGTGTAGGTATTTGCGGAAGTAACCAAGTCCCGTTAGAAACTGGGTCAGGTAAAAGTGTACCTCTCCGTGCGGTCGCTTCAACCATGGATTCAGTTCAGGGATTAGTTCCCTAGTCCACTTTCCTACGATGCTGTTGCTCCACTGATCTTGCCAACATCGGATCGATTCTTCACGCGCCTGCATGGCAACAGCAGCTCTACTTGCTTGCGATCCGTTGTCATATGTTGTTTTTCTTTCCTCAACGAGAAGATATATCGGTATGGTTCCCGCAATGACCAGGACAGCTTCAGCTGATACCGTGCGGTAAGCCGAAGATATTCGCAGCGCCCCTCTGCGTTGGACCGAGGTGAGGGCGACTCGGTTCTTCCGGTATTTCATTGCGTCCGCCCAGATTTCTGCACCATATAAGAGTATAGAATCCGAGGCTGATGCAAGCAACTTCCTTGTGCATGGCTTTGGGCCACCTGTGTTTGCCATTAATCTACTCAACTGCGCTATTATGCGCGCAGCTCTTTCGCAGGCCCCTCGTATGTGATCCGAGAAGTTGAGTTTGCTGTCTAACCTCACTCCCAGATATTTCGTTGAAGCGAGTGTTTCTATTGGCTGGTCCCCAACCATCATGTTCCTGGTAGTGGGAATACGTCTCTTTGTGAGGATGACGATCTCCATTTTGGCTGTTGCTAACTGGAGACCGTGCTCAGCCATCCACCTATTTACATTACGCATGACCTGGTTTAATTTTACCTGTGCCAGCTCGCAGCTTGGTGCTGTTATCACAGCTGCCACGTCGTCTGCAAATGCAACGAGGAAGGTGCTTTCTGGCATGTCTAATCGAAGAAGACTGTCGTAAGTTATATTCCAGAGATCGGGACCTAGTACCGAACCCTGGGCTGCTCCACCTGTTATTTTTACCTTTTTTTGACCGTGAGTACTTTCATATATTAAGTACCTCTCTCTTAGGTAGTCCCTTAAAATTTCTAACAAATATTGCAGTACTTTGAAAGTGCTTTCTAGTGCCTCAAGCATGTCCTCCCACCTAGCTGAGTTAAAAGCGTTTTTGACGTCCAGCGTGACCAGCAACACTATAGGTCTTGCTCTGTGGCACGCTGTCTCGGCTTTCTTGACTGCGTCTATAACTTCTGCTATGGCATCGATTGTGGAGTGCCCCCTCCGAAAACCATGCTGTCTGGGCGACAGTCCTCCGGCGTCCTGTAACGCTCTGGGGAGGCGTTGCTTCAGGAGACTCTCCATCAATTTCCCTGCTGTGTCCAACATACATAGGGGACGGTAGGATGATGGAGAGTTGGGATCTCCTTTCCCTTTTGGAATAAGAACCAGTCGTGCTGTCTTCCATATGGTGGGGAAAATTCTTTCTTCGAGACATTTGTTGTACATGTGCAACATAAGTTCTGGGCAGTCGTTTGCAGCTAGTCTAATTGCCTCCGCGGGTATTCCGTCGGGCCCAGATGCTTTCCTAGGTTTCATAGTTCGCACGGCAGTTTTAAATTCTTCTTCTTGGAATGGTTCCACGTTGCGATCTTCATGGGTAACGTACCCGCCCTCCCTAGGCAGTTGGGTGGGAAACAGGCCATCCACAATGTTCCTTATTTGGTTCTCATCCATCAGCTGGTTTGGCGGACGGAACTTCTTCATTACTATCTTATATCCCTGCCCCCATGGGTCTCGATCCACTTCCTCGCAAAGTGCTTTACAGCACTTAAGCTTGCTTTGCTTAATGGCAGCACTAAGAGCTTTCTTCGCTCCTTTGTACGCTTCCGACTTTTCTAGAGCCTCAGGCCTGCCGCGCGCGCGAGTTGCTAGCCTTCGCATCCTGTGGCATATTTTCCGCAGCTCCGCGATTTCGCTATTCCACCAGTATACCTGCTTTTTACCCCTCCACACTCCCCTCCGTGGCATAGAGAGGTTGCAAGCGTGGCGAAGACAGCTCATTGTCTTTTCAACCGTCTCTTCCGTCGGACTGGAGTTGTTGATTATCCGTCGGGCATCCCCCAGTACTGATGCGGAGAACGTGGCAGAGTCGACCTTGTATGCGTCCCATGCTTTTGTTCTGCGTGGCCCGTTCGGAATCTGCCTCTGACGGGGTCGTTTAGGTGGAAAGTAATGTAGTTGTGATCGCTGCCAGTCAGATCCTCTATGACTCTCCATCCATCAGCGGTCAGCAGCAGGCTTTCTGACACTAGTGTTACATCGGGGATCGAGTATCCAAAGCCTGGCCGTCGGTATGTAGGGGTCGTACCAGTGTTAAGCACGTTCAAACCGAGCCTGGCTGCCATCTCAAGGACTAACCTTCCACGGGTGTTAGTCTGCGGCATTCCCCATTCGACGGCTCTTACGTTAAAGTCTCCCGCCACAACCAGGTTACTAGTTAAGTCCCTCAGGTCGTCTTCAATAAGTTCAAGCTTGTCCCTGAACGTTTGAATGGGATCATTCGGTGACAAGTAGCAGCTTACTATTGTGGTATTATTCGTAGTTAGGCGGACGTAGCCTTGTCCGGCAACACGGTTCACAATATTGGCGTTTGCATCTGTCATCCAGATTGCGGTGGTACCGGTGTTGTCTATATGCCAATCATTTCGGGCTCTATAGGGTTCGCTGATGATAACGCTGTTAGCTTTATGGTCTAAGACCAACTGTTGTAGTAGCTCATCAGCAAGTCTGCTCCGGTTTAGGTTGCCTTGGATAAAACTAATCACTATTGAATTGAGACTTTGGCCTTTGCAATAGCGAGTGCCGCTCTGAAAATGCTGCATGCTCCAGATCCAGGGACATGATCGAGCTTCTGCGTATTACACAGGTAACATTTTGGACCTGCGGTACAGGCCGAAGCTTTGTGGCCGCTTTGCCCACACTTCCAGCAGGCGTTACTCCTGTCTGGACCCTTGCATTCTGCCTTCCGGTGTCCGTAGCCGAGACACCTAAAGCAGCGTTGTACTTCTGCTCGCTGTCTGATTCGGCACTGTATCCATCCGATAGGAATTTTACCTCTTTTGAGTAGGGCGTTGCCAATATTCTCGTCCACTTCGACGACCGCCATTTTCTGTTCTCTTTGGTTTGCTGCGAACACAGAGACACGGAGAGGTCTAGTGATTTCTTCTTTTCCGACCTCCCTCCTTATTGCGTCTTGCATTTCTGTTTCAGTTGTGAGACAGTCCATGCCAAGTACTTCCAACTTCATCCGCTTGGAGAGCTGTTGTGCTTCACCGACCTCTCCTACTGCACTACCTATAGCTGCTCTGAAGGCCGTCTGGTCACTGCAGCGCGCCGTTTCAATCAGTACGTTACCAGATTTGGTTTTTCGTACTGACCGTACCACCGTACCTGTGTCATTAGGGCGGAGCTGGCCGCGTATGGCCCCTAGTACCTGGGCATAGCTTTTGCCTTCCACAGGTTTTACCACAAAAGTTGCTGCTTGTCTCCTCTTTCTCGCCCGTTTTTGAGCTTTAGGAGCTTGGACGGGGGTTGCCTGCTTGGCTGGCTGGGCCCGCGGTTTCAGCCTCCGGCGCGCTACATTGGACCAAGACTCACCTTGTGAAAGCGTATTTGTTCTTTCATCTCGTTTCTTTTTGGCTTCCAAGTCCTCCGAGTGGGAATCTGAGCTCGTTCGTGCCCTCTTGCTTTTTCGGCCCGATTCTCTGCTCTCATCTACTTTTTGGGCCCTTAACGATCCCATGCAGCTTAACGCTTCCTCGAGAAGAGCTATACCGGTTTTTATGTCCTTGGACACGGTCTTCTGCTTGAGAGCGGTTTCCTGCATCTCGCGCAGCACTGATACCGCGTACTCCAGCAGTTCGTCTTGGCTCTTCCCTTCGAGGCTTGTGTATGAGAGTGAGCCTCTTGGCGGAGTCGCACGTTTCTCCTTCCCAACAGCGCGCTGTGCAACGACACTGGGTGAGCTGACCGACGCTTTTTCCCTTGCAGTAGCAGGTGTTGACTGGCTGGGGTTATTCTGCAGCTGTGCTTTCGCCGCCTTTGTCTTTTCCGCCGATTCGGTGCCTTGTGTGGGCATTACCGACAAGGTCGCTTTAGCGGGGGTTGTTAAAACCGGCAATCTCAGCACTTTAGTGCTCTTCTTGAACACCGCTTCATCGCCCCTTTCTTTCTCGCTTTCTCTACTTTTATCTTCCTTTGTTGTTTTTATTTTGTTGCTCATTTGTTCTATTGGGTCTCCGCTTCAAGCCGCTATCTCCGCACGATGTGCAGTCGCCGTCTTCAATTCCCGTGGTTATCTTTGCAGAAGCAGGGAGGCCACGCGTGGGTTGACACAGGTCCTTATGGGAGTCTGTGTTCAGAGCCAGAATACAGCGTTAGTCAGGAGTCGTCTCAACTGAGCCTGCACCACCAACTTAATGGCGACGTGCTTCGAACGTACTTGAAGACCTGCCAAGGTTTTAACGAGACGGAGACGATGCCGATATTAACCTACCAGCCGTTTCGGCAAGGTGTCACCCTTACTTATTAAGGTAGTAGCCTATCGTCATCGCCAGCCCGTAGCAATCAGTTCATAATCATATTTCCAGTTTTGGTCAACAGGATCTTACTGGTCTCGATCCTGTGGATGCTTGATGGGGTATTTTAGGGCGGCATCCTATCGCCCTTCCACCGGAACTTTGGGATGTGTTGCCCTTAGAGCAACACATTCCCATTTTTCCACTGGATTGCTCGTTTTTGTTCGCCCTGAGTACTTAATTCACTCAGTACCTCCCGTCTTGTGGGAAGCGTTCCTCTATCAACCACCTGAGGAGGCGCCCGGTAGGGGACCGGTACCCCCGCGGGTTCCATCCAGCTTAGGCCAGATTGCTTGGATATACTACATGTAGGTTCCTTGGCCCATCTGGCGTTTGCCTGATGCGTGAAAAGAGATCGCAGGCAGTGTCTGCAAGTGTTTAGAGCAGCCCAACCCACGGAGGTTATTGTTTGCAGGTTGGTGCCTTCCCTAGCTAGCTCATCCGCAGCGCAGTTTCCGAGATGTCACAGTGGCCAGGAACCCATATTATGCTTAGATTGCAATTTTCAGCTAGTTTGTGAGGGTTTTTCTGCACTTCAATGCCACTAGTGACGAGGTGTTACTGCATTGCAGGGATTTTATGGCAGCTTGGCTGTCAGCGAAAATTGAAATAGAATTGGTCACCTGCAGGTTAGGAAGATAAAGGTCTGCTTCCCAGATAGCTATGAGTTCAGCCTGAAAAACACTGCAGTGGTCGGGTAAGCGAAAGCTCTCACTAAGATTGAGCTTCTCCGAGAATATTCCGCTGCCGACTCTGTTGTTTAGTTTAGAGCCATCTGTAAAAACGGAGATGTCGTGAGATCCCGGCTCCTCGCCGTTTGCCCACTCGTTCCCCTCTGGAGTTCTTGTGGAAAATTTGTTGTCCCAGCAAGGAGACGATGTTGTATGGTCCAATTTCAAAAAGATTACGGGAACTTGCTTCAGGATCCGGGTGTGACGAAACCTGCAGTCCCTCCATGGTTCGATAGCGTTGAGCCTTGCCTCGTTGCAGGAGGCACAGTATCTACCATATAGATCAGTTGGGAGAAGGAATAATATGGTTTCAAGAGCTTTGGTGGGAGTGGGGGGGAGGGCACTGCTGGTAAGCATTGCTGCCGTCCTCTGCGCTCTCGTTACTTTGCTCTTGTTAGATTCGATATCGAGTGCAGTCCACCATACGGTGACGGCGTAGAAGAGTATGGGTCTCACCACTGCCGTGTAGATCCAATGGACTATGCGTGGATGGAGACCCCACCTTTTTCCAATTGCCGACTTACAAGCGTAGAGAGACATTGTGGCTTTCCTGGAACGTTCCTCCACATTTCGCTTCCAGTCTAGCTTCCTGTCTAGAATAACTCCGAGATATTTAACCTCGTTAGAGAGTTTGATTTCCCTCCCATTTAGGGACGGGAGGGTAAATTACGGTATAATGCATTTGCGGGTAAAAAGCACGATCTCAGTTTTTTCACTGCTGATGCTGAGTCCGCATTCCCTAGACCAAGTGTTTGTTAGATTAAGAGCATTTTGCAATAGTTCCCCAAGCACTGGAAGGTGTTTGCCGGTAACTGGTAAGGCTATGTCGTCGGAATATGCAATGAATTGGCATCCGGTTGTACAGATAACAGAGCGTTCACCGTCAGGTTCCATAGTAGTGGAGAAAGAACGCCCCCTGGGGGGTTCCTCTGTTGGTATGCCTTATTAACGATGAGTTGCCCAGTTCAGAGATAATGCTTCTCTTGTTTAGAAGGAGCTCCACGAATTTCACAAGAGGCTCTTCCACCTCTAGTGAACGCAGAGATTTTGTGACCGCTGCTGGGAGAAGGTTGTTGAAGGCTCCTTCTATGTCGAGAGAGATACTTTAAAGGCAAGACCCTTCTCTATCTTAGTAGTGATAGCATGTAGCGCTGTCTCTACGGATTTGCCCTTAGAGTAGGCGTGTTGGTTGTTGGAGATTAGTGCCTTATTTGCCGATCGTCTAATGTAGGCGTCCAGCAATCGTTCTAGAACTTTTAGGAGGAAGGAGGTCAGACTTATTGGTCTGAAATCCTTTGGAGAGTTGCCCGATATCCTGCCTCCTTTGGTTATGAAGACTACCTTTGCCTTGGTCCATTCCGTGGGGAATATAGACCAGCTTGAGGCAGGCCTTGTAGATTTTACAGGGATGCACCTTAACGTTAAGCTAATCGTTTATCAAAAAATGTCCACCGTTTCCGTTGAAACACTTCGAAATATTATCGATAAAGAAATTATCAAGATAAATTGTATCTCGTTTTTAACCGAAACGAAAAGCTTTCGTTAACGTTAAAAACGTTATCAAAAATGTGATACTTTATGTTTGAATTGTGCTGGCAATGCTATAGCCATGGTGAAGCCGTAAGGTGGTGACAGCGAGCGGACATACACACAAACTCCATGTAATTTGTTTGTGTAATTCGTTGGTAGTAATGTCAAAAATACTCTGAGAAATGTTCGTACTGTCAAAATTCATGGGAAAAGTTGCAATCAGCTTGGCTAATGCTTTCAGCTTTAATGACTCCGCCATCAATCAGCTTTGCCAGCATAGTTTGAAATTAATAATCAACATAAACGATTTGATTTCGTTTTGATATGGCAGAAAACGAAACAAAATCATTTCGTTAATTTGACGTTCTTAACGTTAATAAACGAAACGAAATGACTTTGTTTCGTTTATTAACGTTAATTATCGTAACGAAATAATATCGGTTCGTTGGTTAAGCATGCCTGAGATTTTAGCTAGCAGTGGGCTTATAAGATCGCTTGCAGCTTGCAACTCGCTTGCATTCCCGGAGATTTGAAGGGTTTAGAAGACTTGATTGCCCATATAACTCCTTTTTCGCTAACTATGTGGTCCCTCCCCTGGGTTAGATTGCGTGTTTAAGAGGTATGGTTGAGAGGTGCAGCCTGGAAAGTGAGTGCTGACCAGGGTATCTAGAATTTCCGTACTAAGAGTGGCCCATTCTCCGTTCGCTGTGCGAATGCAGCTGGGAGGTATGGGGTTTTTGAAGAGGACCTTTCGTAGGCGATTGGCCTCTGAGACTTCTTCGATGTCATTGGTGAAGTTCTTCCAGGAGTCCCTTTTGGCCTTCTGGATTGACTTCTTGAAAGATTTTAAGGCGTCCTTATAATGGGACCAGATTCCAGTTCGCTTAGCCTCGTTAAACAGTTTTCTGCTGTTTTTCCTGAAAAACAACTAATGAAACCAGTTTTTTGATATCACCAATGTTTTGGCTTTAAAAATGTAATCTCTGCAGCGAATCGCTCCAATTTCGACCTAGCTCAGAACTGTCGCATATGGAGACGGCATCAGTTCTAATTATTTTTGTAATACCGACTGTTTTTCTTATTTGCTTGGTTTCAGGTTTACAGTCCAAGAATATCAGAAAAGAAGAAAAGTCGAAACGCCGGCGTAAAAAAAGGCATTTTTCTGATAATCTTGGACTGTAAACCCGAAACCAAACAAATTTGAAATAGTTCTAATTATGTTCCTCCGCCGTGCTTTCTGCTGACACATTTAACATTAAGATCCTCTACGAAATGACAATTGTCCCCTTTGCAGACCTTTTGAACGCGTTCTTCGCTAGTTAAGATGTAGATGGTTCTGAAATAGTTGCTGTCTTTGATTAATTAATTTGAATACATGTAGCTCATCCTTAAGCACTGTTGGTACAAGTTTTGCTATGAACAGTCCCGTGATGATTCTTATTAGCACCAGTTCGGAGGTAGTCATTAAGCCTGTAGTGGGAAACTGGTGCTTTGCTTCACTTTTCAATTTTCTGTAAGTAATAAGGTGCATAGGTTTCTTATTTTATATTTCAGCGAGGCTTCTTGCTTCCACTCTCTTTGCAGCCATATTCCAATTTGAGCTAATAAGAATATCTAGCACCTTAGTATACCGTCGGTGTAAATCAGAAGTCGTCAGCTAGTGAACAAATTATTCGTCTTCATTTCACACATATCATTACTCTTTTTCTAGTTGTTGCATGTGTCTTGCCTCGTTTCTCGTTAACCAACAACTAAGCCACCACCACTACGATGGTAATAATTTAGCCAAAACAGTCACAATTTCAATTTTGCTGATCACTGGTGTAAATATACACTTCAATTTGATTGCTGGTTACAAGTAACACATTGTTTACGAATAATTCTCACAAGAAGCTTCTAATCAATTGTACACAATCAAATACAAATAAGAAAACACACTCACATACACACATCACGCTCCCAAGTGCACATTGCTTGGGAAAACAAAATAAAAGTGTCATTTACACAACATAGAAATAGTAAACGAAGGTAAACAATTTACTAAGGAAAAACAATAAAACGATAAGTGGCAACGTGTTCTCTCTTAAGTACATAAGTATGTATAAGTTGTTACATAGAACTGCCGCAAGCACTTAAGTTACAAGCGCCTACGCTTATGCTACAACCTATGCTTTCGAGAAGAGAGTATATTATACTTTTTCATTGTATTACATAATAGCCGATTTTTATACCTTTCATGAACATGAAATGGTATATTAACTTTGGTCCGATGTTTGTAACGTTGAGAAATATAGAAGGTAGACTCACCATTAAGTATACCGAATTGATCAGGGCGACGAACTGAGTTGATGTAGCCATGTCCGTCTGTCCGTCCGTCTGTCCGTTCGTCTGTCTGTTTGAACGCAAACTAGTCCCTCAAATTTTGAGATATCTCAATGAAATTCGGCACAAGGATGTATTTTTGTATTATATTAGACACTTGTCGGATCCGGTAGGATCGGACCACTATAACATATATCTCCCATACAACCGATCGTTCAGATAAGACGATTTTGGTCATTCCTGCCGCAATTAAGAAAGTATAAACCTGAGACTCGGTTATATATATTCTAATATATCATAGAATATATCCTGAAAAAATCACTTTGATCGGAGCTATATATAGCTATATCCCATACAACCGATCGTTCAGATAGAAAGATTTTTGGACATTTCTCCCTTAATTTAGAAAGTATAAACGTGAAACTCGGTGATATATATTCTAATATATCATAGAAGATATCCTGAAAAAATCACTTTGATCGGAGCTATATATAGTTATATCCCATACAACCGATCGTTCAGATAGAAAGATTTTTGGACATTTCTCCCTTAATTTAGAAAGTATAAACGTGAAACTCGGTGATATATATTTTAATGTATCATAGAAGATTTTCTGAAAAAATAACTTTGATCGGAGCTATATATAGTATATATCCCATACAACCGATCGTTCAGATAGAAAGATTTTTGGCCATTTCTCCCTTAGTTTTCAATACAAAAACGTGAAACTTGGTGATATATATTCTGCTATATTATAGAAGGTTTCCTGTAAAAATCATTTCGATCGGAGTTATATATAATATATATCCCATACAACCGATCGTTCAGATAAGGGGGTTTTTTGTAATTTTTTATTTTATATTTATCTTAAAAATCGTTTAGGTATGTACGTCTGTTCACTATATATTTCTTATCTTATACATCCGATTATTTGGAGATTATAAACGGGATAAGATTATTCTTCAGCCCCATTCATGAAAGGTATGAAGTCTTTGGCACAGCCGAAGGCAGTCCCGTCCTTACTTGTTTTAAACTAAGATAAGTCCACTTTTGGAATTTCAAGCTGTGAGGTATCTTTTTTTTAAATGTCTACTTATGTACATATATACTTGCAAAAAAAAAAATACACATAACTTTTGTCTGTGTTTTTCGAAAAGAAGGATGCGCTATTGGTCTTATGTTTTACCTGCATATATGCGTACATACATATATAAGTAAATCAATATATACATATATATGATGGTAGGCACCTAGCCCAAAAGAAAACATTAACCTTTTCTCACATATTTGTTCACAATTTGCGAAATCGTTGAGCAAATAGACAAGCGAAAACTCTAAACGAATAAAATTGAGTTGAAAAAACTGAAAAAGGAAACGTGTATTATATTTGTATTTGTACCTGTGTGTATTTGAATTTTTGTTTTTGTATCAGTACAAATATTTTGACAACTTTAGAGTTAATCGTTACAAAGTTGAACAAACAGAAACAAAAACAAAAAATAAATACCTACATATATTGTTATATATAACACATACAAACGTATACACAATCACTATTGTTAACAGATAAAACAACACTAATTCAAATACAAATACAGACACAATTTCAATTGCTTAGATAGAAATCGGGTCAATTGGCACGCGTCGTTTCGCTTCATAACATTTTGTCGACAATTTTATATTTGTACGTTTGTTGGTTTGTTGGCTTCGTTCAATTTCACCTTTGTGTCACCACCGGAAGCGTCCCAATGACCTGTTGTTACTTTGCTTCGTCTGACAGAAGACAAACAGTTCGATTTGAACTTCAATTTGTAAATTGACTGTTGTCTGTCCTGCCGCTTGATTTGATGACATCCTCATTGAATATCATACGAAATTATAGTTTGAGTTGATGAGGGTTTAAAGGTTACAAATATGAAGGAAGAAGGGAGAAATCAATTTATAGATAAATAAACATGGAAATTTTGTTCAATATGCAGAGCCTCCAAAACTGTAGAAAATGTATTTAAGGCATATAACTTTTCAAATTTCCATTAAAAACTATTAAATTTTAGATTTTCAGACATTTTTTATGGCATGTCGCTGTAGATGTTTTTTTAAGGAAAACGGCTATGTGTCGAACTCATTTTTCTGAATAGCATTGCGATGGCGGCAGCCTTAATAATATGTGGCTTATGAGCACCCGATTTCTATGTTTATGCAACTGAATATAACACGCTATAAGACGTACCGGTTGTTCTTTTAAAGATTTATCTGGAAGGCTTGTCCTGCATTAACTTTTTGGCTCCTAGAACCCTATCGTTGCGGAAGGGACGGATATTTCAAGGATCGATGGTACTATAGGGAGTATTAATACATTTAAATATTTGCGGTTGCTCGAAATACTCAGTTCAAAGACAATTGAGGCTTTCAAGGTTCACAATGCAGTGTGTCTGCAAGCGCGCGCTTCTTTCGGGAAGGAGGGAAGCGATTTGTTGGTTTTCTGTTAGGAAAAAGAGCCGTGGCTGCATTTAAGGAGTTGTGTAGCATAACCTCACCTACCCGTGTCGATGCTCTGGCGAGATCTCCTCACCAAATGGGGGCTTTGGATGACCTAAAAGGTTAACTGTGGTTATATAAAATCGTTCCCGTGCCGCTCGGAGCATACAGGACAAATATTCGGCAAAGTACCATCAACATCGATAACCAAACCTTTGGGGAGTCTACTTATCGCTTCAAGAAGAAAAAGAAGATATATATCGCCACGATTCGTATCAATTTAATGTTTCAGTTTCCATGATGTAGAATCTCTCAACGGGTTGAGATTAATCAACTGCGCCACGTCTCGAAACATGGTCATTCTTGTACACTAAGAAACTCGGTTTTGTTCTGGTTAAAGAACATGAAACTACGTTGATCACGGAGAAATCGACCACAGCTTCAATGAACAGCTTCAGTTTCGCATTCTATGAGTTTCAATAGATATTCGGGCCTTGACTTTATGCCAGCTAAGATTCCCGCTTGATCCTATCTTCAGAAATTCAAGAAACTGCACTAGTAACTCGATAATAACTACATTAGGTCAACTTCCATCAAACATTTTGAAGCAACCACGATTCGCTGAAAGAAATTACCTTATGGCGTATTCTTTTCTAAAAAACAAAAGTATACCCGAATGTTAAACTTTAAACTGTAACTTTTGAATCATGTACATATATTATCTAGAGATTTCAAAAAATAGCTTATTCTGGGGAAAATATTTTATGAAAGGTATACACAAATCGTTGAGGAAGCTGACAGGAACGAAAAGGAGAGACATTATTTCCAGAAATGAAAACACAATTAGTCTTAGAGAGTAGTCATCGTGTGAACGACAGTTCTTATCTTCAAAACATTTCGTTATCCTTGTAAATTCAGTTGTTGGAAGTCAAATATAAATATGGCAATTAATGATTATATTTATTAGATAATAAATTTGAATTACTGAGCTTATTACAAGATTATTTAATTAGCTTATTAGTAACACTAGACGGCAATATAAACAAGAAGGTCCGTTATTGCAATTAACGGCGTGAAATCTGTTCAATTATAATATTAGTCGCAACAACAATAGCAACAAATTCCTTATTGACATTAATTAGAAAGGCACCACAAACAGATTTCACTCAATATGAAAGCCCAGGATATTATTACACTTCATAATAAGTAAATGGTTAAATTTTAATATAGCAAACAACAGATGGAAGCCGTTGCTTTGTCATACAAACATTCATACATAGTTTATTGTTATTGTTTTTGCCTGTGGTTCATACGTACGTACTCGTAGCCTAATTGTGGCGCGTATACGCAGTGCGGTAATTTCATTATTGGCAGCTTTGATTGCCCCAGCTTAGGCCAATAATGGAGTCATGGTCGGTCATGGAGATAAAGCTAAACATGGTAGCTAAACGCACACATATGCACATACACATAATACAAAACAAAGTGTACGCTATTCCTGCTGTCATAAGGAACGCAGCGCTATATTGGACGATTAAATCGTAAGCTCGTACAACTGCCAAAGTCAACAGTGATTCGGCTCAAAATGGAATACGTAGAACCAACAACAAACCCAGCCTGCACACAATCTCAACGACGCTTTTGGCTGTAACTAACATTCACTTCAATTCAGCAGCTAAGTCGCCATTAAGCTTTCCTTGGAAATATTCATGTAAAGCAATGAACGGGTACGGATGTATGTGTGTATGTACTTACGCACATTTCCGGTGCTATTACTGTGTTAGACTTGAAACTTCCTAAAAGCATAAAATGGATACAAGTTGCTTGGCGTGGAATGATATCCTTAGAGAAATACATGCAATGTTAGTCTACCGCGTTGTATGTTGCTGTTGTTATCTTTTCATTATTATCTCATTTGAGTGCAACAACAGCACAAACAAGCAAGCTTTTAGGGGCTGAAGTGAGATTTATATGGCCGAGCAAAAAACGAGACATATGTAATTATTATGACGTTAATTTGTTGTTTTATGATGTGGAAAATTATGAGATTTATTACAATTTGTTACGAGCAAATTACTTTCTCTCCCGCCCGCTTTAGTTTTGTAAAACTTCACCTAATGCGCGTTGTCTACTTTCTTACATGATGATAAATGTATCCGTTAATTACAAATCTAAAAATCATGTTTTCGCTTCTTCAATTAGTTTAAGTTGGCGCGATTTGTCATTCAAGTGATATCTAAAGTTGTTGTTGTTGTCTAATAATTATCTATGCTTATTTTTTTATTTTATGTTTGTTTATTCTCATAATTGCGCCACATTGTACTGTTTTCTTACGGATTTTAGCGAATTAAATAACTTCTCTGTTATTGGTATATGCGATCTCCTGGCCAATTGATAGGTAATTAGTGTTCGACAGTTACTAATGAAAGTGTTGTCATGTTGTGTAGGAGCAACAACAACTAATTATGATAGTTGCAAAGAGCGGACTGCTGATTTTGCATTAACGCATTTTTTGCAAGGAGTTATTTAAATTTTTGTTTTTATCAAGTGTTTGGGAAAAAATTCAAGCAACTCGACATCAGGACGGACAAGGCAACATCTGACTTACCTTGTAAGTCTTTTCTCTCGGGAGTGGTATTTGAACCCGCACTCCTGCGATAATCGTAATGTTTACAAACGCACATTGTTCAGCTGCTCGTATTTTTATTTTAAGTCTTGTGCATAGATAGCTAGCATAGTCTAATATATATATATATGTGAAAACTATTAAGACACTCACAGCATTTTGAAAATTAATAACCAGATTTTTGTAAATACAGAGTTCGGGCTTTAATCATTTGTTAAGATCACCTCGTTTCACATAGTGAAGTGATTATTAGATTAGGGACCCCTCACAAATTAGTTAAAAATATTAATGAAAGGTGAATTTAAATGAGAATTGAGTATAAAAGAAAATGAAATAAAAACCAACAATGCTCATTAAAATATGAAGCCTTTATTTTCTACCTACAATGTTTCCATTCACACAACTTGTTTACATATTTACACCATAATCAGCCAATGAACCTGCAGGAAAAAGGAAAATGTCCTTTGAATAAGTGAGCGCTATTTTGAGCTCATGGGAAGCCACAATTTTTTTCTTCCAATCCATTTCATTTTTTCTTTTTCTCTTTCAAGTGGCGGTTAATGAAAAGCGCATTAGCAAACATTAAAAGAATAAATGTATAAAAAAGCAAATGAAGCAACACAATATATGAATGCGTTCTTCTGAATGAATGCATGAACGAATGAATACAAGAAAATTGAAAGGATTTTACAAAAAGTGCATCAACTCGATGAAAACAAATTTTTTAATTGATGTGCAACGATAAAGAAAACGATGAAGAAAATGTCCAAACAAAGGGACATGTGAATGAATAGGTATGAAAGGTTATTGAAAAGAGCACGAAAAAGAAATACACACAGACATTGAAATTAATTGGGCTTGTATCTATGAAAAGCCATGAGTAACATTCTATATACATATGTATATACTATATAGTCGAATAAATAGCAGATAAATATCTTAACAATGAAATTAAATTAATTGCAAAAACATGAAATATTTCTATGGATGGGTGTCCAAATAATTGGTTAACAACAAAAAAGGAAATTTCTTCTATAATTTTTAATTAAAAATATTCATTCATGTATGTGTATATAAATAGCATTGCCCTAGCACAACGCATATTCAAAGTGAATAAACCGCTAGAATATATGAAGCCTATTGCAATACCCCGGTTTCTGAGAATGGTTCAGCATCTCGTTTCTGTCGTTAATTGGGAGTACTTCCTCATCACTATTTAGCAGAGGAACAGAATGGAAGTAGATAAGGAAGTGACTATGAATAATAAAAAGGAGAAAGGGTGGGACGAAGCGAGAAAAAAGCGGACGAAGAAAGAAAATGAGAGCGAAGAAGAAAATCTGTCGGTTTTGCTAGTATAGAGTATGTTAAACTGTTATACGGAAAAACTAAGGACATTGGAAATACGCTACATTAGAATTATTTTTTCCAGCTAAGAAATATGCAGCAAACTTTCGCGAATTTGAGAAAATTCAACTTACTTTCTCTAAAAGTCTCTTTACCGTATATTTTTTATTCTGAAAATGTAAATAAGATTCTCCTTAAGCTAATTTCAAATATTCAGTAGAAGTTAAAACACTTTTATTAATATTTAGGAAGTTCTGGTGTTCTAAATCCAAGCAATTAATTACCGAAATTTCATTAAAATTTTATTCGAACCTGTTGACATTTGCCAAATGCTTAAACTTATTAGTAGTGTTTTTGACCTCTTAGGTGAAGACTGGCTTCTTTCTCATTTTAAAGCAAGAAATCATTTTGGCAGAAGACGATAGATTGGGACGGGATAGCACTATTTGAAACCTGCAAAAAATTAGTTAAGGACATGCCCAATAGAATAGGCAAAGTTATACAAAACATTGAGGAAATAGCGGTGATTAAGAATACAGTGCAGTAAGGAATTATAATTGAATGGTTGATTTGGAAAAAAGTTTCATTCACCTATTATTTTGACCAACGAAATCGATTTATTGTGATAAGCTATAATGATTTCCATTTATTTACTATGAGGCACTAAAATTATTAATACTACCATACAAAATTCGTTTTCATTTGCAGAATCTTGTAATAATAGAGAAAAAATCAGTGTACCTAATATTTTGTCCATAAGCGTAGATAAATATATACTTAATATCTACCTTCGATTCTAAACAAATACAAAATTGATTCAACACCTTAAATCACGACTTCTTTTTGTAACTTCATGTACATAATTTCCTGTGGCCCTTCTTTTGCTTTTTCAACATGACGAATGGTTGCTATAAATTGTACGAGGTACGCAGAATTTTGGAAAGCGGAGAATATGAGGAAATAAAATAAACTGGCATTCGTTTAGTTTGCGGTTTGGTTATAAATGTTGGTGACGTTTCAACACTTTTAACATAGCTTAATGGGAAAAAGTGAAAAGCCGCAATGCTAAAAAATTAGTGTGAACATTTCTTTCTTAACTTCGCAAATTTAAACAAAACATAAAATTTTTTATACGAGGCGCTTGTCAAAGTAATACTTAATGTCATTTTATTTATTTTCAAAAGTTATGCCCTGAGCTGGCTGGCCACACGCCTAGCAAACAAAAGTAAACAGGGGCGACAACAATAACTTTTACTTACAGCACTTAGTGATATTTTTCATTTTTTTTTTTTCGTTGTTTAACGTACCAAAAAAGCCGTTGTGTAGCATAAAGAGGGCAGTTGTAGGTGTGCAGCAACAACTTTCTGAAACCAGACAAAAATTAGACTTTGTATATGCCGCGCGCCTAGAACAAAGCACAACATAACTATATTCGCAAAATTCTCACGTTATGGCAAAAAAATAAGAAACTAGCGTGAAACCTGAGCAGCAATAAATCAAAAAAAATTATGCGAAAATTCAAAAATGTATCGCAGTGTGAAAAAACAAAGAATTTTTAAAGCCATAGCTTGTAAGCTCTTAAAAATGCATGCAACAGGAGTAAGGAAAGGGTGGAACAGAACATTATATACTCAGCTTCGAGATTTTATCGTACAGTTCTTTTCGTTTTAGTTCTTTGACATTGAGTATTATCAAGACAAGGCATGTTTATTAACCGATTTTCCTTCATTTATTGGCAATATTTCCCGTTATAAAGCAAATAAGTGATATAAAACCAGGAATCCATTAACACAAAGTTATTTTGAAAAAAAATGTACTGGCTGCTATGCTCATTTACGATTCTTTTAAAACCATTTTATATAGACGTGGGTGTAGCTCTAAACTAGTTTTGTTCATTTTTAACATTTTCATAGTTATATGGAAAGTACGTGCACCGAATGGTAGGTGAACTCCTATTGGAGTTACGACTAGTGAAACGTTAAAGAATGCTTAGTCTGAAAAGCTGTGCTATTTTTTATTATATAAGCTCTTTGGAAGTAAAATGTCATTGATTGCTTATTGGTTTTGTCTACGATACTTTTAAATATCTTTTCTATAGAAGTGACCGTGGTGCTCCACCGTTTTCATTTTTCAGGCTAATTGATAGCTTTAACGGTTATTGATTCATACAAATAATGATTGTAAAATTGATTGTTTCAGAAGTGGGCATTGCCACTCCCATTTTATAAAATTTCCAAATTTGGTTATCGTAGGTGCATTATTCAGTTTTTATGTGCTATCCAAAATTGTATATATGTAAATAAAAAGTGGGCGTGGTTATAGTTCGGTATTATTTATATTAAAAAGCGATGGGAGGTGAGTGACAGTAAACCTAAATACCGAATTTCATCAAGATACCTTGAAATTTACTAAAGTTATCGTGTTCACGGACTGACGGACGGACTGACGAGCGATCGTGGCTACATGAATTTCTTTTTTCACCGCATAGATATATATGTGGAAGTATATATTTATCTCAGTTAGTTTATGCCGTTACGGATTACCGTTTTGCGAACAAAATTAATAGAGTTATTTTGTTTTGTGGATTTTTCGACAAGGTGGATAAATGATGTATATTGGAATGATTTTCCGTCATCCCTTGTCAAATTTGGTTTCGGCACTGATGATGGCATAACGCCGAAACCGGTTTGTCTCGAAACCAAATTGTGCAAGGGATGACGGAAAATCGTTCCAATATACAAAATTAATATACTTTTTGAACTTTGCTCGGCCGAGTATACACATTTGTGTGTCGGAGAAAAGCAAAAATATTGAAAAAGTGTTAAACTTTAAGAGCTGAATTCACATATTTGTATGTGTTTCAGTTTTTATAGCACTAAAACTTGATAGGTGCTTTTTATTGTGCAATATTAATAAACAAATTTAGGTTTAACAGAAAACTGAAAGAATCACTCATCACTTGTAGTTACTACAAAACCTAGTTTGTGGCGAAAGTCTAGAAATGAAATTGAAATATTTTATCAAAATCCAAAATTGCGTTTGAACCAATTTCATATCAAAAAGTGATTTAATGCTAGCTGGATGCACCCCCAATACTGAATAATTTAATAACATAGTTTTAACGAATATTAGCAACACTAAGGGAGAAGAGACGCACAAACACATGCAGATATCTTATCTGAGATGCTCCCAAAAGTATGCAATTATAATTGTAGAAGGGTCGCTCACAAATACACGCGCATATGAGAGCTATACACGTGCATCTGTAGCTATAATTATATAGCACTAACTAGTAAGTTCTGGAAATGGAAGCGCCTAGAAATATGTGAACGAGGAAACCAGACACTATGAAAGGCGGCACCAGTAGCGGCGCGACACTCAGTTTCATTTAAGCAAGCTATTGGTTGTGATGTATCAGTGTTATTGTGAAGTACTTTAATAAAGGCCATTTTGCATTATTAAATATTGGATTTATTTATTCAACAATTTAGCGATACGAACGTTAGTAGAAAGTTGCGAATAAGAGGATTTGCAGTAAATCCGTTTCAATAATAATAGTGGATGTGTGCTTTTAGGCGCACAAAACGCGTTTTATTTTTTAAATCGATTTTCAGCGTTAGCTTTAATTTGGCTCTGAGTGAAAATCAGTTCATTGAATAAAAATATTTGTAGGTTATTTAAAGTTTTGTTATTCTAGTCTCCGCGCGTTAAGAGCCTCTGTTTGGTTTCGAAAATCTCTTAAAGAATATTTCGTGGCCCTGAGTGCATGCAGTATTTAATTACGTAGTACTTAGGCTACACCTGACGTTGTATACTTTTGCGGAGGGTTTTAAAATAACTGGATTGATTGTTACTATTTTAGTTTTATGAGAAGAATTTAAATTACTTAATTACTGTTTATAAAAGTTTCCAACAAAAAAAAACCTTTTATTTTTCGATCGAAACATAAACATTTTTATTAAACAGCGATGTTTATAATAAAACTTATTTATAGCCGCTACTATCCTTTTTAGTTGAAAAAAATGTGTATGTTCATTCCCTTGAGTTCCTGTCAGTTTTAAATTTTATAAAAAAAATCTTGATTGACTTAATATTCCGATATTACTATCTTATAATATCACAAGAGCAGTCAAGCGAAAATATTTTATACCAACAACACCTTTCTTGTATATATTTTACGTAATTCTTCACATCGAAAAGCGTCAACTTCACATGTAAGCCCTGTAAATATACATATATGCTTATATTTATCTACACAAAAAAAAAAAAACATAAAATAAAACAGCAACCATAACAAGTAACCATAAAGTGAAACAGAAACGCACACCGAGAGTGTTGCTGATCGACGCTTGGTCAAGGAACACAAACGCCAGTTAAGCGATGAATATGCGACGATAATCACATCATGTGTTCTTGATAAAACGTAAAAAAAAATAACAAGGGAGTAAAGGAGCAAGCGACAGGTGCCAACTTTGTAAATACGCAAAATCAAGGTTTTGGATTAAAAAGTACAATAAGCTTTACTCTTATACAAACAAACTTAATATATCTATAAGCCTGCTTCTATGAACCTCTTCACGCGCTTACACCTCAGCTCGCCCATCACTTCTTATTCATATATTAACTGTGACCCCTTGAAGGATTTAAACTTTTGATGTTCTTTTTTATAACTGAGGTCATCGCATATGACCAAGTCATTTTTTATTTGCTCGTTATTGTAGTTGATTGTGTTCTATGCGTCGCCTGTCTGTCGTTCTGTCTGCTCTCTTATGCTTAAATACAAACAAATATAACAGACATTCATTCATAGTTCTGGAAGCGCGATATGTGCATGTCCGTTGCAAACTTGTCAATTTGTCACTTGTTTCGCATTTTTTAGTTTTTTTTATTGTGGAATATATATAACAATGACCATAACAACAATAAAAAGTGTCATGTGGATGATGCGCCACACAATATGCTACATATCTGACAACAAACGTGGGCACACTCCCCTTGTTCCCTCTCTACACGTAACTTTTCCACTCGGCTAGGAGCTAACGCGCGGAAGTATGCGGAAATTGACTTTTAAACATGCACACACACATTTGCAGCGAGAGTTTGGTGAACATTTTTTTACTATTATTAAAATTACTGAGAAATTCCAGTTGACAGGGGTCAGTTGGAGTAAACGTATGCTGCGCTCTTTTGCCTTGACACAATAACTGAAAAACGTATGACTTGGTCGACGAAATATAGCTTTTTCGTGGCAACGTTTTGTGCCTTGTTATTGCGCCACTTGAGTGATTTATTATTTTAGTAAATATTAAGTGTAAAAGCTTTGAAACGTTTAAATCAATGAAATAAAATTGAATGTACGCATTAATGAATATGAAAACATTAAGAGGCAAAGTATTGTAACGAATTTACTTCAATTTCCCTTATTTGAAATCTTCCGCTAACGTTCGTATCGCTAAACTGTTAAATAAATAACACCACTATTCAATAATGCAAAATGGCCTTTATTAAAGTACTTTCAAACTATAACACTGCTACTGCTCGACAGATGGAATGCTTAAATCAAAACTGATTTTCGCGCCTCTACTGTTGCTGCTTTTATACTGTGTGATTTCCTCGTTGCATCTTCTAGGCGCTTCCAGAATTTACTTAGTTACTGGCATATAATTATAACTACAGATGCACGTGTGTAGCTCTCATATGCGCGTGTATTTGTGAGCGACACTCCCACAATTACATTTGCATACTTTTGGATCATCTCATATAAGATATCTGCATGTGTTTGTGCGTTGCTTCTCCGCTGCGTGTACGTACAAATGTGTAGACGTAATGATTGATTCGTTTATTTAGATACATAATGATTGATTTATGGATGTGCACACAAGTACCTCTTAGCATCGGCTTAGAGATGACAGTACCCCTTATTGTTGCTAATATTCGTAACAGTATTTTACTTGTAACTCGTAAATTATGCACAATTCTGGGTGTTTAATTAAGGGTGTTAAAAATATTTTTTCTTCGTTCGAAAAAGTGCCCTTGTGACTAACCAAATGTTTGCCGCTTTAACAAAATCGCAATAAATCTTCAAAATAATACTAGATGCTCCTCAAAGTATGCAATACCTAACACATACGGTGGAAATGTGTGATTAGTTTGGAAGTCGTTCAGAACTTGTCGCAGGCGATCACGCAACTAGTTAATACCGCTTTCGATCTATTTATATAAAATGAAATGCTCCCTTTTGTTCGGAAAAATCCTATGAAGGGACTAATTCATCAAGGAATTGTCCCTCCTATCGCGTTTGGGCTACCCTTTTTGCTGCCTCAAGATCTAGAAGCTGTTTCGGCCCTTATATTAACCTGGAGTATTAATCTGTGGAGCGCAACTGATGTCACTGACGAGACCTAACTTATAAGCATGTTATACCAAAAAGTAAACGGTATTCTGTAAGTAAGTTCATAGCTAGCCAAAGGTCCTTTACCTTTGGTAATATTAGTAAATTTGCTGGTCTAATGCAGTGGTGCACAAAGCCAAATGAACTTCAAATAAATTGAAGTACAAGCGAAAAATTATTCTCCATGCGACATGTAGGTGAACGCCGAATAAATTTTCGACGCCCTACGAAGCTATTGAGGGCATCTCTGGTCTAATGTTATAAGACTTATAGACACTTAACACTACGGACTCAAACAGTCTATGTGAGGTCCTTATGCACCGGCCAGTTCAATCTATAGACACTTGGTGTCACGCCTTTCCAGCTTAGCTGATCAGCTGTAAATCCCACCCCTTTTTTCCTATTTGGGACGTCATCTCCAAAATAGTCGTGTTTTTTGCAGAGATGATTATCATAGCAAAATTATACTCCGAAGGCCCATCATCACTTTAGTCAAGAAACTTCGATTAGTAAAGCTATCACACTATCTAATAAGAGGCTATAACTGTTATTACAACTTGATAAGAAACTGAAGGTGCAAACCACAATTTTTGCAGTAAGCCTTTCTACTGATCGACTGATCTAAATTCAAACAATCGAAACCGAAATTGGAAATCTACATAAATCTGAAGTTTTGGGGAATCGAAATCCAACATCACAGTAATACATACAGCTCAATCAAAATTTTTAAGAGTACAAATTACATGTCAACCTAATAAAACCGCACTGCGTTTTTTTATCGCACGCAAACAACCGGCGTTTTTTGCTCTAACCCAGATAAGCATGCGTTGCGACATTGTAAAGCATGTGTGCAAACGTCAAATCTAAATGACACGCAAAACAAAAATTGGAAATCGAGTTAGCTTTTTACGCAGCAAATTCAATTTGGGTTGCTCTCATACAAGTTGTATGTGCATGAGACATTTTTGACAGAAAATGACTTGCGTGCGTTTATATTAGGTTGGTATGTTAAGTATTTGTAGAAAATTATTTTCATTTTATGCCATTACATATACACAAAGACGTTGCATTTAAAAATATTTATTATATCAAAATTTCAAATAAATTAATTTAAACAAAATGTCGCTCCATAGATGTTTAGCACCAAATTAAGGATACTTTAGCAATAATTCTATTTGTTATAAGAGCAGGCTATCATAAACTAAAGAAGGTTAATCTCTGCTTTGAAAATGACATATTGTACAAAACGAAAAAAGTTTATTTGCATGAGTAAAGTGCATGTGTGAATAATCTTTATAAATAATTAACACACAAGAACAAAACAAAACAATTAAGAAGGCAAGAAAAAAATGCACTTCATAAACACATAAATTGTTTTGTATTTACATACATACATGAAAAGAGAAACAAATGAATACATATTCGTATGGGTAAAGAATTACGGCGGCCGCCGTGGTGTGATGGTAGCGTGCTCCGCCTACCACACCGAAGATCCTGGGCCCACGCCCCGACAAAGCAACATCAACATTTTAAAAACAAGTTTTTTCAATTCGAAGAAAATATCGCCCCTCGGCAGTGTTTGGCAAGCACTCAAAGTATATTTCTGCCATGAAAAGGTTCTCAGTGAAAATACATCTGCCTTGCAATTTGTAGGGAAAATTAAAAAAGGAACAAGATGCAAATTGGAAAAGAAGCTCGGCCTAAAATTTCTTCGGAGGTTATCGCGCCTTACATTTATTTATTTATTATTATTATGTATGTATATGCACACACGATTAAGCCGTACACAAAATGCCATAAGCAATCATTTTGTAAATAAATTAAACATATTGACTGTTAAAGCTTTTGTGATGTCACAACGTCAATATTGTTCACAAATGTATGTGAGTGGATGTACACTTGTCATCGTCATTCGCCAGCAGTACCCAGCAACTTGCATAGATAGAAGCGTGCCAACAACAAGAAACAATAAAAGCGAGGTGAAGAACATAAAATATCAAATATAAACTACATTAGGGCTTCTTAACTTGTAACTTTGTTCTATAAAGCAAAGGCTTGAGGAAAAATTCCTTTCACGGCTATAGTAAATAATTATTATTTGTTGCTCAACAAAAGTATGTATCTGAGAAAATTGTTAACAGCTTCGCAGTCAGCCACAGCTATGCCCTAAACAGTACAGAAATGTGGGTTTGCGCTGTTTCTTTTGATAATTTCTGAAATAGGAACGGTGCATTACTGAAATTTTTAAAAGCCCAATTCTAAAGAAAATTTTTTAAATACAAATTTTTCAAACACTTCTGCCACTGTGTGTTTTTAATCAGCTGACTGATGCATGACAATAAGAAATAACCAGAAATATGCAAGATGATACTGATCCATTTCTTTGGAGAGAATTTAACAGAGTAGAGAGCAAATTTGAAAAACTTTTAGTCCTAAGATATAAGAAATGGTTAGACGGAGTTAGTTGTCTGAATTTCATAACAAACTTCGTAGGAATCTTTAAGATCAAATCGCCGTCATTCGCTTTCGTCCAATTTCAAAGTAAAAATGTAAGAAACGTGTTTGCAATTTTTCAGCGCTATATGTTTCAAAGGTGTAAAAATCGGTTTAGCACCCTAATGTATAGACGTACTATAGTGTGATGGGAATATTTAAGGAATATTAAGGAATTAGTCGTTTGACATATGTTTATATGTAATATTTGTACATACATATTTACATAAGCATGTATGGTTCTAATTTTTTGAATCTAATACTTTTTCTTTTATCGTTATTTTTTATATTTGATCGCTTAACACGCTCATGGCTTTTTTACATAAGTTGCAGTATTTGGAAAAACTCATTAGGAAATTTTATTTTCTCAGCGCCTGCAAGAAGTTGATATCGAATGATATGACTTTCGATAAGTTCTGTGACTGTTTGTATATCATTGGAATTAACATTGACAATCTTTTTTGGAGCACATCCGAAATTAGATAAATATCTATATATATAGAAAACATCTTAATAGTTTTAGCTAAACAGAATCGGATATTTGTCAAGATGATATTTGTATTGCCTGGGAGTGCGGCCCGCCCGTGAATCTAAACCGTTTTGACCGTAGTTTAGAAATTTCATCAAAATCGGTTTAGTCGTTTAGGACTAGTTCAGTGGAATACACACGCACACGCCACATCAAGCGACGATACTGGTCCTTTGCAACCAAATTACTAATTTTTATTTATAATCTGTTTCTTAATTCGGTTTTTTTTCTTAACCATGTACTACATAGATCAATGAGTTTCTAAAAAAAAGTCTTAAGAAAAATTTAGCGTACGTTTGGGTATGAAATACCGGACTCTCATCTTATACCAGTCTACAGACGATTTTAGTGTCAGGCTCGCAGATATGGCACAAGCAACAATAAACCACTGTACGACGCTTAATTAGCGAACGGAAACTAATTTTTTAGGTAATAATTAGAGAAGTGGGAAGAAAATAACATGTATTTACATGAGTTTTTTATTTTACTTAATTTTCCATACAAATGATTTATTTTATATCTATTCCATTTATTTCATAGATTTAGCAATTATTTACCATGCCTTTTTCTTCATATTTAACTTTAATTGAATCTTAAGCTTTCAAGATTTTTTAATAATCCTACCTGAATTTCTTGAAAATTGGATCACTTCGATAGTCAATATGCAAAGCGCTTTCAAAATAGAACTAAAAAATACCAAAGTTTAATTTACTACATACAGGGTTGGCGTTGTGCTTTTTCATCAGGTAAATAACTTGGCACTCATGGATGTGAATAGCGCGCTCGCTATTGTTGTTGTTTCACAAGTTTGATTGTTTGTTACTTTTTTCGTGGGGCCGCTGATATATTTTGGCAGTTTCATCAATGTTGCTTATCTTCTTGTTTGCTTTGCCTTGTTTTCATTGTCGTGTTTTTTATTTTTGCTGCTTCACAAACATCTTCACCTAATTTACTCACTCAGCATATTTATTCTCACACTGCCCTTTCTCCCCACAACTGTGCGCCTATTCAATTAACAAACTGTTTAAAAAGTTTTCAATCTTTTTGTTTACAAAATTTATTTATTATTTTATAGGGGGATTTAATTTTTTCCCTCAAAGAAATTAAATTCGTGCAGAACTTTCGTAATGCGAAATAAATCCAAATAAAAAACACGCAAAATATTAAAAACTTTATACAAAATTATATAAAATTGTTTTTGAATTGAAAAGACGAATTTGTGTTGTACAACACTCTTTAATACCTTCAACTCATGTACTTTTAATTTTCGTGAATAATAGTACTAAATTGCGGTACCAGATTTTACAATCCGTGTTGAATAAAAAATGGTAAACGTTGAACAAGTTTTGATTTTAGTGACTGATACCGAGTTTTCGGTCTTTTTTTATCAGTCGGTCAGAAATTGACAGTAGCAAGACAAATTAAAAATCAGGGGGCCTACTCTGTATTGCGATGCGAAAGCAAAAATACGCGAAATCGCAAAATCGGTACTCTGTATCTTGACATTCGCATGCATATTTTGACTTTCGCATTCACATTTTGCCCATTCGCAATTTTTCTCCCTTTTCGCATTGCCGGCACTCTGTATTGCGAAAGCGAATGTCAAACAGCATTCATTTTCGCATTTTTCTTGCTACAAGTAATAGGCATTCGCCTTGTACAAATATGTAAGTATTAATTGATGATTTTATAAATTGATATCTTTATATTCATTGTACATTCTTTTTAAAATATATAGGACAACTCAAAAAACAAAACAAACACAAAAGCAACAATTCGAACTCCTAGCGGACTTCATGGCAATACACCCAGATTTGGCCAAAGGGTTACTTAAAACACCCAACGCGAAAACAATGGCCAATAATTTGTGGAAACAAGTAACTCGCCAACTAAATGCAGCTGGACCACCGATGCGTGATATCACCGGCTGGAAAGGTTGGGTGATATATGTGCACTTTTAATTCTATAATGGGATTGATAAAATTTATAGGTTTGGGCTGACTACAAAGTCCATTTGAAGGCCAAAATGCGTCGCAATAAAACCAATATTGCTGGTACGGGGGGCGGCCCATCTGTTTACTCCGAACTCACGCCATTGGAACAGCAAGCTAGCGATTTGCTGTCGATGGACCAAGCAGTCGACGGGTTAGCTGGCACGCGGGAGTTTGGTGCGCGGCAGGCTATGACGGAAGTACCAAGTGAAATTTTGGAACCTGCTTTTAATAACGACAGCGATTCGGTTGAAATGAGTGAAGAGGAGAACGAGCAACCTTTCTTGCTACAACAACAACAGGAACCTTGCTGCAGCCGATCGGTACTTACTCCAGCAAGAAGCAGAGTCTATTGGAAAGGCAAGTAGACAACCAAATTGAATACCAAAGCAACTCAGTAAAAGTGCTAAATGAGATTAATGACAATTTGAAAAACATTGCCAGAACGATGAGAATTACATTAAAAATAAAAAATAAAAAGTTAAAGTTCGCCAAAGAACAATTTGTCCATAAACAAAGAATGGACCGTGAAAATTTAAGAATCAAATTAAACAAATTAGAAATTAAAAAACAAATGTTGGATGTGGAGTTACAGACCAACAAAGCAATATCCAGAAAGTAGTAACAGATACACAAAATTTTTTTTTTAAAGATATGTAGACACATAATTTATGTACTACAAGTGGCTTAGTTTTTGTAATGAAATTTCCTTTTTATTTTCTATTTATTTACGTATGTACCTGCACATACACATTGCATTACCGAAGTATAGTTTGGTGCACTTTTCAGTATGTATGTTATTTAGATACAATTAGTATTAATTTTTATATATATACACACTTTGTAACCCTTACTTAAATAAAAGACTGAAATCGTGAATTTAAATAATAGTGAATTATATTTAGTAGTTTAAGTTGTAGGCCTTAGCAGCCGTAAAAATACATAAATAGTATTAGTTTTTATATATATACACAATTTGTAACCCTTACTTAAATAAAAGACTGAAAACTTGAATTTAAATAATACTGAATTATATTTAGTAGTTTAAGTTGTAGGCCTTAGCAGCCGTAAAAATACATAAATAAATAACGTTAAATTTAAACCACTTTTTTATAAAGCATTTCTATTGGAAATCATGTCATTTCTTATTTGGTCTCTGATACAACTAGCAATATTTCCCATTCTATAATTTTCCACGTTTTCTGCATTTATTACGTTCACTTCTTCCGGTTCAATTTCTGAACTGGGAAGATTTTCAACCTTGAACATTATACAAATATTGTGCAGGGCACAACAAACATTTAGTATTTGCACCACTTTTGCTGGAGCATAATGCAATTCTCTTGAGGCCAAAAGGCAGCGAAATCGACCTTTCAAAACACCAAAAACTCTCTCAATGAGAGACCTTCCCTTTGAATGTTTTTGATTGAAAAAATTCTCGTCAGAATCCTCCGCAGAATTCCTGTATGGGGTAAGAAGCCATGGTTCCAACGGATATCCTGAGTCACCTGCAGATAACAAAAACATAAAGGTCTTTTTAGATGAATAACATTCAATACCATTTATTACATGTATATATATTATGTTATATATTACATAAGTAACTATGTTAATACGTGTATGCTACCATTACATTAAATCGATATATTAAAAAGCTTACCGAGAATTCGTTGGCCAGTATCTCCATTTTCATAGGCAGTCCTTAAATATTCGCGCTCAGCGGACAAGTTCCATATGTGCGAATCATGCGATGCACCTCCAAATTTACCATTGACCGCTCTTATTTGCATTTTGTGATCACATATCTAAAATAGAACAAAACATGTAGGCACAATAAAAGTAATCTTATTTAATCGAAATACACTTACGATCATTGCATTTATGCTGTGCTTAAGCTTTCGGTTAAAAAATAGATGTTCGTCTTTTGATGGCCTTATCATTTGAATGTGCGTTCCGTCTACAGCTCCGATCACACCCGGAATTCCGCATTTAGCATAAAACCTACGGTTGGCATCCTGTTTTTCGCGATTGCTCATTGAAAAAGTAATATGCTTTGGACACAATATAGTTTCAATTTCACTGCAAACTTCCAAAATACAACTCGAAACGGTTTGCTGTGCTAATCCCGCGTGACGGTCTTGGCCAATCAAGTGTTGGTATGCACCCTGACCAAGAAACTTCAACGTTGTAGAAACTTTTATTATTTCAGGAACTGCCGTTGCTCTACGTGGGGTTTTCAACTCACTTTTAATGCTATTTAGCACATACAAAAATGCTTCTTTATTAAGCCGAAAATTCTGCACAAAACTAATTAATAGAACATAAAGCAATAGTATATGTATGAGTAATTTTGTAACGTTTAAATTACCTTTGATCGCTGAGACTCATAATGTTGGAGTTGTCCCTTATAATCCTCCTATCAATTCTTTCTTCATTTAAATCGTCCCATAATGCTACAGAATCCATTTTTTAATTTGTTGAACAAAAATTAATCTTTAGCCGAAATTGTAATCGCCTTGTTTGTTTTGTTCTCTTTCTTTGACTTTGGTCAGTGATGCATACTCAAGCAAAAAATTAGCGAAAAATAAAAAAGCGACACTGTTAGCAATGCGATAGCGCTACAGAGTTCCAATTACCTTTCGCATCGCAATTTATTTTCGCATCGCACTGCCTTTCGCATCGCAATACAGAGTAGGCCCCCAGATTTTAGTAGGCAATACTTTAGGAGCACCTTAATAATATATTCGTATAAATTGTTTTTTTATATATTATATTAATAGGGGTATCCTAATAAATAAAAAAAGTATTCCAATATTTATAAATATGTACTTTTCTTGTAGGTTAATCACAAGGTCATAGCTATGACAATATACTTTCTCAGACAACGTCGAATCTTAATTTTTGAACAAAAAAAATGACGATTTTTTTTAAATTTATTTAACTTTAAACAAACAAATTTGGGTGTAGCTTAGAGAAAAAAAAAAAAAAAAACTAATCGATGTTCTAAATATATTGAGAGCAGTAATAATGTATCTAAATTTATATTTAAAAGAAGGCCTGTACATACCGTACAGAATATTGAATAAATAAATACTTAATTAACCACGTATGTTATTATTTTGTAAATTTATGTGTTTGAAAGCTGACAAAAGCTTTATTATTTAGCACTAGTATTAATCTATAAAGTTTTTCGCGAGGAAGTATCAGTATTATTTTGTACTATACAAAACAGCAAACATAACTAACTATATAGCACCAAGTATTCGCCAAATATTAGATATTCATACATATGTATGTATATAAATAAGTGAAAAATGCAATTAGTCTAGGATGAATCCGGGTTGGGTCGCTAAGTACCATGCCGCTATAGCCAGTTCTGATCTCTTTATATGGGTTGAAGTGATCCCTTTTGTTGAAGCATGTCCTATGGAGGGCCCAATTGTATCTGTTTATTCCTGAACGCGTATTGTTGGACAGATCCTTTTTTCACTCCCGTTCACATTCTCATGTATGCTGTTCCACACGTCCTCTACAGGCCCTGTTGACAAGTCTTCTTTGTTAGCCTATGGGTACATAAATTTCCATTTAAACAATCCCAATTGTGCCTAAGAGGGGTTATAGGGGATCAATTATGCCCCAATATAGACAAAAGAGATCAACCGTAGAACACTCTCTCTCTAGTCTCACAATTTTTACAGGTTATTTTTGAAAGATGCAAAAGTCCACTTACGAAAATATTAGATAAAGGTAATTTTAGTAGGCTAAAAACACATAATCCATTTTTAAAGTTTTACGCACGAGAACAAGCATTAGTCTTAACATAGTGCACACTAAAAAGAAAATTAGCTCTCCTATGGGCGCTTTCAACAAACACAGCTTTTGATCAGTCTATGTATGATAACTTTCTGAATGTACCGTTGTGTATTTCTGATTTACTCAACGGTTGACATTTTAAGTCAAATTACTGAACAAACCTTTTTTCGCTACATTCACTCAACATGTTTATCCGGCTCTCTGGCAGTTCCTTGGCATTTTAAACTGTTGGTTATGAATACAATTTTTCCCTTAATATTATGGTAGTAAAGCGTAAAAAGAAGTCATTTTCCTTAAAATTTAATAAGAATTATCTCATTTGGCAGTTGGATCAACCCACCGCTCATAAAGCAAAATTTCTATCACTCAACCTACGGAAACATGTTTGCAACGTATCAACAAAAATTGTGTTCGCTGAAATCGGCTAATGTTATCGAAAACAGAGTTTTTTTTTACTTCTACTCCCAAAACAATAAACAATATTATCTTCATTATTGACGAACATCGATTTAAGCGGTTTTTATCGATTTAGATCAGTGTATGTAACTTCACTAGAACTTTTACTCCAATAAGTGGATTTCTGCAATTTTAAACATATTGGTCGTTATTTCAACTAACTCATATTCCGGTTTTGATTTTTTATAATTTTTTAAAATGGCATAAGACCATTTAGTAATTAAAAATTATTATTTTGCCTTATAAATTAAACATTTTTATTTGCCTAGTACAATTCATAATAACTGGAATCTCTTGAACAAACGCAGTGATCGTAAAACTTTCAATATCTCTCTTATAATTCTCTTGAAATAATTTTAAAATTTTAAAAACTTCGAATATCTCAATCAAGGTGACAAGTAAAATTATGCGGTTAACTTTAACTTTCGTACCACTTTCATATAATATCTCTGAGACAAATTATTTCTAAGGCCCTACAAGAAAAAGTTCAAAAAATTAATAAAGGTATCTTGATTTCCCTTGTGTTTCGAGAACTTTATTATCAATATTTTATTTTATTATTTCTCATTTATCTATATGTGGAAAAACAGCCCAAATCAATTTATAAAAAAATTTTCTTTAAAAAAAGCCACAGATGTTACATAATTTGATTTACAAGTTGGCAGGCCAAATATTTCAGACCTTAAAACTTAAAATTTGTGGTTTGCTTATATTCATATATGTGTTCATACATTACAAACATTCATACATGTATATATGTATTTTGATATCATTATTTTATCGGAATTCTCGTAAGTCTCAACATTAAGATAAAAATCCGCCTGCTACATATTGTTGATCGCCTATTCAGTTGGGTACAAACATCCAATTCTTACAAATTGCAGAAAAGCGAAAGAGAAATGAAGACCACAACAACTAAAAACTAATCAGACAAATGTGAGCTCGGCGATGCTTCAAAAAACCTAACTACAAAGCTGAGTGGACACACAACAAAGAGAAATATGACGATATAAAGAGCACTTAAAAGAAAACAAAAATAATAAAAAAGCTCATCACCCTGCCTGACTCACTTTTCATAGATCATGAACGCACCACTCTGAAGTTTTTGTTGTTTGTGCATACATATGACTGAATATACCCTATTAGTCATTTCTGTTCCCCGAATATTCGAGTTGAAAACTTAAAGTGCCGTTATGGCGCCCAATAAAGCTGCAGATATTGGTGTTTTATGTAACCGTATCGGTAACCTTATAACAGCTGATTCGACCAATGCAATCGATTATTGGTGCCGCTAAGGTCGTAACCATGGTTCAATTATGTAGAGGTTGGCTCATCTCATCAGCTGATTTTATTTATGTCATTGCATGGTCGAAGGGATTGTCAAAAGGAGATGGCAAACTCAAAATGAAACCAACACATTGGCAACATTTTACTTACACATACAAAAACTGCTAAGTTTTATATTTCCATTCCATACCATTCGCACCAACACCAATACACAGATTTTGACAATTTGAACAGACATATTTTGTTGCTTTACAGATGAGCCAACCTGTATATAGTTGAACCATGGGTCGTAACCGTATCGTAGCCAACCAATTGGTTTTTGGTTTACCGTCGTAACGATAAACAGCTGATTACATTAGGGATACGACATACGGCACCAATGACTCCCGCTTAATGCAAGCGATTTTATTTAAACGACTTTTTTTTGTCGTATGTACTTATGATATTTCTGTTTACACACGATAATCTCAGACTAGTTGTGTGAGTTGCGACATTTTCTATGCGTTGCGTTTTTTAACGATTTCGAATATGTTTACCTATTTACATATATTTATACATAAGGGTGGTCATTATAACTCAAACAATTTTTTTTTAGTCTCACCATTTCTAACGGTCATAACAAGGTCAGGAATATCAGACATATATTTGGATACGATTAAGGGGCGTTTCAATGCGGTCAAACTTAAGACTTCTCAATGGAGACTCAAAAAACTCAAATTTGAGTTTTTGTTTTCTTATAACAAAAATCGAAAGTGTGGTAGCCGATATTATGTATAAATTTTGGTCCTGATTGGTACCGGTTCAGAGGTTCATATTCAAATACATCGCACCTCTTATCGTAAACAAATGTAATTCAAAACTGAACTTGTTAGAAAACCCAAAGTTTTATATTTTCTGATTCATTTTGCTTCGTCTCCAAACCAAATTTGAAAATGAATGACGGAAAATTGTAAAAGTATAAATACATATTATAATTTTTCAAAGGCAGCTATAACCCCTGTGTGGGTATTTTTGAGTATTTTATAAATGTCAACATAATCTCGTCAGTTGGTGATGTTGTTGTGTCCTAAATCTAGAAATAATGAGTTGAATCAGTTTACAATAAAACGTGCGATATATTGACTCTTCATAGCGTAATCTGAACTGTGCACACGCCCTAACCGTTTTCAATGGGGAGCAAAATTTATTTGATATTGTTAACTCTTATTATTTGTATTTATGTGATATTGTTAACTAAGATCTTTGCGCGGCACTCCTAAACCATCTCCAGTCGGAATCTAAATATATATTGATATTCCTGACTTTGGTTTTACCGTTTGTGGGGGTAAGGCTGAAAAGTATCGTTTATTTGAAAAAATAAGGACCACCTCATAATGTGCATAGTATACGTCCATTCATACATTCACAATTATACTATATATTAATGTATCTCCGAGCATTGTTTTCTATTAAATGAAAAACATATGTTCATATGAGGTGATCTTCATTCTATCGTTCCTGTGTCACTGGTAAAAAAGTTAAATTTTTTTTGTTATAAACAAAAAAATATATTAATAATATTGTTCATTTTTCGTTGAGTAGAACGCTTAATAAAATTTGGATTCAAGGGCGCAACTTTATTTGATAGGGTCAAGTTTATAAGAAGCCTGCTACGTTGAAAATATATTAATTTGTAAAGTAAATTTACCACATGATTGGATATGGTCCTCAATTGTGGCTGCTGTAACTTAATTCGGCAAAGTCCGATACTGGCAACTTCTGGTGCAGACCGGCAGCGCGAACCATTTTTTTACCCTCCGAACCTTAGCCACATCTTACGGCAGGCATTTCTTATCACAGGTAAATTCAAAGCCCTTTAACCAGCTGAGACAAATCTTAGAATCGCTGGTATCCTTTTCAGTATGTGATAGCAACTAAATAAATTTAAATTACTCAAGCTAAGTCAACGAATCATAACTCAAGCACCTGAATTGCCGTCCGTATCCCTGGAAAATATTTTTTATATAAATCCACTACCCTCCATATTCGTGTTCTCTTTTTACGATTTTGACGTTAAAATAAAGAATAACCAAAACAAAATATATTGAATGTATGCGTTTGTTTGTTTGTATGTCGCCCTGCCGCTACCTTGTATGATTCCGTCATCATGTCGACAAAAGCAGAAACAGTGATGTGTACATGCAAATTAAGGGGGAAGAGGGGTGTTGACTCATGCCCAGCACTAAAATACCTTGTCACAAGATCGACAACAATACTTTTAACAACAATCTTTCATTTATTTCTGTTGCCCGGTTACTTTGTGGCCGAATATTATTGATTGAAAGTGATTCCACACCAGTACCCTAAAGTTGGTTATAGAAATGTAGACAAGGTAATTAAGTAATTATGATGAATAGTGTTGTTGAGCAAATAAAAGCGATCGCTTGAATTAACTAGATCAAGCACGATCGCAAACGTCAATTTCGATCAACAGGCAGGCAGTAGACATAGTAAGTGTGCACACGACACAATGTTCCCTTTCTTTGATACACTTAATATATATACAAAGGTATAGTATGTTTAACGTCATTAAAATAATCAAAAAATTTGCTTGTATTTCAATTCTGGTTGCCTGCTATTTATTCGAGAATCGCTATCGATTTTACACGGAAATCGAGAGTGAATTTTAAGAGCTCACATGGGTAGGGTTGAATGTACGCCAAATAGAACAATGAACTGATCAACCAAATTTTGCGCCGTGAACGCTGCACTTACTCGTATGATCGCATCTACAGCATGAATTGTCATATCATTTAAAAAGTCAGTTTCTTCTGCTGACTTTGTACTCATATAAGGAATATGTTACAATGTTTTTTTGACGGCCAATTAAAGGTCATAGCCATCGGAAAACTATGTCATGTTCAAAGTCAAAATGTGATGTTTCGATGAATTGGTTTCAATTTTTTTGCTATGAGATCGAAAAAGGATTGCAAATACTACTATAAAGAAGAGAAAATGTTACGATGGAGCTGACGCATCGCACTAAAAGTACACTCGTTTTTATACAGAAAATATGGCGCTTGCTGGTTAGGGAGGAAATAGTCTAGCGAAGTATTCGACTGCTTAGTAAATGAAAGAAAAATCGTACGAGTAATGTTCCAAGCAGGCGTTCAGCAATGAGGAGGCCCTTGCGACGCATTGCCGAAATTTTTGAGTTGCTCGAAACAATCAACACGATCGCTACAACATAGCAGCACATATACAAGCAATAATATTTTTGTTGGCTGCTGAACAAAGTACTGGTGTTATTTAATGGCCCACTTTTGAACAGAGACAGAAAATAATTTTTATTTTGATATTTTTTAAATTAAAAATTTAACTTTTTTTGTTTTAATATTATCGATGCACTTTTGCATAGCATGAGATACTGCACCAACCAGGCAAAATAGTAAAACGATATAGAGGCAATTAATCGAAGTAAACCGATTTTTTTATTTCAATGAAAAAATTTAAGATTTTTTTGCCTGCCATGTAAAATTTTTGTATGTCACTTAGAAAGTTAAACCTCTAGGTCAACGACTTTATTCTTTATTATAATATAACCATATAAGCCGATGGGCATGGCAGCCAGTGCTTCACACAGTATAGTTACTTGAATACTTGTTTCTCTATTAATAAAAATAAAAATAATTAAAAAAAAAAGTATATTTCCTAAACTTGATTCTTTCTCGATCAAGTTTGACGTCTAGGCTGTACAGAATACAACTGATTGGTTGTTCAAGCAAATTATTTTGAAGATATGGAGACACAAGCAAGCAAATTTACTTCTTTGGTCTTCCAAAATGTAGGTAAATGTTTTCGAAATTTCAAGTTGGAACATTTATAATGCAATGTGCATAAGTATATTTTTAAATAAATGCTATAAATTTAGCTTTACATTTTTTCGAAGACCTAACTTCAAGCCGGATAAAACCAATGGTATAAACTTGCAGAAAAAAAGTATACCATTAAAATTAAGAAAAAGGTGATTCAAGCCCACATTTTTAATTTTTGAAATAAATTGGTTAAGTGAAAGAAAAATTACTTAAGGTCCATTATTGAAATGTAAAAGCCAATGTTCAGAAAATAACTTTATTTTGCCGTATAGTTATGATTTCCATGCCTGCCATATAAAAATTTTGATTATTATTCCTTTCTTACGAATTCGATTGGTTAGAAAATGAACACATATATGTACAAAATTTATTTTTTAATTATAATTTGTGGCCAAATTTCAATCGCGAAACTAATTCCAGTGTATAAATAAAATAGGCTGGATTAAACTTCCATTGGGCTTCACTTTCAAAATATTATTCCTTAGTAAGCAGAAAGTGAAACTTAGCTTTTTCCCCTTTTTCACAAAAAGCATTATTGTTATGATCCCTGTTTTCAACGGTCGCACCAACTTTTATTGTTTGTTTGGTTGTAAGTTAGTATTACGGGGGATCAGTTGATTTCGTTGAAATATAACGAAGCCTTCACAGTGGAACGAAAGAAAACAATTGAAGCATAAAATCCTAGTTGTACTTGCCATACCATATCCATTTAAAACAGCTGATCCAAACAAACTTCTGGAAATCAATGCAGTCGATTATTGGGTACAGGTTGGTAACACGGTGGCCCTAGTCATAGTCATACCATAGCCAACTAATTGGTTTTGGGGTTTTCCTCACATTCTCAACTAGTATGTACATAAATATTTGAGCTAATAAATTTATTCACTTTTTATATATTAAATTTTTGGTTTAGGACACCTTTTGAGTACGTGACTTATTATTTGTGCAATTTGTTAGATTTTTTGAATTTTTTTTAATAAAGTTATTAAAAGAAAAAAATACCTTGATATCCATGCTTGTTACAAAATTGTTCTTGTACAGTGTAATATGAAGCTTCTTCGTGTAATATCTTAGCTTCTACATATGGCGAAGGTTGTTTGAATGGACGGTTGATGGAATTACTGTCCAAATTAAAAATAATATTGACTACATATCTTATGCATAGCTCAGCTAAATTTTATAATATTTACATACTTAAGTAAGCATATTTTTACACTGTTCCTTAAAACGGTTGGTAGAATGCCGCCAATCAAAACTCCCTAACAGCGCTCCCATTATAGCCGCTGTAGCGAAGCACACACGCACGAGACCTGCTTCTCTTCTGCGATTTGTTCAATGACCCCAAAAAAACCACCTTGCGTCGATCTCTTTGCTCTTTGTTGTTATATTCATTATATATAAATGTATGTGTGGGCATATATAAATGCGCCCTCGTTAGGTATCGTAAGTATAGCACTAAGTGCATTGAACTTCTTTGCTGACCCGTTGGAAGTCAATGAACTTTTCTAAAATCATGTTTTTATTTTGTAACGAATGCGATCAAGTCGGCGCACAACCAAAGAACAAAAAGCAAGAAATATGAAAAGGTACAAAAAAAGAGTGAGCACAGTAAAGCGTTTACTACACAAGAAGGGCGATGCATTTGTGTTTTCGATATGTCTCGTAAATTTCTTGCCTGATGTCACAACGGTTGAAATGCAACTTTCTCTAGTCATCTAGAATTAAGTTACTTTCCGGAATTCTATAAAATAGCCTTGTTTGTTTTAACATGTACACATATATATGTATGTACAACTGCATTTGCTACTAAATAAAATAACTAAAAAAAATTTTTAAGTTAAACGGTTTTATTGAAACCATACTTACATGCAGTAATAATAATACGAAAACCTAGAAAATAATTAGGTAGGTCCTAGGTACTAGTCATCACACTCCTTATCAATCTATGGCGTTGATCAGACAATTAAATAAAAACGTTGGGCGCGTGAAATTTCTAAAAATGTGACTGACTAAGGTTCAGTTAGTTTTACTTATGACTATCAGTAGAAATATGACGCGTCCAACGCTTTTATTTAATTGTCTGATCAACGCCATAGATTGATAAGGAGTGTGTTGACTAGTACCTAGGACCTACCTAATTATTTTCTAGCTTTTCGTATTATTATTACTTCATGTAAGTATTGTTTTCAATAAAACCGTTTAACTGAAACAATTTTTTAAAATTATTTTATTTTCAAGTTTTTATTCTTTATTTAATTGCCTATTATTTCTCATTCTATTTAGTTCATTATGTGACTCATTATTACAAGGACTCTTTCCTGACAATTTGTTACAACCTAAGTCCTCAACACATAATCCTTCCACAGACTTTACTCGACTCTGCGCCACGTATGCTTGTCCCTCCTCCAACTCCAAAATATTTTGATGTCACTTCTACCGGACTGTATGCAATATTTGTTCCAAATATGAGCCAAATCGGGCATCATAGGTCGCTTTCTATTCATGTATGTATTATGTGTTCCAAATATGGACCAAATCAAATCGGACCACAAATACGATTTTTGTGAATATCTCGATCCTTGCGCCACCTAGCGGCGATTTTTTTTGATAGGTCGCTTTCTATTCTTGTATGTATTATGTTTTCCAGGCATGAACCAAGTCGGACCACAAATACGATTTTTGTGAATATCTCAATCCTTGTGCCACCTAGCGGCGATTTTTTCAAAAGTCGCTTTTTATTCTTGCATGTATTATGTGATCCAAATATGAGCCAAATCGGACCACAAATGCGAAGTTTGCGAATATCTCGATCCATGCGCCACCTAGCGGCGATTGTTTTTCACAGGTCGATTTCTATTCTTGATTGTATTAGGTGTTCCAAATATGAGCCAAATTGGACCCCAAATGCGAATTTTGCGAATATCTCGATCCTTGCGCCACCTAGCGGCGATTTTTTTCTTATTATTGCATTGTCATCGGGTTCTGAACTATATTCCAAGTTTCAAGCTTGTAGCTTATCGGGAAGTTACTTAAATTTCAATTACAAGATTCGTTCACAACGGCCGTGCAGCCGTGCATGTGGCCATGCGGCCTGTCAACTCAAGCTAAATAAAACCGTTTAAAAAACGCTTGTCGACAATTGCGCATATCCCAATAAAACATTTCGCAGCACTGCCCCCGCAAATGTCAAAACAATGAAGCTACATACATTACTTACATTTCTTTTGTTTACATTTCGTTTTTAAATTAGGGGTGGTAAAGCATTAAAAAAGTCGGTAAAAACTACATAACAAACTTGGGAGTACTGATTTTATAAACACCTATTTAATAACTGTGGATAAAGTTGTGCACTTAGCAGTTAATACAAAGTTTAAATACACGGTATATGCACGTAATAAAAAAGCACGTCTAATAGTTAACTGTTAGTTAGCTTTTTTAGCGATTGATAATTTTCATATGTATGGTAAATTTACAAAACTGTGTTATAAGGGGTATAAGGCGAAAAATAATGAACGGATTTCGGAACAAATGGCGCCATAAAATTTACTTAAATTTGATACAGCTTAGAAATGAATTAGATAACGATTAAGTAGGACTACTTGATAAAATCTTCGTCTTGTATGCAGATGAAGATATGGCAATTAAAATTACTATTTCGATAGCTAGAGGAACAGATACAATTGCAAAAACAGTAAAGTTTAAGTTTCATTTAAATCTCACAACGCGTAATATTGCAAAGGCTGTGCAGTATACATATCTTTTACTTACTTACTTTTCCTATTTTGAAAAGTTTTCAATGTTCTGTTATCTTGGGTTTACTGTAAAAAGTATTTGCTGGGCTGAGAATACTAGTTCTAAGGGCGCTCGGTAATAATACCCAAAAAGAGTGCATGCAGTTGGTGCTAGCGTATAAAATTGTTGTCATCGTCCGCTAAGTTTATGAAATCTTGTTTACAAAATATGAACCCTGATACAAACTATTTACAGTAAAACTTAGCGTGGACCAATTTAAATATGCGTTGACATTTTTTGAAAACGTATGGGAAATTGGAATACGAACTAAACTTTTGTATCTTATGAGTACAAACATTAATTGTAAAGCTATTTTTATGTTTATTTATGAATTTGTTTATCATATACATACATATGTATGTACATACAATATATACATAAATACCTAATTGCTTGCTTATCAAATGGACACTAAGCTTATACTCGCTAGAATTAAAGTTTTACACAGAAAATTTATTTAATGGCGGCTAACCAATGTTTTTTTATTTGTTTATAACAAAAACTTATAAACTTTTACCTACCAGCATAACAGCAATGACTGACTGATGCGCGCACGAATTACAGAGATATTTACACAAATAATACAAAGAAAAGATACAACACGCACTTTCTCTCATTCAACGAAGCACCGAAAAATGATTTGATGTTTTACAAATTAATGCCACTACGAAATCATAATATAAGACAATTCAGTACATTTGACTTGAATTATTTTGGTGGGTTTTTATGTGTTAAACATTGCGACGATTTCCACAAAAATGGAGCCCGTAAAACGTGAACTTTATAACGGTTCTTTAAATTTTTGACACTGACATACGGCGCACAGAAGTCAACAGCAACGCCATTTAAACATGTTTTTGATGCGTTGATTTAATTTTAGTACGCATTCGAAAGAAAGTAGGTCATATAGTTTTTTTTTTTGGGAAGTGATCGCTCGCATGATTACTCAAATGCATACATATATGTATGTAAGTATATATAGCTACTATAAACAAGTAAATATGTATACAGTTGATTATTATTTTTTTTTAATTTTAAAGCTTTTGTCGTTTCTTTACGCACTTTTTGAAGCACGTAGAGACCTTTGAATATTGTTTTGTTGTTTATTTGCTTCACTTTCGATTTTCTGCATTTAACAGGAAATCTGGTGGTTTTTTGTACTCAATTGCATAGGCGCCCAGCATTAAAGTGGACGCGAAGCTTTATCTTTTTACCTCACTCGACGAATTTGCCTTCTGAGTTTTGTTGCGATTATACATAAGTACCCGTGATACACATATGTATGTATGTTAATGTTGTTTGAGAAACATAGGAAATAGCTTTGATATGTGAGGGGCAGATAATGTGGTAAACATTATTGCAGGCACTGAAGTTTAGACATTTTGAACTTGTATACCTTTAGATAAATTTCCTATGGTATAAGCATATCAGGAGCAAGTAACCAAAGCATAATATTTGTTGAATTTGTCGTGGTCTTCCTAAAAAAAGCTCCATCCATACACAAAGCAGCCGTTTCACTTTCCTCCGTTATAAAGAACTACACATTGGTCGATTACTGCTCACGTCGGCAATTCTTATGGTTAAGCCGCCATAGCTGTTTACTTAGAGGTACAATAATACCCAATTACACTACCTTCATTGCAAATGACTAGAAACGACCTGCCTGTTTTTATACCCAGTCGGTCAAAACTCACAGAATATATTAGTTTTGTCCACCTAACGATTGCTTGTAACGGCGTAAGCTATTCCAGATAAGTATAGACTTCTAAAAATGAGCATGGGGGAAAAAGAAACTGAATTACCCATAGCTGAAATCGGTTGGTCCATTTTTATATACAAGATTTTTAAGACAATTTTAAATAATCTCAGATGAATATAATAGGCTATATCTTTGCGAATATTAACCCAACGGCAATGCTCATTAAACTCCAAAAATGTTATTATAACAGAAAATTCAAAACATTTGGAAATGGGCGTGGCACCAACCCCCTCTTCAGGACTAATTACCCGAAGGAGATTCGACTTACATACAAAAAATAAAATTTCTAGTAAACGTGGAGAAAATCTTTTGATGAACACCCCAACTCTTGATAACACCTAGTGTAAAAAAATGCAAATTAATGAACTTTGCGGAGCTCTCAGCTGAGTATATAATCTTCGGTTACACCTGAACTTAGACACCCTTTCTTGTTTATTTATTTCTTTATACGTTTTTAAGTACTTAACAAATAAAAAAGTACTATTCTTGCGATTTCAATATTTTAGCTACTCCCTTAATTGATGGTATTCCTGGGGTCTAGGTGAACTAACGCTACCGCCTCATTTGCCATAGAGCTAAGACGGCACTGGTGTATATGTAGGTATGTGTGATCTCATGCAAATGGCTGATAAGGCATGTTATTGTTTCCAACCATTTATATATGTTTGACCTTCAACAAGTATGCTTTTACGTACATATGTTTATACGTGTATGTATGCACATGAGTATGACATGACTGCGTCACGTTAACGAGTTGAGGACCGTGTTTTGGTATACAACAACAATTTTTCTTGAACGAATGTTGAATGGCATTAAAATAAATGTTTTGTTGTGATTACGTTTACGCTTTTAGTTTTTTAACTTTAATATTTTTCTTTTCCCTCTGTCATTGGTTACTTGCCTTCATGTTTGCGTTAACACCTAGCCAATTCAAGCCTCTTATACATACATATGTACATATATACATAATCGTGCGATATGTACAAAAGTATGTGCTTATTTAAATTTTTGTTTATTTATTTTTGGTTTACTGTACACTGAATGTTGTTGTTATGGGTTGATTATTGTCTGCTTCCGCACTTTCCGAGGTGCTTTAAATGTATTTATTGTAGATTCATACGTAAGAAATTGAAAAAATATTCAAATATACAATTTCAATACGAAAATATACGAAGTAGCTGTTGAATGATTTCTGTTTGCCGGGTTGAAATAGTACAAAAAACTAATCAGATTTCCTTAGTCGCGTCCGCTGTGCCGAACTGTGGTGGTGGTGGTGTTTGTATGAGAGCAACAAAACATAGCGAACTAGAAATAACAGTTCAGCGAAGTTGTCATTGCTTTGTGTTCTAGGTAAGGCTAGCTGGACTATATGCAGATGGCTTAAAGAATATTTTTGTAGAATATACGTAGTACTAGTGCTAGGCGAGTTGGCTTGATTGCTTAGAATTTCATTATTTCATACGCTGCCTATTCTAGTTAAGACGCTTCACTAGGTGCAAACAGTAATATTAGCTTTTGTGCTGCTGCTGCTATTAGATCTAGGAGACAAATTTAGGCTTGTAGCTGTTCTATGAGACACAGGCAAACAGCAAAAGGTAGCACACGACATTTTTAAAAATGCGCTTCTTTTAAAAAATAAATATTAATAAAAAAAAGCAAGTCTGACACAACTCATAACCTCATCGCACTTAAAATTTTCAATGTTTTATTTTTAGTTGGGAACCTTGAAAAACCTTAAACAATTACCTTAAAGCAAGGCTAATATATCGCATGGTTTATTTGTTAATACTCCATACTAACAAGACATGCAGTCAACCAAGCGCATGCCTCACCAACCAACGATTTGCACCAACCGACAAACAGACAAACCCAAAATTATTTAATACATGCGATTCACAAAGCAAAAACTATGCCTCAGATGCAGATATTTTATTTGAGTTTAAGCCCTGCAACTTAATACCAGTTGCACAAATAGTCATGTCGTCAAGCGCCCCCAGAAGTCAACCCACGAAACTCATGCTGGTAGGCCTTTTGACGTAAATTTGCTTAACAACAAAATGCTGACCGCAAACACAAATTACAGCGGCATATTGACTGATCGGCCATAAAGTTACCTACCAATGTTCAAGTATATGTATGTTAACCTATAGTATGCCAAGTTCATATGCACAAACATACACACATACACACTTGAAAACATTGTGTCGATGAATGATTTCTTTAAGGTCAACCAGCTACAATGTAGACTTCAACTGTGTCTGGTTTAAGTTAATTTGTTTCAATATTTTATTGTTATTATTTTTTTACTAAGCGCCAAGTAATTACCGTTTAGAGGCGCAAATTAAAGCATTCAATTTAATTTTAAAAGCCAGGCAAAGTAAGCGAACAAAACTAAATTGCAAAAGGAATTGTATATTTATGTTTTGTTATTTTTGCTTACTACTTCCTTTTTTATAGGTGTACGTATGTTTATGAACTTATCTACATTTATATATATTTTCTTTCGTAAAGTTCTATGCCCCTTAAATAGTCTTGAAGATACGATATTTTTGTTGTTTTCGCATCACTGTTATATTTTGACCTTGAAACGTTGAAATCAATGCTCTCCAAGTAGTACGTTTTGTTTGCTGTTATTATAGTCGTATGCGTCTTAATGAGCTTCACAAAACGCTAACAAAAGTACAGCATTGTGCGAGTTAACCCTTCTAAAAAAGCGTGGGAACTGTTTGGCTTCGACTGAAAACATACTTTTTTTGTTGGATTCGTAGGCAAAAATGTGATACAATAAGGACCTCTAGAAAATAAACTATTTGTAAACCTCAAGCTTTAAGCCGGTGGCAAAAATTAAGGGTCAGATTATGTATTACGCCGTATTATGTATTACACTCACATTCATCACAATACATCAAACATTTCGCAAAGCTACTTAAGTTAACTATCACTTACTGAAAATTGCACGAATTTATGAAGGAATAGTTGAAATTTTAATATAAGAATTGTCAGTCACTACTAGCCAAGATATTGGTGTAACTTTGTACGTTTAACTTTAATTGAAGTTAATTAGTGGCGTATTATATAAAACAAAATGGACGGATTGGTTTTATGTATATATGTACTAGCAGACCCGGCAGACATTGTTCTGCCCTAAATTTGGTTTATCTGCATACATTTTAATAAGCTTTTTCCGTCTAACTCTGCCCTACCCCCCTTTTCACTTTTTTTTAATCCTTTTATTCACTCCTCTCTCCGTCTTTTTAGCTTCATCTCCATCTTCGTCTCACTCTATCTCTTTCTCAGTCTCCTTTCCTCTTTTCTCTTCTCTCAAGTTTTTCTCATTCTTCTTCATCCCTTATTGTCAGTTCCAGAGGGTGGTATGTATTTTGCTCCAGTCCCATTCCGAGTCCCAGTCCCACTCCGAGTTTCAGTCCCAGTCCTAGTCCTTATCCCAGTCCCAGTCCGTCTCTGGTCTACTTCCCGGAAAAAAGCATCGCAAATACTAATATAGGCAAATTTTTATACCAAATTTCAGGCAAATCGAATAGGACGTACGTAAATAGGTATGTGGGTATTATTAATTCATGTCTTTGTTTCGGCTTCGCATTTATGTATATCAGTTTTGCCAGGTTGCTGCGAATAAATTGAATATCACAATGAAAATTACTTTAAAGCTCTCAGCAACAGCTTTCATTTGATATCCATATTACACACACATTCTAGGGGTATCCGCGTCCAGGGTTCACTCTGTACTAAAGCACACATCAACAGCTTCCATTTGATACCCATATAGTACAAACACATCCCAGGATTACACAGGTCCACGTTTTGATCTCAAGACCCTAGCCAGAACGGGATAAAAAGTATCCCATGTTCGTCTACTAGTTCTAAGCTACCTCTCTACCAATTTTCAGCCAAATCGGTTAATACGTTTTTGAGTTATAAATAGTGTAACTAACACCACTTTCTTTTATATATACATATTACTTTGATACCCATAATATATGTCTATAAACCTTCTGAGGTTACCCTCCTCCCAAACCGATATCTCCCAAACCAACTAAGGTAACAAAATTAAAACTACCTTGCATTAATATCCTCGTCAATGTCTATCGTTTGATATCCATATCGTATGAACACATTATAGAGTTATCCTGCTCCACATTTTTGTCGATATCTCAAAAACCTTTCTAAATCTTTGCAGTTTTTTTAGCTTATACCCATGTCGAGCCAAAATCTATGCTCAAGATTTCATCTCAATCGACTCAGCCGTTCTCGAGCTTTGCGGTCCAGAAAAAAACGGCTTTCAAAATATATATTAGTACAGAATATAGATTATTATTACTACACCAAAAAAATGTGCATTTCCAAAAATTGTAGAAAACCTCAACACAAATTTGGGTGTTTAAATATAAAAAATTACATGGGTTAAAGAGCTTATCAGCAGTCTTAAGTACAGCCAAGAACATATTGAAGACGATTGCAAAAAAAATTAAATTTAATTTACCAAATTATAAAACTAAGGCCCACTTACAGAACGGCAAGATATTTTTTTAATTCATAGTTAAAATGAGATGAGCCTAAGAAAACCCTAAGGTTTCTATGTGACAGATTTAAAAAAAAAAAATCGTTAATATATTGCATTAAGCTTTATTATATCCTAACGTGAGCGCATGAAACCCTTCAACACACTATTTTTCGAAGAATTCTTTCCCATGTGAAATTTAAAGCCTAAGAAAAGGTACCATCTGGTAAAATAGTAAACTTTAAATATGGTTTTTTAAGTTAGTCATTGTATTATAGATTTCTATAGAATGACCAGAATCTATTATCAAAAAAGCACAACAAAACTATAACTGATATTCTATAAGAACAGAAGAATATTCTTTTCATTTACTTCTCATAATTTCTAGTTTCTTGCCAATTGCTGTTTGTAGATATGCATATAATGAGTAACATACTCATACATATCTCTATTTAGTTCTGTTGAAATATGAAAAAAGTTCAATGTACTATTTTAATATTTCCATCATTGTACTCTTATTATTATTTCTGCTTGCCTATTCAAACTATCCCTCATGATTCCGCATTTCGATCATTATATAATTGTGAAGGTTCGAAAAAGTGGGCGGGTAACAGACTTGACAAAGCGTTTGTTGATAATGAATTAAAGCAAACTAGAAATAGTTCTGCTTCTTCTCGATAACCTTGCGCTGTGACAGGAAACATTTGAGTTTAATGAACTGCTTGAAATGCGGAAAAAAATAATACACTATAAAAAATTTGTAATAATTTTTAAACGGAATATAAAATATTTGCGGTATTACTTCTCTCTATGTCGATACCATAATGTAGGAAGTTTTCCATTTTCAAGTCAAAAGTCTTCTATAGCCAACCACAAAATATATGTGGGAAAAATTGTTTAGGCTTGTATATAGTTTCTAAACCTAAATCCATGTGTAGTACATAAATATGTATACATATTTGCATGGAAAATTAAAAACTGAAATTTTTATAAAAAAGAAGTTTTTTTTAAAAACTTTCCCCGCAGAAAATATTCATTTTCTTTGCTAAAGCCATGGCTAAACCGAAAGGAAGGCTCTTGTAGAAATGTTGTCTAGTAAAAGTGAAACATATTCTACGCTTTCTACAGATTGCAGAGTGAGAAAACCGAAATATTAATCGAATATTTCGTTTTGTTGCAACTTGTTGTTAAAAAATGAAATTTCGTAATAACACCCATTATTAAGTGCATAAAGTTCTTTAAGCATTAAAATCAATCAAATAAAAATATATTCTAACATTAGGTGCATTCTAAATATTTTTTGTAAATTCGCATCTTATTTGACCTTCAATGCAAAAAAGTTTGTTAAGCACTTCCCTGTGAACTACATTCTTGAAGTTTGTGGTTTTTAAAATAATAACCAAAAACTATGGCAAATTGATAAATGGAGTTAAAATTTCTTTCTGTGCATCCGTTGCTTTTCCATCACGACCAACCTCAAATAAAACTACAGAAGCTGTTTAAATTAAAAAAAATCAATTTCCATAACTTTATCACTATACAAATAAACATACATACTTTCATATATGTACATACATTCACTTATTATGTACATACCTATGTATGTATATTCGTAAAGTTCATCATCTACTTCATATTTATATCACTTTCGATTTTAGAAAATCAAGGAAGTATTATACATCAACTTGAACAGGCGTTCATCGTCCAATAGTAGGGCCAATGAAAAAGCCCTGCCATGTGATCGTAGTCACTGGGGGTTTGCTTTCATTTCCATTAAGCAATGTCAGCATTTATCTGCATTGCCGGCAACTACTTGGCACGTCAGTAGCGTGGAACTGATTAAATCGTTGTTTTGTTGTTGTTATACTCGAAAAGGCACGTTTTGGTTTTTTGTGTCGGCATACGTACAAAACGCTTAGCAACAATCGTCTTGTAGTTGTTATACAAATAATGTATACCTTCATACAAACTGCTATACATATATTCATGTATATATGTATGAATGAATTAGTATGAGTGTAGTGGCGAGGGCAACAAAATCGCCACATTTAATTATCATTCGTTTTGTGGTTCGTTCAATTTTGTGCGTATTGTTGTTGGCGAGACTTTATTGTTGACCTAGTTTTCGGTTTCAAGTAACCGATCCCGTTTTAAGCTGCTTCTGAGCGCCCAAAAATGTGTTTATCGTTTGACGGTTTAGTTGAGATTGAAGTTTTCGACGAATTAAGATCTTGTTTAAGATCCAAAAAGTTTTTTTAAAGTACTTTAATGACTTATTGTAGTAAAAGTGCAGCGATCGCATTAAAAAAAGGTTGTCTAAAGCATTAGAGCCTATTCGGCGATATTCTTTGCAGAACTGTACCATTTAATGCAGTACTACCTCTCGCTGAATACCCAATCAATGGTATCAACTGTCACTTTTGCAAGGCGGTGGCAATTGCCATCATTGCATTACTTCGCAACTCATTGTCAACCCGTTTTATGGCAGACATTTCTTCGACGATTGGTTCCGCTAATTTTTGTCAACACACATAAGTAGAAAAATGAAATTTGAAGCAGAAGGCTGACCTAAAACTGCTTGTAAAATGATCACACAAAAATTTTTATTAAATATGTAGTGCCTTTCATTTATCTCTTTCCATAAAATATTTTTCGAGTTAATTTTTAGTTTACCTACATATATTTAATTCAATCTCATTTCTACAGTTGCTGACATTCAATTAATATAATTAAAGCTTTTACGATTACTTGAAGCGCCAGTCACACATCCCTTCACAAATACAACGAAACTTGAGCTTATGGCTTTATGCGAAGAATTAATTTTAAGCAAGAAAGATATTGCAGACGAAAAAAGTAAAGCAGTGCATTTTCTGTTTTATACATATAAGCATACCTATATATGTATACATAAATGTGGTATCGTACAATAACCGCTTATGTCGACATAGCGGAATTTTATAAGATAAAAGGCGACTGTTGAAAATAGAAATGAATTGTAATCTAAAGTAATCAATTGAGTAATAGATTAATGAACTATCGATAAACTGTGAATGATCTGTCGATAATCTACTTTCATATACATAATTTCCCATCTACATATGCTTTTTTACTTTATTTCCTTCTTCTTCAATAAACCAGCGATAAATGAACACGTTATTGTAACTAATCTATAAAATACTGCGTTTTATTCCTCAATTTTAACAGCGACCGCCCGGAAAAAGCGACATCAAATATTTAGAAACAAGTTTTTTCAATTAGAAAAATGTCTTTCTAAGCGAAGTTGGCTCTCGGCAGTGATTTGACGAGCACTGGAAGCGTATTTCTGCTATGAGCAGGTTCTCAGCGGAAATGCCTTTCCCCTGCAGCTTTCGTTCGGAGTCAGCATAAAACATCTAGGTCCCGTCCCGCCAATTTGTGGAAAAATTTTAAAAGAAGCCCGTCTCATATTGAAAGAGGACCTTGGCCTACATCTACGCTATGAATTTATTTGTTTTTTAACAAGGGTGTTTTTCCAGACTTGCAACATTACGTACTCTTACTTTATATTTATATTTGAATTAGCAACTTTAAATTGAATTCGCGTGTAACAAAAATTTAAGACTTGAGCGTTTATTACACATAAGCACAGATGTGTATATTTTTTATACATCATCGAAATTTGGTTATAAGGATTTCATACATTCGGTCCATTGATTGACCAACACTCACGCGACTTTTCTTTATTTTTCATTCACAGACACCAGCACAGCGTTGAGCAATGTGAGCGTATCGATACCATCAGCCGTTAAGCGTGGCGATAATGCCATCTTAATCTGCAATTACAACCTGGCGAATGACAATCTATATACCGTTAAATGGTATCGTGGACGGAGAGAGTTTTATCGCTATACACCAAAAGAAAATCCATCGTTAAAGATATTTCCGGCGAGTAGCGGATATACAGTTGATGTGAGTAAGAATAACAAGTAAGGAAGGCTAAGTTCGGGTGTAACCGAACATTACATACTCAGTTGAGAGCTATGGAGACAAAATAAGGAAAATCACCATGTAGGAAAATGAACCTAGGGTAACCCTGGAATGTGATTGTATGACATGTGTATCAAATGGAAGGTATTAAAGAGTATTTTAAGAGAGAGTAGGCCATAGTTCTATGGATGGACGCCATTTAGGGATATCGCCATAAAGGTGGACCAGGGCTGACTCTAGAATGTGTTTGTACGATATGGGTATCAAATGAAAGGTGATAATGAGTATTTTAAAAGGGAATGGGCTTTAGTTCTATAGGTGAACACCTTTTCGAGAAACCCCATAAAGGTGGACCAGGGGTGACTCTAGAATATGTTTGTACGATATGGGTATCAAATGAAAGCTGTTAATGAGTATTTTGAAAAGGAGTGATCCTTAGTTCCCTAGGTGGACGCCGTTTCGAGATATCGCCATAAAGGTGGACCAGGGGTGTCTCTAGTTGTACGATATGGGAATCAAATGAAAGGTGTTACTGAGCGTTTTAAGAGGGAGTGGGCATTAGGTCTATAGGTGGACGCCTTTTCGAAATGTCGCCATTAGGGTGGGCCAGGGGTGACTCTAGAATGTGTTTGTACGATATGGGTATCAAACGAAAGGTGTTACTGAGCATTTTAAGAGGGAGTGGGCATTAGGTCCATAGGTGGACGCCTTTTCGAGATATCGGCATTAGGGTGGGCCAGGGGTGACTCTGGAATGTGTTTGTACGATATGGGTATCAAATGAAAAGTGGTAATGAGTATTTTAAAAGGGAGTAATCCTTAGTTCTATAGGTGGACGCCTTTTCGAGATATCGCCATAAAGGTGGACCAAGGGTGACTCTAGAATGTTTGTACGATATGGGTATCAAACGAAAGGTGTTACTGAGCATTTTAAGAGGGAGTGGGCACTAGGTCTATAGGTGGACGCCTTTTCGAGATATCGCCATTAGGGTGGGCCAGGGGTGACTCTAGAATGTTTGTACGATATGGGTATCAAACGAAAGGTGTTACTGAGCATTTTAAGAGAAAGTGGGCATTAGGTCCATAGGTGGGCGCCTTTTCGAGATATCGCCATTAGGGTGGGCCAGGGTGACTCTAGAATGTGTTTGTACGATAAGGGTATCAAATGAAAGGTGGTAATGAGTATTTTAAAAGGGAGTAATCCTCAGTTCTATAGGTGGACGCCTTTTCGAGATATCGCCATAAAGGTTGACCAAGGGTGACTCTAGAATGTGTCACATAATTTTATTAAGGTGGCAATGCCGTAATGCCCACCATGTTGACACGTACTTCTTCATTTTGGACAGTCATAAAAGAGAGTGAGAAACGAGTAGTCGCAGAGTAACAACGTTGTCTTTTTGTAATGTTCTTAATAATAAAACTGTAATTGAAATCCTGACTGAATAAAATATTATATTATTAACTTTGAATTAAAATAATTTCTGACAATTTTCATAAGTGAGATGTGCTTGCGCCTACGCGAAAATAAAAAGAAAAGTTCTTGTTAATACGTGCGCATGAACGACAATAGGTCGAGCGGTAGATTGTGCATACACTCGTGCATACAAAAATACATTTGTAACGTCGTGAAAAAATTATTTTAATACATACGTACAATATGCCGAAATTCAGCGAATTAAAAGTGGAGCAATTGCGTCAGAAATTGCGAGAATTAGGCTTATCTGCCGCCGGTAATAAAGCGCAATTGGTAGAAAAGCTGTGTGAACATTTTAATGAAGAGCGTTTTCCAAGTGCTATGAATAATAGTGCGGTATTTAATGAAAGTAAGGAGTTAGAAAATTCCTTTCAGCAGACGCATGATGAAGGTAGGCCACTGAGTAGCTCGTCTCCAGTTCCAGTGACGTTGCCTTCAAGTTCGAATAGGTGTGTTACCACAACGGCAAATGGTGCAACGTTTATGGCGCCTTTGCAAACGCATATATATAAAAGTAGTTGGGGAACCAACGATGGCATCTCGCTGCCGACGTATTATGGCGGCGCGGCGCCGGTTTGCCCAGTCACTTTGCCCAACGTTCACGGGCAAGCGAAAATATATATGTCATCGGCCGACGCTAATGGTCGAGTAAATGTAAGTACAAACGTATATAATGTACCAACCGTGGCACATACATACACAAACAACGCTATGGCTGGTGTTCAAAGCCAGCCTACGATTCAATTTTCAGCTGCTAGCGAAAATCACAGGCATGTTCATTGGGGTACGCAAACGATAATGTCGCAGCCGACGTTCTCTGCTGACAGCGCAGTCATCGCGGATCGAAAGCGAAACGACGTGGTAAGAAACGAGCTTCAGTATAGCTACAACGCGAACAGGCAGCAACATGTTGGAATGCCTAACATATTCGGTCGAAACGAAATTTTAAATGACAACGGTCAACATTTTTGTTGGAGAAATCAAGCACCGAGTGATTATCCAATACAACAAACGAATGCGAGAAGCAACGAAATAAGAAATAATGGAATGACAACATTAGAAGAACGAATGTTGCCACACGAAGTGTATAGAAATGTAAACAATGAAACGAATACAAATAAATCAGTGATTTTTGGTGATGTTCGCGATATTATTGCAATTTTGCCTAAATACGACCCAAGTAAAAAGAATTTAACTTCTGAACAATTTGTAAAGCGTGTCGAACAACTACGAAATGTGTATAATTGGAACGATAAAATATTGTTGTATGCAGTGCAAACAAAACTTGAGGGTGTAGCAAAAATGTGGATAGATGCCAGGGCAGAAATATTTCTAAACTGGTCACATTTTGCTAATGAATTTTTGAATGAATTTCCATGTTTTGTAAATGCTGCTGATGTTCATATGGAACTAATAAATATGAAGCGAAATTGTAGTGAAAGTGCCGAATCTTTTTACTATAGAGTTTTAGCGACGGGTCGACGTGGTAATATTGACGATGCATCTATAATAAAATACATTTTAAACGGAATGAATGACGTTGATTTAAAGAGAAGTGTATCAGTTAATAACTACAATACGTGTAATGAACTTTTACGGGCGATAATTAATTATTGCAAATATAATACGGTGAAAACATCAAATGCGGTAAAGCGCGTTGAAGAATCAATTCAGGCCAGTGCAAAGAAAGATAATCAAACGAAGAAAATTATTTGTTATAATTGTAATAAGCCCGGACATCTTTCGCGAGATTGTTCAGAGCCGCAAAAACGTGAACGATGTACAAAATGTTTGAAGGTGGGTCATTCCACGAATAATTGCAAGACGACGGTAGCAAAAACAAATTGTAATTATGTGAATAAAATTGAGAATGATTTTACTATTAAAGAAATCGAAGTAAATGGCTTGAAAACTAATGCATTCGTAGATACTGGTAGTTGTCGTACGTTGATTAGAAAATCTTTGGCGTGTAAATTTGGACAATTGGATAATTGTTGTATAACATTGAAGGGTTTCGGAGGAGCATCATATGAGTGTACTTCGAAACTTAATGTTGCGTTGAATATAGACGGTAATATGTGTAACACGGAAATGTTAGTGGTAGACGATAATATGATTGATTATCCGGTGCTACTGGGTATCAACGTAATACATGGTAACGATAAACATTTCGTGTTCAAAGGCAATCAAATGTGGGTTATTGAAAAACCGAATAACGAAATATTGAAACTTAAAGATGGTGAATTTGGTAACTTGAGCAAGATGTTGCAAAAATATAAACAGTGTTTTAGCAATGAAATGAGTACAGTAGGTAAAACAAATATAGTAAAAATGAATATATTATTAACGTCAGATATACCTGTTAATGTGAAACCCTATCGACTTCCGTTCGCGCGCCGGTCTATTGTAAAGAACATTATCGAAGACATATTGAAATGCGAAATAATCCGTCCATCGAGTTCTCCGTACGCGTCTCCAATCGTGCTCGTGGAAAAAAAGGATAACAACTTCCGAATGTGTGTTGATTATCGCCAATTGAATAAGATTACTGTAAAACAGCCGTATCCGATGCCGATTATTGATGAGCTTTTTGCACAGTTGTCGGGTAATAACTTCTTTACTACATTAGATTTTAAAATGGGTTATCACCAAATTGAAGTAAGTGAGTGTTCGAAGAAATACACTGCATTTGTGACCACCGAAGGTCACTACGAATACAATCGCATGCCGTTTGGGTTAGTGAATGCCCCTGCCGTGTTTCAAGAAACTATGAACAAACTTATTAAATCGTGTGAATCGAAGAACATTATTGCGTATTTGGATGATGTAATTATTCCAAGTCAATCGGTAGAAGAGGGTATACGAAAACTAGACAATTTTTTGTGTGTTGTTAAAGAAAACGGTCTAACTTTACGTTTAGACAAATGCGAATTTTTGAAAGATGAAATTGATTTTCTTGGACATAAGATATCACGTGACGGTATAAAACCGGGTGAAAGAAAAGTGCAAGCGATAAAGGATTTTAAGGTACCCACGACACAAACTGAAATTAGAAGATTCCTCGGGTTAACCGGTTTTTTTAGAAAATTCGTGGAAAACTATTCTTTAATTGCACGACCGTTAACGAAATTAACAACGAAAGCTTGTAGTGAAAAATTTGAATGGGGCGAGTGTCAACAGAGAGCATTTGCCACTTTAATTGACAGACTCTGTAACTCACCAGTGCTAGTTTTGTACGATTTTAATGCGCAACATCAAGTACACACTGATGCAAGCAGTGTAGGTATCGCAGCAGTTTTGTTGCAAGCGAAAGGTGAAGGTGACAAGTGGCAAGCGGTTATGTATTTTAGTCGTCACTGTACACCTGCAGAATCGAGTTATCATAGCTATGAACTCGAAGTATTGGCAGTTGTTGAAGCATTACAGCGATTCCGTATATACTTACTAGGTAAGTCGTTTAAAATTTTCACTGATTGTTCTGCGATTTCGTCTCTAAAAGCTAAAACTCCACCCATACCACGTATTTCGAGATGGTTAGTCCGTCTAATGGAATACGACGCTGAAATAATTCATAGATCTGGGACTAGAATGGCTCACGTCGACGCAATGAGTCGTGCTCATGCACCTTCGAACAAAATTCTTCGTATTGATGATGCTGATGATGATTGGTTGTTGACAATGCAACTAAAAGACCAATCCATACGAGATGTAATAGCAGTGTTGAAAGGCGAGAACGAATCACCTCAATCAAAACAGATTCGAAAGGATTACTGTCTTCAGCGAAATCGCCTATATCGGCGCATAGATGGTAATTTATTGTTTGTTGTTCCTAAGGCAGTACGATGGCGTGTAGCTCGTTATTGTCACGACGATTTTGGTCATTTTGGTATCGAGAAAACCATAAGACGAATTCTTCAACATTTTTGGTTTCCAAAACTGAGAAAGTATGTAAAAGACTACGTGGCATCTTGTGTGGAATGCTGCTACTCCAAATCGAAAGGTGGAAAACCAGAAGGTGTGTTATACACCGAACCCATGGAGCCAATTCCATTTCGACTTTTACATATTGATCATTTAGGGCCATTTGTTAAAAGTAAACGAGGCAATACACATATTATTGCAATTAGTGACGCTTTTACAAAATACATAGTGGTGAAACCGGTACGTAGTACTAAAACTTTACCGGTTATACAAGCGTTGAACGAGGTATCTAGCTATTTTGGGTTACCTGCTCGCATAGTCACCGACCGTGGCTCAGCATTTACTTCAAAACAGTTCGTGAAGTATTGCACTGACAACAATTTAGTACATATTAAAACTGCTGTCCGAACTCCACGCGCTAATGGACAGGTTGAACGTGCCAACCAGCTAATTTTAACATATCTCCGTACTACGTCTTCAAATCCAAAAGAATGGGACGACCATTTGCGTAAATTACAATGGTCAGTAAATTCCCAAACAAATTCTACAACTGGGTATACTCCCAATGAACTTATATTCGATTTTAAATTAAACGATATCATACGAAATCAACTACTTGCTGCAGTTGTCAACGAAGAGAATGAACAAACGACTATACAAGATAAACGTAACATCGCCTGGTCTTCAATTCAAGAACAACGTAATTTGTGGAAAGAGCGTTTTGATAAAAAACATAAAACGCCCACTGGTTATAAGGAACATGATTTAGTTGTAATTCAAAATGAACCTTCCGCAACAGGTGAATCCCGTAAATTAGAACCAAAGTATCGTGGTCCATTTGTGGTGGCTAAAATACTTGGTAAAGATCGTTACCTACTTACCGATATCGACGGTATGCAAATCAGTCAGAAAAAGTTTGCATCCGTTTATTCGGCAGACAAAATGAAACCGTGGTGTTCTATGCCACCCGAACTTGATACATCTATCGACGATAATTCATCCGACGAAGGAGATAGCGAAGTTGCTGACATCGGGGCGATGCCATTATCAGGAGAAGCCGAGCTGTCACATAATTTTATTAAGGTGGCAATGCCGTAATGCCCACCATGTTGACACGTACTTCTTCATTTTGGACAGTCATAAAAGAGAGTGAGAAACGAGTAGTCGCAGAGTAACAACGTTGTCTTTTTGTAATGTTCTTAATAATAAAACTGTAATTGAAATCCTGACTGAATAAAATATTATATTATTAACTTTGAATTAAAATAATTTCTGACAAATGTTTGTACGATATGGGTATCAAACGAAAGGTGTTACTGAGCATTTTAAGAGGGAGTGGGCATTAGGTCTATAGGTGTACGCCTTTTCGAGATATCGCCATTAGGGTGGGCCAGGGGTGACTCTAAAATGTTTGTACGATATGGGTATCAAACGAAAGGTGTTACTGAGCATTTTAAGAGGGAGTGGGCATTAGGTCTATAGGTGGACGCCTTTTCGAGATATCGCCATTAGGGTGGGCCAGGGGTGACTCTAGAATGTTTGTACGATATGGGTATCAAAGGGAAGGTGTTACTGAGCATTTTAAGAGGGAGTGGACATTAGGTCTATAGGTGGACGCCTTTTCGAGATATCGCCATTAGGGTAGGCCAGGGGTGACTCTAGAATGTTTTTACGATATGGGTATCAAACGAAAGGTGTTACTGAGCATTTTAAGAGGGAGTGGGCATTAGGTCTATAGGTGCACGCCTTTTCTAGATATCGCCATTAGGGTGGGCCAGGGTTGACTCTAGAATGTGTTTGTACGATATGGATATCAAATTAAAGGTATTAATGAGGGTTTTAAAAGCGAGTGGTACTTAGATGTATATGTGAAGGCGTTCTCGCGATATCGACCAAATGTGGATCAGGTGATCCAGAAAATCATTTGTCGGGTACTGCTAATTTATTTATATATTCAATAACACTAACAGTATTCCTGCCAAGATTCCAAGGGCTGTTGATTTCGCCTTGTAGAACTTTTTCATTTTCTTCAACTTAATATGGTAGGTGTCACACCCATTTTACAAAGTTTTTTCCAAAGTTAAATTTTGCGTCAATAAACCAATCCAGTTACCATGTTTCATCCCTTTTTTCGTATTTGGTATAGAATTATGGCATTTTTTTAATTTTTCGTAATTTTCGATATCGATAAAGTGGGCGTGGTTATGGTCGGATTTCGGCCATTTTTTATACCAAGATAAAGTGAGTTCAGATAAGTACGTGGGCTAAGTTTAGTAAAAATATATCGGTTTTTGCTCAAGTTATTGTGTTAACGGCCGAGCGGAAGGACAGACGGTGGACAGTGTATAAAAACTGGGCGTGGCTTCCACCGATTTCGCCCATTTTCACAGAGAACAGTTAACGTCATAGAATCTATGCTCCAACCAAATTTCAAAAGGATTGGTAAATTTTTGTTCGACTTATGGCATTAAAAGTATTCTAGACACACCAAATGAAAATGGGCGGAGCCACGCCCATTTTGAAATTTTCTTTTATTTTTGTATTTTGTTGCATCATATCATTACTGGAGTTGAATTTTGACTTAATTTACTTATATACAGTAAAGATATTAAATTTGTGGGCGTAAAAAAGTGGGCGTGTTCTTTATCCAATTTTTTTTATTTAGCACATATATAGTAATAGTAGTAACGTTCCTGCCAAATTTCATCATGATATCTTCAACCACTGCCAAATTGCAGCTTGCAAAATTTTAAATTACCTTCTTGTAAAAGTGGGCGGTGCCACGCCCATTGTCCAAAATCTTACTAATTTTCTATTCTGCGTCATAACGTCAGCCCATCTACCAAGTTTCATTGCTTTAGCCGCCTTTGGCAATGAATTATCGCATTTTTTCGGTTTTTCGAAATTTTCGATATCGAAAAAGTGGGCGTGGTTATAGTCCGATATCGTTCATTTTAAATAGCGATCTGAGATGAGTGCCCAGGAACCTACATACCAAATTTCATCAAGATACCTCAAAATTTACTCAAGTTATCGTGTTAACGGACGGACGGACGGACGGACGGACATGGCTCAATCAAATTTTTTTTGGATCCTGATTATTTTGATATATGGAAGTCTATATCTATCTCGATTCCTTTATATATGTACAACCAACCGTTATCCAATCAAACTTAATATACTCTGTGAGCTCTGCTCAACTGAGTATAAAAATATCAAAAGAAAAAATTATAATATTTAATTAAACTTGCTAAACGCAAATACACATATGAACTGTACAGGAGTATATATTTTAAATGTAAATGGTATATATTTTATTTCATAATACACAATAGGGCGGGTCAATATTTCCCCAAAAATTGCGTACGAGGAAATGATCCATGGATTATAAAACGCTAATTCATTGGCGACTTGAAAGTTGCATTTAATTTGTAATAAAACTTGATGGCTTATAAAACTGCACACTTAAATTTAAAAAATATATGGCAAAAACTAAAATGCTTCATTAAAACGGAAAAGTAAACTACAGCATACCAATCGGTTACTTAGCGAAATGTTTTATACCCTTAGTGTCTGGGCAAATCTTCTGAATATGATGCGTAGAGCACTTTTCGTATACGCGATTTTTCGCATTATCGATGCTTAACAAATCGATCCGCGCTAATACACAAGTTTATGAAAGGGCAGGAGTTGTAATATACATATGTACATGCAAGAATGTATGTATACCTTGGTGTAAAATAATTGTCGATGTTTAATTATTTTTCCCTTTTAGCTGCATATTATCTAGGTATTTATTCAGTAATGCAGCAAACTCAAAACAGTGAAATACGACTTATGACTTATGAGCATGGATACCGCTGAATCTGGAAAACCTTTCTTGAGCGCTGAGCTCATGCTTTAAGCTTTTTTGTTGTTTATTCCTGATCACAATAAAGCCAAAATTTATTTCATTGCAATTCTACATTCGTTATGCATGCTTGGTATCCACTGGCAACCGTTTCGATATCATTTTCGTGCATTCAGCAAAATAACGACTTTTCTACATAAACTCGCAGTTCGGGGCTCAAAATCATGAGCATGGCGTTTCTCCCTTTCTGATTCACTTGCAGTTTGGTAAGATATGTATATATTTTCGTGTAATTAATAAACCCAATCAAACAAGTAGAGATTTTATGATCGGATCTCAAAAATTAGGTCAGCGCTTTAACCAGCAGGAAACTAAGGCTCCCCTAGCGGTGGAATTTTAAAATTTACTTCCACTATTTCAGGTACTTACGCAAGTTTTTTTGAACTTTTACAAAGGAAAAAGGAAATGTAAAACAAAATCAGTGCTAGCGACATGTATTTTGATGTACTGAATTCGAATCTGGTATTTCCTTTAATTAGTCTGCGCCAAACTTTCAAGTAAATTGTAAAAAAAAAAAGTACATTCAAAATCTGTAATCAAGATTGCGGCAAGTTCGAGCTAAATTTATTTATTTAATCTACACATTGATCAAATCTTACAGACTAGACGTACATTTGATTTAAGATGCTCAGTATAGGGATTCTTGGATGTGAAGATATAAACATGTATCATGTATACATACTCAGTAGATTAAGTTTTAGGATACCGGAATGAACTTGATTCTGAGCACCATAGTAAAAGTTTATTCATACGTTCAAAAGTACTACTTTTCAATCTTTCATCGCTTTCTCGTAGTAGAAAAAAATGATGTAAGGGTGGGCGTGATCCGGGGCACCATAGCAGGTGTTCTTCCATTGGTTCGAAATTATTAGTTTTTAGTGTATCATTTAGCGTAGGTGATTAATTTAAATTTTAAATTTTATAATCGTTAGTATATTATTGAGCACGTTATCGGAAAGAACGTGATTTCGGAAAGATTTGTCCATTTGAGGTATTGATATAAACGTGAAAAGTGATTGGAAATGTCTATTCCAAATTATGAAAACATGTAATTTAGTCTTTGACTTTAATAATTCCCAAATCAACTGCGGTTAAGTAGTCGCATATTTAAAAAGTTATCTTTTCACATTTCCTATTTATTTTTTAAAATTTTTGAGTTATTAGTATTAAGGGCTCAATTTCCTTTTCGTAAGCCTTCTTTACTTCAGGCCTACATATTACATTGTATTGAGTTTCGCTCTACTTTTCCAACTGACAGGACATGAAAATGTACATAAGAAAACTGATTAAAATTGCATTAAAGTTATTGCTTGTCCTGAAACCAATTTTGTACACATGCGCTATATGCGATTGCGTATATTTAAATTTTTTGTTTTCATAGATCCATGCTGGGAAAAAGTATAAAGACCGTTGTTTGCATTAATATTAAAAAACATGTACTCATCTACTTTCAACAAAGTATGTACACATGTACGAATGTAAGTACCTGGAAGGAAGGACATGATTACAGTAAACCAAAATTTATTAATTGCATGCGCAGCGAATTCGAGACCTGCTTATTTAAAATTCTCATGGTACTGGAAAATGTACTCAAGAGTGAAATCATAACACTTATATCTGTAAATTAATATGTACATAGTATACATTGCTTTCATTTTGCACACCTACAGGACAGTTGGATGACATTGTTGCTCTGTCTGACAGCTGTGTTCCAAAGGAAGAACTGATGCAAAAGTATGTTATAATATATTTATAATAAGGATTAAAATTTTCAAAGTGTATCATATTTCATTTAAAAGGTAAAATAGTAAGCTTCTTTTTTAGATAATAAAAAAATATTAAAACTGCGTTCTCGTGAAAAATGAAAAATAAAAGAATGTTCGATGCAAATTTTTTTTCGACCCACATTAATGTACCCTGAAACCTGCGGATAGATTCTACTATATGATACACAAAAAAAAAAAAAAAAAAAAAAAAAACAAAGGAGGCGCCATAACCTCTGAAGAGATTTTGGGCCGAGCTGCAATTTGCGTCATGTTGTACACTCAAAGTGCTTGGTGAAACTGCCGAGGGACGACTCCGCCTACACTGAGAGAAAAAGACTGGTAAAATCAACCGAAATACGGGCCAATTCAACCGAAATTTCTGTTAATTTTTATCCATCGCAACAAGATGTTGAATCAACTGCGCACAAATCGTTGATTCGTAAGTACCTATGTTGCCATATAAATAAATAAATGTAAGGCGCTTCTCTTCCAATTTGCGTCGTGCTCCTCTTGATTTTCCCTACAAATTGGCCGGACGGGACCTACATGTTTTATGCCGACTCCGAACGGCATCTGCGAGGCAGATGAGTTTTCACTGAGAGCTTTTCATGGTAGAAAAACGCTCGAAGCGCTTGCCAAACACTGCCAAGGGCGACCCCGCTTAGAAAAAATTTCTTCTAATTGAAAAACGTTATTTCTGAAATTTTGATGTTGCTTTGCCCGGAGTGCGAACCCAGGGCATACGGTGTGGCAGGCGGAGCACGTTACCATCACACCACGGCGGCACTTACTAACCTAACGTCAACTGGGCGTACATCAAATATGCTGGCACACATTAAACATTATACACTTTATTATTTTGTTTTATTAAACACACTTTCACCAAATTTTTTTTTTTATAATTTATTTAATTTATAGTTTTGAACCTCGCTTTTCAAATAGAAATGAAAATAGTAGTCACAAAACTGATTCTCAATTCTTTCAGTTGCAACTCAGCTCATTCCCAATTTCTTCTCTCGCATGTAGTTGCCACACTTGGTTGTTTCGAACAAAACTTGTAGTATAAATGTTTGACATAACATTTTAAATAGAGAACTTGTAAGTTATAGAAAAGTAAAGAATCAAATCGCTAGAAGATAATTCACCACAGGAGTAACTTTACATGTAATTCGGCAAGTTTAATTTTCGTAACACTTCAAGTTGAAACGATTCCAAAACAACTCAAACTTTTATGTTGTCGGAAACATCAACATTAAAAAAGGATGTTTTTTATTATCTTATTAGATTCGTTCGCGTGAGTGAAAATTCGGCGCAATTTTGCATTTCGCTTGGAGGAGAGGGTGCAAAATTGTACCCGATAAATAGGTATCCCGGTATCTCATAATTTTTTGCACAGTAAATTCAGAAAAGGGTTTTTATGGTTTTTATTGATAACTGAAAAACTAGTTTTTTGTTGCTTTCGCATTTTGTGTATTTTTTCGATTTGGTAGTATTTTTATTTTGGTGTTTTTTTTAACAAGTGGCAGCATCGTCATAAGTACAAAGTAGAGAGCGCAGTGAGCGTAAAATTCTCTTTGAAATTTTCTCATGTATTGACTGTTGATCGCTGTTGAAATGACCAGTGAGATAAGTTGTGTTAACAGAAAAATCAGTTAGATTGAACAGGAATCTGTTAATTTTATAGAATTTTGTTAACTTAAGAGCGACAATTTCTCTTCTGTTGAAATGACTAAACTAATTTGTTCGTTTGACAAAGAACTTGGTCGAATTAACCGTAATTCGATCAAATTACGACCGAATTTCCGTTAAGTCAAGAACAACAGAACCGATTTGTTGATTTTACTAGCACCATTTCTTTCAGTGTATAAACACTTTTTTCTAATTGAAAAAACTTGTTTCTAAATTTTTTATGTTGCTTTGTCCGGGAACTGAACCCAGGATCTTCGGTGTAGTAGGTGGAGCACGCGACCACCACACCACGGCAGCCGCCGTATATGATACGAGCCTGACCCGTGCGCATCTTGCGCAACCAATATAAAAGTCTCTTATCAAATATCAACAGAAATCAGCTGTTCTATTAACTTACAGGTTGTGCTGCCATCTAGCGTACAATAGCAACTGCCGGTAATGCAGTGCAAATATTCACAATAGTGCCATAGACAAATAGATTTCTTTGTGTGCTCACAATCGTTTATTTTTAACAAATTATTTTAATAAAATATAGCTAAATAAAAGCACTACGACCAAAAATGCCCAAAGCTCGCTAATAATCAGAATCTCCATCTTTACAACCAAGACTTTATTTATAGATTTGGATTCCAAATAAAAGTGAAAAAGGGACACTCGTACAGCAATTAGAAATAATATATATGATAACAACAAAATCGGCGATTAGTTACATATGAGAGATAAATCAAGTTTTCCCTTTATCTTGGCAACCCGTAGTTATTTAGTCCTGCTTTTTTTTTGCAAATAAGCTGAGATTTAATAGTAAAAGAATTATATAAAGTTTGATCCGAATTAGTGACATAAAAAATTTCTGGAAGTAAACTTTGAAATTTTATCCCAAATATAAATTTACATACAAGCTTTAGTGCATTAGACAAAATGATATCCATTTCCGTGCTTATAATATTGAGTCATCGAGCTCTGGATCACGACCAAATCTCATTGGAACCATCAGGATCAGTACTATGAGAGTTGGCAGCACTCAACGAATGTGTACACATAATAAGGTGCCTGTTATTTTCCACATTTTTCCCCCGAATCGCTCCATAAAATTTTACTTAAAAGGTTAAAACAAATTATCAAAATAATAACTAGTAATATTAGTTCTTTAAACCATGCCACAAATGCTATATGTTTTCCACATAAAACTGTATGGGATTTTGCACTTAAAAAAAGCAAGAGTACCAATGATTAACAAAGGGGTCGGCAGTTAAAACATGTCCAAAACTGCTTTGAACTAAAGAACTTTCGTCCCAAGGCTTATATTAAAAATTTTACTTCTGCCAGGAGCTTTTTGCACATTATGTTGTGGTTCTTGTATTTTTCATATAAAAATGCATAGTTTTTCTATCATGCTTTAAAACAAATGTAATGTAATTATTTTATAGCTTTAATAATTAGTATTCAGACTTAAAGTTTAAATTTATGGGCTTTCGAATGGAAAAAATATGTTAAATATCGGATGCCGCAGTGCATATGACTGTAAGTGCTACCAAAAACAGCGGGTATGCTCAACATTTTTCTACAAAAAGCAAATCAACAGACCCACTCTGTTGATCCGAAACTGATCCAGATAGATATCTGGATCACAGCGTTGTTGTTGCATTTGCATGTTAAATTTCTATCCGTATCTGGATCACGCTTCGTTGGAACGCGACTATTGAATTTTTCTTCGATACGCCTTAATTAATATGAAAGTATATAAAATGTGCTCTGTACATTTACAAATGTATATAAATGTACCGTTGCACAAATAAATTGCATGTCATTTAAAGTAAAAAAAAAGTCAGAGTCAATTGCGTGTATGTTATTTCTATAAATTTGCTTATTACATTTTTATACACAGTTGAGCAGAGCTCACAGAGTATATTAACTTTGATTGGATAACGGTTGGTTGTACAGGTATAAAGGAATCGAGATAGATATAGACTTCCATATATCAAAATCATCAGTATCGAAAAAAAATTCGATTGAGCCATGTCCGTCCGTCCGTCTGTCCGTTAACACGATAACTTGAGTAAATTTTGAGGTATCTTGATGAAGTTTGGTATGTAGGTTCCTGAGAACTCATCTCAGATCGCTATTTAAAATGAACGATATCGGACTATAACCACGCCCACTTTTTCGATATCGAAAATTTCGAAAAATCGAAAAAGTGCGATAATTCATTACCAAATATGGATTAAGCGATGAAACTTGGTAGGTGAGTTGAACTTATGACGCAGAATAGAAAACTAGTAAAATTTTGGACAATGGGCGTGGCACCGCCCACTTTTAAAATAAGGTAATTTAGAAGTTTTGCAAGCTGTAATTTGGCAGTCGTTGAAGATATCATGATGAAATTTGGCAGGAACGTTACTCTTATTACTGTATGTCCGCTTAATAAAAATTAGCAAAATCGGAGAACGACCACGCCCACTTTTTAAAATTATTTTTTTTTAAATTCAAATTTTAAAAGAAAAGTTAATATCTTTACAGTATATAAGTAAATTATGTCAACATTCAACTCCAGTAATGATATGGTGCAACAAAATACAAAAATAAAAGAAAATTTCAAAATGGGCGTGGCTCCACCCTTTTTCATTTAATTTGTCTTGGAAACTTTTAATGCCATAACTCGAACAAAAATTTACCAATCCTTGTGAAATTTGGTAGAGGCTTAGACTCTCGGACGATAACTATTTTCTGTGAAAAAGGGCGATATCGGTTGAAGCCACGCCCAGTTTTTATACACAGTCGACCGTCTGTCCTTCCGCTCGGCCGTTAACACGATAACTTGAGCAAAAATCGATATATCTTTACTAAACTCAGTTCTCGTACTTACCTGAACTCACTTTGTATTGGTGTAAAAAATGCCCGAAATCCGACTATGACCACGCCCACTTTTTCGATATCGAAAATTACGAAAAATGAAAAAAATGCCATAATTATATACCAAATACGAAAAAAGGGACGAAACATGGTAATTTTATTGGTCTATTGACGCAAAATATAACTTTAGAAAAAAACTTGGTAAAATGGGTGTGACACCTACCATATTAAGTAGAAGAAAATGAAAAAGTTTTGCAGGACGAAATCAAAAGCCCTTGGAATCTTGGAAGGAATACTGTTCGTGGTATTACATATATAAATAAATTAGCGGTACCCGACAGATGATGTTCTGGATCACCCTGGTCCACATTTTGGTCGATATCTCGAAAACGCCTTCACATATACAACTAAGGGCCGCTCCCTTTTAAAACCCTCATTAATACCTTTAATTTGATACCCATATCGTACAAACACATTCTAGAGTCACCCCTGGTCCACGTTTATGGCGACGTCTCGAAAAGGCGTCCACATATAGAACTAATGCCCACTCCTTTTTAAAATACTCATTAACACCTTTCATTTGATACCCATATCGTAGAAAAAAATTCTAGAGTCACCCCTGGCCCACCATTATGGCGATATTTCGAAAAGGTGTCCACCTATAGAACTAAGGCCCACGCCCTTTTAAAATACTCATTAACATCTTTCATTTGATACCCATATAGTACAAACAAATTCTAGAATCACCCCTGGTCCACGTTTATGGCGATATCTCGAAAAAGCGTCCACCTATAGAACTAAGGCCCACGCCCTTTTAAAATACTCATTAACATCTTTCATTTGATACCCATATAGTACAAACAAATTCTAGAGTCACCCCTGGTCCACCTTTATAACGATATCCCGAAAAGGCGTCCACCTATGGAACTAAGGCCCCCTCCCTTTTAAAATACTCATTAACACCTTTCATTTGATACCCATATCGTACAAACGCATTCTAGAGTCACCCCTGGTCCACTTTTATAACGATATTCCGGAAAGGCGTCCACCTAGAGATCTAAGGCCCACTCCCTTTTAAAACACTTATTAACACCTTTCGTTTGATACCCATATTGTACAAACGCATTCTAGAGTCAACCCTGGTCCACTTTTATAACGATATTCCGAAAAGGCGTCCACCTATAGAACTAAGGCCCACTCCCTTTTAAAATACTCATTAACACCTTTCATTTGATACCCATATCGTGCAAACAAATTCTAGAGTCACCCCTGGTCCACCTTTATGGCGATATTTCGAAAAGGCGTCCACCTATAGAACTAAGGCCCACGCCCTTTTAAAATACTCATTAACACCTTTCATTTGATACCCATATCGTACAAACAAATTCTAGAGTCACCCCTGGTCCACGTTTATGGCGATATCTCGAAAAGGTGTCCATCTATTGAACTAAGGCCCACTCTGTTTTAAAATACTCATTAACACCTTTCATTTGATACCCATATCGTACAAACAAATTCTAGAATCACCCCTGGTCCACCTTTATGGCGATATTTCGAAAAGGCGTTCACCTATAGAACTAAGGCCCACGTCCTTTTAAAATACTCACTAACACCTTTCATTTGATACCCATATCGTACAAACAAATTCTAGAGTCACCCCTGGTCCACGTTTATGGCGATATCTCGAAAAGGCATCCACCTATAGAACTAAGGCCCACGTCCTTTTAAAATACTCATTAGCACCTTTCATTTGATACCCATATCGTACAAACAAATTCTAGAGTCACCCCTGGTCCACCTTTATGGCGATATCTCGAAAAGGCGTCCACCTATAGAAATAAGGCCCACGCCCTTTTAAAATACTCATTAACACCTTTCATTTGATACCCACATTGTACAAACGTATTCTAGAGTCACCCCTGGTCCACTTTTATAACGATATTCCGAAAAGGCGTCCACCTATAGAACTAAGGCCCACTCCCTTTTAAAACACTTATTAACACCTTTCCTTTGATACCCATATCGTACAAACAAATTCTAGAGTCGCCCCTGGTCCACCTTTATGGCGATATCCCTAAATGGCGTCCATCTATAGAACTATGGCCAACTTCCTCTTAAAATACTCTTTAATAACTTCCATTTGATACACATGTCATACAAACACATTCCAGGGTTACCCTAGGTTCTTTTTACAACATGGTGATTTTCCCTTACTTTGTCTCCACAGTTCTCAACTGAGTATGTAATGTTCGGTTACACCCGAACTTAGCTTTCCTTACTTGTTTTAATTTTTTTTAAATTTCATCATTTTTGCTTTTCTCTAATCTATTTTTTCAGATATCTGAATCAAACGCCACACATGTCTTCATTCGAAATCCTACTTCAGGCAAATATAGTTGTGAGGTTTCGGCAGATGCACCAACATTTGATACAATTGTTGTATCTGGTGAAATGGAAGTTGTGGGTAAGCTAACAGTGCTGTTAAAGAGAACGCTTTTACGTATAGAGAATATACATTATTTAGGTATTTTAATATTTCTTTAATCGAACTTGATTGGTCGTTTGCTACGTATGGTTCGCTTGGTATTAAAATAGAAGCGCACTTTTAGGAGCAAGAGTTTTATTTTGTGATTTTATTATACTTGCTAGGTTATTTCCTTGATCAAGGTTCTATGTGGAAATGAAGTTCTACAAAGTCTTTTCTTTAATATAACATCCTTCTTATTTATTTTTTAACTGCTTTACAGAACTGCCTACACAACGGCCAGTTATAACAGGTATTCATTCGAGATATCGTCTTGGCGATATTATAAATGGAAACTGCTCCTCAGATTTTTCGAAACCGGCAGCGAATTTGACGTGGTGGATTAATGATATGCAGGTGAGAATAATAATGGAAAAATAACTTTAACTGCTTAGTAAGTTAAGCATATTGAACCCTATAAATGGCCTTACTTGATGGTCAGTTGATACTAGTTGACCGCAGTTATGTGTATTCCCTGTCTATATCTATAAGGAATAGGTTTGGTGTTTTCAGGCTTTCAATTCAATGCTAATTATATTATTTTTTCATTTCATTTTCAATTTTACTTAACCTGAATCAACTTGCTAAAAATTGCATGGCCCTGTAGAAATGCCTTTAAGTTATTTCAACCATATTTGTCCTTGTTCATATTCACCCGTTTTTGATGTGTGCTTTACTATCATTTCGGCATTATTGAATTTCTTGCCTGTGGTAATACATACATACACAGCAATTTTTTCTGCTGCTACACATTTTCAATAAAGTGTCACATAAATCAAATCAGAGATGAAAACAATTTAATGAGTCCACTATATACAACCAATCTGTTCATACCCGCAAAGCATATGCGACCCGCCCCACAAGCTACAACTTGTGCAGTAGTTTTGGTTGAACGACGTTCAACAGTAGCAGCAACGGCATTGAAACGGCTAAGAGCCAATCAAATTTCATTTGCCTTCCATGGAACAACATTCAGCTCAATGCAAGCAATGCTGAAGGATATATTTAAGCTAAAGAAAGCAATCCCCGCAAGTGCAGAAATATTCGAAAAAATATTCTTAATGAATGCTCAACTTCCGAAATTCTACCAATCTTTCTCCCTTTCTGCTCTTTGAGTAGCTGTTGCTTGAAAAAACATTTACTGCAACTCGAACAACAACAAAAATTCAATTTGAAATCAATATTGGCTAAAAGTCATTTTACCAAAATGGACATCAACTGCCAGCCAAAAGTAGTATCAGCTAAGAGCATTCCAATAGCGAAACAAACCTTTGCCACAACAACAATGCCTTTTATAAAAAAGAAAATTGCAATAGCAACACAAAAAACCTTGAAATATTATTGCCAACAAAACAAAGAAAAATAAAGTAAAACCGAAAACGAGTAAAAACGTAAATGAGAAAAATGCCAAAATTGTGAACAGATTTATGAAATGTTCAAGAAAATGAAAATGCCAAAGCAGCCGCAAGCGAAAGCTTCAACCTTTTAGTTGTGGGAATATGGAGAAGAATGTCACCCCGATTGCACGACAATGGTGTCAGCGTGTCATAAGTGACATATGCTTGCTGTTAGCCAAAACTATTGCTGTACTGTTAAGCTGACTGTGGCTAAGTTACTTTAAAAACACCTACACAGATTTAACTAACTTCACCGCAAGACGTATTTTTGGTTTTGCTTTCGGATTTTTCAATTTTCTGCCGAATTTTTTGTTAGGTTTTTATGAAATATACAGGCATAAGAACTTCATTTGGTCAATATAATTGAAATTTCGATTAATGCAGGTGTCTCTCAATGTTCCTCCCTGAGAAATAGCGTTTGAAAATATTGCGACAACATAAGCCGCCTTTCTTGTCTTGTATTCAAGTACTGTTTTGTGAAGTAGAAGTAATTTTAAAGAATACGTGGAGACATACGTACTAAAAAGATGTCGATGTGTCTGTAGTGAATTTACAGGACTTGATGGATAGGTCCATTAAGATGTCCCAAATGGTCTCTAATCCTGGATGTATGAGCACCCGTGGTTTACACTTCTTCGAAGAGTCAATCAATTTAGCTATTGACCTTATTTAAAGTTTGCATGCCACCACAAAATCATAGAATAACGATTGGCCTAGGATAGCTAGTCGCTCTCTGATATATTCGGACTATGACATAACAGATGCTGCACGCTTTCCTCCTCATCACTACATCTGCTGGTGTCACAGTAATAGTATGAACATAGTGTCGATATCGCGCCTTTCCTGGAGTCAAAAATGTGTTTGTAAATACTTTGAAAATGGACGTGACTCCGTCCACAGTGGCAAAGAAATAGCCAGTAAAAACGGGTCTTATAATTTTTTTTTTTGCATGCAGACTTATCGATTGATACAATAAAGCAGGGACTCAACTCTTTTTCTATCATGACATTCAGTTGCGGGGCGGCGTGCGTGCATATCAACAAAAAATTTAAAAGGAAATGACTTCAGGCAAAATATTGCAAATTTAAGAATTAGAGGGGAGTTGAGGAGGTGGTACATAGAATTGAAGTACTAACTGGGTACACAAAATTGCTGTTAAAATAAAAAAATAAATGTAATACGCGATAACCTCCGAAGATATTTTCAAATTTCGCGAATGAAATTCTTCTTTTCTTTTTGTTTCGATATTTTAAGAAAGACTTCTTTGAATTTTGTCTGAAACTAAGCAACCAAGTTTTGAAAACGTTTACGAAACAAATTTTAAATCTCCAGAAAATTTTACAACATTTTCGAATTTTTTATTTGTTCTCTGGTTTTTGAGTATGCAGTTTTGTAGCGAAGAACAAATTATAGGTCGTTGATTTTTGACAATCTTTTTTCCGAAGGGTGTTCTAGATTTTCTTAAGTAAAAAATTTGGGTGGAAAACAAGCTGAAAACCCTTCGAAAAAAATAAATGAGAATTTTTAGGGACCTATTACTTGTACTTTGTTAGAACAAAATTGATTGGGCTACAAAAATGCATAGTCAAACAAATTCAGCAAACTAAACCGAAAAAAATATATATGGATTTTCTTAAAAAAAAAATAGTTTTTAACGTTTTTGAGATTGGTTTGCATACTAAAAAAAGAGAATTTAACTGTCGAAATTTGGTAAAAATTGGCACTGCCTTTTTCTATTCGTTTCTGTACATGTAAACAATATCTATCGTAAAATTTAAAAAATCCGAACGAATGAGAAATCAAGTTTTTTGTATGCCAATTTAATATGAAATATATTTTCATAAGCAAAATAGAAATAAAATAAACGGAACCAGACATTCAACGACCATTTATGTACATGCACACATATAAACTACTTATGTAACATAAATGCTTGCAGAAGTCGCCGAGCATAATGATGAAATGTTAGTGCGGCATGTGGCAAGTTCCAATCTAATGTTGTGCAGTGAAACGTAGTGAAAGTTTATTGATTTATGCATTTGTTGGCAAACTGAAAATTGAAAATTTCAGCATTTTACTACTACATTAACACCGCAAATTTATATTAAATTTTTCTCGACTCCAAAAGTATATATATATTTTTTTTATTTAGTTTGTAAATCACACTTGAACGGAGCCGAAGTTGCACTTGAGTGCGCAGCGGCAACGGTAACTTGTAATGCTGGTACCTGTAGTCACTTGAGCGCTGATTGCGATTTCTGTTTTCACTTCCGAGTTACGATGTCGACAATGACTTTACTGGCATTTACGCCCCTACTTCCACTTGTTAGCACTGTCAGTGTGTCAACTCTCAAGGAGCAACTTTTTTGATTTTAGGGCGAGCGTATAAATAGATGTATTATGTATGTATATATGTACATACCATTAACATATACATATGTGCGCACGCGATTTCATTTGAAACTTTTTCAACTTATACTTTACAGTTGAATTAGATAGTTGTGGCCATTTGTAATTTCGGGACTGTGGTGATTTTTCCGGTATATTCGGTTAAAGTTATCCTGTATGGTGAACATGTTTTTTTGGAATATAAATAACTGTAGCAAACTCTTTCAGATAAAGGCCCCACATGGCTTAGTGAACTGATCGAGGAAAGATTTTTCTTTCCATATTCCTTTTTATTGTCAGCGAATTGCTTAGAGAACGAAGTATAAAATATTCAGAAGTTGGCGCCACCACAACATAGGCACCCATCCCTTAAGGCTTAGGTTAGGTTGAACTGGTCGGTCCATGAGGACCTCACATAGACTGAATTAATCCGTAGTGTTACCAGAAGTTTGTGTTTATCGACCAAACTGAAAAACCCTATCAAAAACCAGGACCTATGTTATAAAATAACTCCGTCCTCTTGGCAAATACTAGAAGCTTTCTACGATACAAGCAACTTGCTGCTTCTAGATCTGACAGTTGTATCACTCCCAAAAGCTGGAGTCTTTTACTACGTTTCCACCGAACTTAAACTCCGTGTTTGCCAACCTTTTTATGCTAAATATCTCTTGACAGAAGATGAATTTTTCATTTTCGCTTTGGAATTATTGATATAGAGGTTAAAACGTGTATTTCAATACCACTATCTATATTTTTTGGTATGTTTTAGCCGCCGTATGAATTAGGCAAACATGGAGTTTGGGTTTGGTGGAAACGTAGTATTAGTCGGACAAGCGCAGGGCATGAGCACAAAACGTGCTCGATCGTTTCCCCCTCCTGCCCCCACTTCCTACATCTGCTATCACTGACCAAGCCTAATTTAAAGGGATGTGACGCCAGAAGGCAGTGTCCAGTCAGAATACCTATCATGAGTTTACAGTCCTCTCTTTGTAATGATAGAAGCAACTTTGTTAGTTTAAGGTTGTAAGACCTACACATAATCTTCGACACTTTACAGCCCGCGCTGGAACCCACGCCTTTCCCGCTTGGTCGATCATGTTCACCTCTCGCCTTCGCTTAATCTCGCCCAGTCTAATTGGGACGTCTACGGAGCAAGCTTTAAGGGATGCGCACTTTATAGCTAGTTCATCTGCTTTTTCATTCCCATTTATTCCCATATGACCTAAAGGCTTAATAGATTAAGAATTTCAAACCTTTTAAAAGCTTCAAACCGTTTTGGAATTACTCAATTCGTTCTTGAAATATGTATGATTATGTGGACCCAATTTTTTTTTTTTTTTGGAAAAAACCGTTATTCGTAAATATCTCAAAAACGTTACCATAGAATTAAAAATAACTTTAATTTTCGAAATCAGGGGGTGATTTTACATAGGAATTTCATAATGGCGTCTCTGGTGCAGAAAAAAAATTGGAATTTGTGATCCAGTGTTATTATTATTTATTTTATTTTTTCAGAGAAACGCTTAATGGCCTTGTAGTGCGCGCCAAGGGAAGACTTTGATAATATGGGGACTTTCGTATGAGGTGTTTTTTTTCGAACGCATGGATTCCGAAAATAAGTTTTAATACCCATGAAACTACCAAAACAATCCATTGTTTTTTATCTTAAACGTGTAATTGCTCAGAAAAAAGGGAGTAAATATTAAAATTTTTGCTAAAATGTTATGAGCCTAATACGATGATAGTAAATTTCGAATCCTGACACATACGCACACACACATATGCATACATGCATACACCCATACAATAATTTGAGTTGTAAAAGCAGAAATTTTCAACTTTGCGACTTTGCTTGCAAATCAACAGAAAGTTCGTTTTTTATTTTTTATTAGAATTACTTACTTTCTGTGACTTTGCCAAGTGTCACTTGCATACAAGCACAAGCCAGCACACACCTGCACATCTTTACAAAATTCACAAATAAATGCGGGTTCATGCAGGCGTTAGTGTCGTCGTCGACCTGCCGACTACTAGTCAAAAATTACATCGCATTAGGTGGGCGTCATTCCTTTGAACTAAACTGCAAGTAAATAAGTGGAAATTACATAACCCGTCATGTTTCACTCGTATATGTGACATAGTACTTTTTGATTGGATTTTGCTTGCATGTAAACGAGATGCGTAATTTAAAGTGAATATACAGCAAAAAAACATTTAAAGCTTATTTATAGAAGAACAATTTTCGTTCAAAGTTATTTGCTATTTAATGTTAGCACATGTCATAGACATAATTATTCCATTTAACATGACAATAAACAATTTTACTTTCTGCCTTTTAAGGTTCCTCCGCATTCCTTGCGCACATTTGGCATTCAGCGTCATTTCACAGAAAATCTTGAATCTGCAATTATGGAAATCAATTTCATCATTACACCGCAACATTTCATCAAGGGCCGTTTAAAGGTATTATAAAAATTATGTGCTATAAATAAAGCAATAAGAAAACAGTGAAATTCTTGATTTTCTAATTTGTTTTTTATACGATTGCAGCTCAAATGCACTGCTCGAATCTATGACATTTATATACAAGAAACTGAAAAGCTTGTAGAAGAGGATCGGCCACGCATCTTAGCCTCTGGCCGTTCACCAGAATTGAATATGTATCCATTTGGTAACTTACCCGATGCAGAAGGTTTCGATGAAAATAACGAATTATATTTTACGCATTATAACAGTAAGTAAAACCACATTTTATACTTTGAATCGCCTAAGAGAAAATAAGCTCAAAAATAGACGGCAGCCCATTGCTACTTAAAACTTACACTGTTTACATTGCAAACCAATTTGCTATTAAACTGCATACATTTTCCTAAACTTTATTGCATATTCACGAAAAAAATTTCTTTTGGAAACATTTTCAAAAAACGATTTATTATTGTATTATAATTAGGTGTTTCTTCGATGAGCTAACTGGCGCTAGTTTGTAATACCTAGGGTAGACAATTTTTGTGTATTCTTTAGAGATTGCTTTCTCAGCGTGATATGTTTTTCTATTTTGAAATTTTTCGGTCCAGTGAATAATTTTTATTTTCAAAGATTTTCCCACTACCACTGATAATTTAAATTTAATATATTGCCAAATGTTTTTTTTTTTTTATATCTGTTATACTTAATATAATGTGAAATGCCCTTATACCTTTTTGTAATAATGTTGGTATTATTTTGAGTTAATTTTCAGATTATTTTGATTACCGTTTCACGTACTATTTTCAGATCATTTTGAAATGTGTTGGGAACATTTTGTGATTATTTGCACCACTATTCCGGAGCCATTTCGAGATGATTTCGCGGTTATAGTAGACACTGATTCGCAATAATTTCTGGACTTCTTTGGAGTCATTTTGGCATTTTTCGGAAACATAAATTTGTAAATGCGAAAAATTATCGGTCTGTTGTTATTATCGCTTTGTTATCGGCATATTATCGATAACAACTGTTATCGTAGAGTTAGGAGTTTATTATAGACGAATAATCGACGTGTTGTTGGTTATCGATTTGTTATTTGTTATCGAAAAACTTCGATTTGTCATTGAAAAACTATCGATTTGATATCGAAAAAAACGCCACGTATTATAGTAAAGCTATCAATTTATTACTGAAATATATGATTCTGTTAACGAATAGTTATCGATTTGCTGTCGGAAAGATGTCGTTTTTTGATCGAAAAAAAATCGAAAACTCTTCATTAAAAAACATATTTTTTTCGATAACAAGAGTCAGGAACTTGAGGTCGCCAGAGCCGCACTGGCTAACTAAGCTGGATTCGCCACGGGTAGGGAGGTTGACAATTGGGATGGTGAAGCTATGAATTTCGCAGGAAACCCCTTGAAAGGGTTGCGCTGCGGAATTTCCAAACTATACGGTAGACCACAAAATTTTTCGTGTTCAAATCGCTAGCGAAGACTTCTCTACTTGAAGGTTTAAACCGAATTCTGTGCGTTTAAACCAAAACCAGTATAATCTAAATTATAACCATGTATGGAGTACGAAAGCAACTCCAGATTAAGGGTAAAATTTCAACCCTGTATGTTTTTATAAGGTCACTAGCATGGTACCTATATACATACTTATGTGTGTTAGTTAATTTACACATTTTCCTTTCTATGTATTCTTGGTTTGATTTGTTTTTTTTATTGCTTATCCAACAAGGCGTATCATATACATATGTATGAAAGTATATATAAACTTATATCAATAAATTAATTTTAGACTTATGTGGGTTTTAAAACATAAATAAATACAACCCGCTATAGCCGCAAAATCGATTTTTCGGCCGAGCTTCTCTAGCACTTTACGTCGTGCTGCTTTTTAATTTTTCCCAGTAATTAGTGAGACGGGACCTACATGTTGTAAGCTGACAAGGCAGATGAGGTTTCACTGAGAAGCTTTTCATGGCAGCAATACACGCGGAGTGTTTGCCAAATCACTACTGAGGGGCGACCCCGCTTAGAAAAACTTCCTTCTAATTAAACACAAAAAAAAAACTTGTTACAATTTTTTGGTGTTCCTTTGCCCGGGAATTGAACCCAGGATCTTCGGTGTAGTAGGCGGAGCTCGCTACCACCCACCACATCACGACGGCCGCTGTAGTAATCGCCAAAATTAAAACAATTATTTAGAAGTATTCGTAATAATAAGGTGGTAGAAGGAAAGCTCTCAAATTAGTAGAGATTAAAATATATTGGAAATACCAATTAAACTATGAAAAGTAGTACTCAAAATTTAATCGGCTTCAAGAATTATGGAGAGAAAATCCAGAAATAAGACATAAAATGAAAGTGAAATGGACTCTTTTGTCTCAAATGTTACCGTTGGAAACATTGGATCGCTCCTTTGTTTTTGTTGTCATTACGCTTATTAATATTTACAGCTGGCGTTGGTAAAGGATGTGAGACATTAAAAATAATCTTGATTAATAACCCAGCGCTAGTCAAGCATGGTTTTGTCTAAATGGACACTAATAATACATACATAAATACGAATATTCAATAGACGTGAATGTTCATTTAAAGACTGTGTGAATATTTACGTTTGTTTACATGTTCACGCTGTCGATGTAGAACACCGAGAGATATTGGATTCGTGTAGATATGTCAATACCTAGTAGTCACATTCATTGGCTAGAACTACTAAGTAGTTATGTAACTACAAGCCAAAGAACCACTCGAAAACTGGAAATTAGGAAACCATTTAAAGCATATTTTTAATGTTCTGAATAATTTCGTTTATATAATTATACTCAGTTGAGCAGAGCTCACAGAGTATATTAAGTTTGATTGGATAACGGTTGGTTGTACATATATAAAGGAATCGAGATAGATATAGACTTCCATATATCAAAATAATCAGGATCGAAAAAAAATTTGATTGAGCCATGTCCGTCCGTCCGTCCGTCCGTCCGTCCGTTAACACGATAACTTGAGTAAATTTTGAGCTATCTTGATGAAATTTGGTATGTAGGTTCCTGAGCACTCATCTCAGATCGCTATTTAAAATGAACGATATCGGACTATAACCACGCCCACTTTTTCGATATCGAAAATTTCGAAAAACCGAAAAAGTGCGATAATTCATTACAAAAGACCGATAAAGCGACGAAACTTGGTAGATGAGTTGAACTTATGACGCAAAATAGAAAATTTGTAAAATTTTGGACAATGGGCGTGGCACCGCCCACTTTTTAAAGAAGGTAATTTAAAACTTTTGCAAGCTGTAATTTGGCAGTCGTTGAAGATATCATGATGGAATTTGGCAGGAACGTTACTCTTATTACTGTATGTAAGCTTAATAAAAATTAGCAAAATCGGAGAAGGACCACGCCCACTTTTAAAAAAAAAAAATTTTTAAAGTAAAATTTTAACAAAAAATTTAATATCTTTACAGTATATAAGTAAATTATGTCAAGATTCAACTCCAGTAATGATATGGTGCAACAAAATACAAAAATAAAAGAAAATTTAAAAATGGGCGTGGCTCCACCCTTTTTCATTTAATTTGTCTAGGATACTTTTAATGCCATAAATCGAACAAAAATTAACCAATCCTTTTGAAATTTGGTAGGGGTATAGATTTTATGGCGTTAACTGTTTTCTGTGAAAATGGGCGAAATCGGTTGATGCCACGCCCAGTTTTTATACACAGTCGTCCGTCTGTCCTTCCGCATAGCCGTTAACACGATAACTTGAGCAAAAATCGATATATCTTTACTAAACTCAGTTCACGTACTTATCTGAACCCACTTTACCTTGGTATGAAAAATGAACGAAATCCGACTATGACCACGCCCACTTTTTCGATATCGAAAATTGCGAAAAATGAAAAATATGCCATAATTCTATACCAAATACGAAAAAAGGGATGAAACATGGTAAGGTAATTGGATTGTTTTATTGACGCGAAATATAACTTTAGAAAAAACTTTATAAAATGGTTGTGACGCCTACCATATTAAGTAGAAGAAAATGAAAAAGTTCTGCAGGGCGAAATAAAACACCCTTAAAATCTTGCCAGGTATTACATATATAAATAAATTAGCGATATCCAACCGATAATGTTCTGGGTCACCCTAGTCCACATTTTGGTCGATATCTGGAAAACGCCTTCACATATACAACTACCACCACTCGATTTTAAAACTCTCATTAATACCTTTAATTTGATACCCATATCGTACCAACTCATTCTAGAGTCACCCCTGGTCCACCTTTATGGCGATATCTCGAAAAGGCGTCCACCTATAGAACTAAGCCCCACACCCTTTTAAAATACTCATTAACACCTTTCTTTTGATACCCATATTGTACAAACAAATTCTAGGGTCACCCCTGCTCCACCTTTATGGCGATATCTCGAAACGGCGTCCACCTATGGAACTAAGGAATACTCCCTTTTAAAATACTCATTATCACCTTTCTTTTGATGCCCATATTGTACAAACAAATTCTAGGGTCACCCCTGGTCCACCTTTATGGCGATATCTCGAAAATGCGACCACCTATACAACAACCACCATTCCCTTTTAAAACCCTCATTAATACCTTTAATTTGATACCCATATCGTACAAACGCATTCTAGAGTCACCCCTGGTCCACATTTATGGCGATATTTCGAAAAGGCGACCACCACCACCTATAGAACTAAGGCCCACTCTGTTTTAAAATACTTATTAATACCTTTCATTTGATACCCATATCGTACAAACGCATTCTAGAGTCAACCCTGATCCACCTCTGTTTTAAAATACTCATTAATACCTTTCATTTGATACCCATATCGTACAAACGCATTCTAGAGTCAACCCTGATCCACCTTTATGGCTATATCCCTAAATGGCGTCCACCTATAGAACTATGGCGCACTCCCTCATAAAATATTCTTTAATGCCTTTCATTTGATACACATGTCATACAAACACATTCCAGGGTTTCCCTCGGTTCATTTTCCTACATGGTTATTTTCCCTTATGTTGTCACCATAGCTCTCAACTGAGTATGTGATGTTCGGTTACACCCGAACTTAACCTTCCTTACTTGTTTTTTATACACTTTCAAATTGTTGCTGCTCTTCTTCTTGTAACAATAGGGATATGCCCCAGATTTTTTAGGGAGTATTATTGATATTAGGTACATAGTTTATTTCTGGAATCGTGACAAAATTTTGCAAAACTTGAAAAGTTTGTGTTATACTTTTAATGATCCCAAAAGAAGTGGATTATTTAATTTAAATTTTAAGTCAAGTACGGATAATGGTGCTAATTAGCTTTCAGCATAAAATCACTATGCATATAGCTCTCAGGTTTTCAAAATATAATATTGGGGAAGCTCTATCGGATTTCTGTAAATAAAGCAAAATATCACTTTTTTCTTATTTGGATATAGGTTTTTTGAATAGCTTGCCATATATATAAAAGATAAAATGTCTTTAATAATAAAAAGAGAATAATATCGAAGCATAGCTGCAGGTTTTTTAAACATCCTTCAAAATATTTCTATGAGAATCCCTAAACCAGAGTTTTTCGCGTTTCCGCGTTTCAGTAAAGGATGAACACAAGTAGAAGGATGCATCTTGCATATTAGCAAATGAAATGATCTAAAATGTCCGTTCGCCATTATACTCAATGGTGGCAGCGACGTTCTGGTGCTATGATGTCACACCCACTACAGCTATTGTCACGGCTTAAGAGGTGTCACAGTCACAACTGGCGTAATATCACAATTAAGCACAAAATGAAGAAGATTTACATAAATAAAGCTAGGGCATTCAGCGCATCACCGAAAATTTTCTTTTCTTGCCTAATACTTGGGTTCCAATCCCAATAGAATCCATTAATTTCAAAAACTTCATATTTATTTTTGCAAGGAGAATTTTTTCTTACAAGATACGTTCTTTTTGTAGAAGAAATCACCAAAATTATGCATTCGCAGCTTTGACTACAAATATTTCTAATGAATATATACAAATGGTTGATTATTTTTGTAATAAAAAAAATTTTGAACAAAACTGGCGCCTTGATTTTTTATATTGATTGAATATATACATATAAGCTATTTAAGTATTACGAATCTTACGAAACCGTCGTTCTTATCTCAATTGTTGCTAAATATTGTTAAAAAAAGAATCACTGGGGTTCAGACCTAGATGTTTTCCTCATTGGGGTGTTGAATAAGGACATGTTTAATAGACAAAAAAAAAAATAGTAGTGAAAAATTAGTACCAAAGAAACAAATGACTGAGGCTTGGAAATAAGCTTAGAAAATAAGATAAAATATGGATTGTACGAATTTGACTGCCACATAAACACACACACAAATCTATTAAGATTCGATATCATATCCTTCTGGCTAGATTATCAATCTCAGATACAGTTGGCAATTTCATACATACAAACATATTTACATATGTAAACGGAATCATATGCCTGAAAAAAATTACATATCGGTATGTAGTTTTCAGAGGCTGATTTCGATATAAATAACCTGTTGTGAAAATCGGTTACCATAACGCAATGTAAGTCTATGGCACTATAGGATTTATGAATGACTACCTGCAGTTGGTAGCCATACTTGTGTTTGGATCTGAGCTAGACGTACATAAATAACTAAATCAAATATATTTTTAACCGTTTCAAGACCAGAATCTTTAACGGCATCACAATGTTGATTGAGAATGCTGAAAATAGGTGAAAGCACAGAATTGGAATAACTTAAAAATCGATAACTCGTCCTGTTCAGACAGTTTTGATCTAATCTTGAACTAGAGTTCTTTACTTGAGGAATACAAGTTTTGTTTTAGCAACTATAACATTACAGTCAGTTTGCAGACACCTCCCCACCCCACATAATTTAATAAACTCTCTAAAAGAAAAAAGACAGATTCTCATAAAATCTTTGTTTTGTATCTAACATGCAACAACATAACAGAATGTGAGACAGCATGGCAGGACAGCAAAATTAATGCTTATAACAACCATCACACAATTACACACAGCCGTATCATGCATACAGACATACATACACATACATATATAGTAATAGTAAATGCTATATTGAAGAAGATATGCAGAATGTGAACGCCATTACATTGATTAAGTGCCAAGCGTTAAATCAAAGTTAGTGAAAAATTTGCTAAAGTACAAATGAATGGCGGTAGCCAAATGGTGTATGAGTTTGTTGATCATGGAAAGAAAATGAAAAGAGAAGAAGAATAAAAAGAAAGTGTTTTATGGTAAAGCTGAACTTTTTTTTTACAAATTAATGAGAGCCAGGATCTGAAGCATTTAGGAAGGGGGTTGAAGAGTTAAAGGTGATTAAATGAATGATTTTAATTAAATGTTACCCACAAATGCTGAAAGTGTTTTTGTCTCACACTCAAAAATACTTGTAAATGGCACATAAATGTTATGGCTTTGCACAAAAAATAAAAAGGAAATCAATTTCGTAGATACATATAGGTGGATAATTTTTTCGGTATATAAAATACGTGTGTGTGTATTTTCATTGTTTAGACGCGTTAATTTTGCTTACTACTTAGTCATTGTTGCTACAAATGTTTGTAATTAAGTACACACATTTTTACTAAGTATAGTATTTTTAAATCAGGGTGGCCACGAAATGTATGACGAACAAAAAACTTCCCCGGCGAGCGTTAGTTGAATCGGTTGCACCCGCAATAAAAAATGTTATACCAATATTGCCCACCTTTGACACACCGACCCAGCTCACCGTATTCAACCATTTTTGAAGTGCCGTCTTGATTCAGCATATAAGCTAGACCCTAGAAAACTCCTAGTATTTGCTAGGAGGACGGCATTATTCTACAACATTAGTCCTGTACCTAATTGGGGTTTTTCCGTTTGGTCGTCAAATAAATTCTGGTATTATGGTTTTATGGACACATTTAGTCTATAAGAGGTCTTTTATCTTAACCTAACCTAATAATTCTTGCAGTTTTCTAATATCGTAACATATTTAACGGTATATCTGAGCAAGTTCTAAACAGCAGAGAAAGCTTGAAGAAATACATTATTTCATGCATAGCACATTTGGTTTCATATTAATAACTGAAAATAATGAAATAAACAGATTTAATGTAATAGTTGTTTATTGTTGGTAGAATATGAGAACAATTTCTATTCAACCGGCTGCTTTTTCACTCCCAACAAGACTGATCGTGTACATCAAATGCAATTTAATTCAGGGCTCAAAAGTACCATTATTAAAAACTACTGCGGACTTATGAGACCTATCCGGCAATCATAAAATATTATTTCAACAATTTTAGAAACAAGGAACACCATAATACATTCACATACAGGCACACTCATGTATTCTAGATACAAATTTACAGCTAATTTCCGATTACAGAAACCCAACAATACAAGTATTCCTATCCCCAGGGTAGCATTGGCTAATCTTACATTAAATGCTTAACGCTAAGCTGGAGCAATTAATTCAGAGATTAATACCACCAAGGAGAGTAATTCATGTCGATATGTTACATGCAACAAAGATGTTTATTAGAGCGTATAACTAAAAAATAAAAAAAATAAAAACACGTTGGCCGGGGTCGAACACTTACTTGGAGGAAATTTCGAAAAACTTGTTTAAGCACCATAAAAACTGCGAAGTTTGTTTTTCTTTAAAATTTGAATGCATGAATATTTAATTTTAATGAGTGAAATATTTTTGTAAAGATATTCACTTACATCTCGTTCATAGAAATCATAAGCTTCTCTGGCAGAGTTCAGCTTTTATCAACGTTTTTCTGAAACCGACACCCCTTATTCGTGAGTCGTGATTTTACCACATTTATAAAAAGAATAAACTATGTACGATTAGAGAAACACGAGAAAATTATTCCTGTAATTCAGATTCTAGTGAAATTTTGTGAGCATATTGAGTAGGTTTGAAAATCGTATGTTATCTATTTTTCATACCACAAAATGGTAAGCATGGTCCACCTTATGATTATTTTTTTTTGACACATTTTTTTGTTGTAGCGGGGGAGGGAGAAGAGACGCAGAGAGAGGTTAAATTAAAAGTATAACGCAAGGGTGAGAGAGGGGAAGAGAGTAAGAGGTAAAAACTTCTTAAAACTTGTGCAGATAGCCCAAAGTTAGGTCAGAATAACGTCTACCGAGTTTGTTAGTTATTTTATAAAAGTAAAATCGAAAATAACATGGAAAAACTCGGTGTTTTTAAAGGGTTCCGAAATTGAAGGCCAACACATTATACGGCTCGCACACCCCACTCCTACACCGTTTATAATAAATAAAACCGCATTTAACTAGTTTTTCATATATAGTCAAACCGTTTGGCGGTATGTATAGCGGGCATGTGGGCGATTTTGAAATTAATTTATCTGAAATCCTGCTTTCCTTAACTATCACATGCGGGAAGAAAATGTAGCCCCGTGAGTTTAATGAAAAATATTATCCAGGGAGCCGTGCACAAAAAAATCGGCAAAAATTAAGATACAATTTCTAGCCTTTAAGATTTATATGAATATTAAAGCTTAATTATAAATTATTAGAGAATATATTATACGCTTCTAACATTTTTTATTTTTTTTTTTATTTCAATTATCTTTGCAGACCACCCATCAGCAGCTGTTGGCACAACGAAACTCTCATGTGAATCACAATTACTCACTGCAGCTGCAGCCCTTTTGTTCTTAACTGCAATCAATAGACTTTTGGGCAACACAATAGAAGACATTATTCAAGTAGCCAGAAGAGGACGTCAAATAAAAACAAAAACAAATGCTACCGAAAACAAAGCTTGTTTACAAAACTACCAACTCTACTCTGATCAAAAAGAATCTGAAAGGACAATTTGTGAAAAAAATAAATTGCTCAGAAAGCGAATAGCGCATAGACTGCGGTGATAAGTTGTAATTGCATATACATGTAAATCAAATTAAAATAAATTATTTATAATTGTATGTAAAAAATGAAACAAATTTAATAAATAAAAATTAAAAAAGATTATTGAGTTTTCTTTAGTTTTTCTTATATTGCAAAAAACAACAAGTGAGTAATAAGTCTCAAATTATACGGGGACAAAGCAACACCCGATTAATAGAATATGTTATATAAAACAACTGACGAACTGAATTTTCCGGACAAATTTAAAAAATATGAAAGGCGCGACAGCCTTTGAAGATATTTTAGGCCGAGCTTCTCTTGTAGTTTGTGTCGTGCTCCTTTCAATTATTCCTACGAATTAGCGGGACGCAACCTACTTGTTTTATGCCGACTCCGAGCGGTATCTGCAAGGCAGATGAGTTTTCACTGAGAAGCTTTTCATGGCAGAAATACACTCGGAGTGCTTACCAAACACTGCCGAGGGGCGACACCACTTAGTAAAACTTCCTTCTAATTGAAAGAAATCTTGCTTCTAGTATTTTGATGTTGCTTTGACCGAGGCGTGAACCCTGGAGCATGCTACCACCACATCAGGGCAGACAAACAGGGGCAGCCTATAATAAAATGTGCGATTTGAGATGAAGGCTAGCATTTTATTTTATTTTTTTTAAATTTAAAATAGATGATTATGCATCGCCCTGACCAATAAGATATTATTGAGGGATTTCATAAGCGCCTGAGTCGTGATTTTTCGCCCATCTAGAATACCATGGAAAAAGCCAAAGTCTAGTATAGTATAAAATTTTTTATTATTCATTTATTATTGATTAAAATCACCAGTAAATTTTTTTCTCGTTCACCTAAACCCCCCTCCTTCTTCTCCTTTTTATCAAAGGCAGTGGAGGTAGAACCTACACCATCTTTCCAAAGCGACACAAAACCCCAACTTTATACTAATTCGCCACATTCTGAAGGGATATTATCTTACGCGGAATGCCTAAAGACAACCGTTTGACATCAAACAACAATGCTTATGTAAACGTAGTATAAGCTTATTTTGTAAGTATAGTATAAACTTATTACAGGGTAACCCTATAGCAAAAAGAAGAATAGAAGAACCTTAGGTGTGAGACTGCAAAATAAAGATGGGAGGATACTTCCGATACGAGAGAGAAAAAGATAAGACGTGCTAATTTCTTAATCATAATAAATCGACCGAAATATGAGGAATCACAGCCTTTTATACTTAAAATAACCATCTAATCCAACGTGCACCATCAGGCCAACCCAAACCATTAAATCGTGTCCCTTATAAGACTAGTTTTATCATTTCGATGAAAATTTTTGTTTGAAAGCGTCAACTAGGCCAAGCTTAATGCTTTAAGTCTGAATTTCAGTTGTCATTGTAAAGAAAGCTTACATGGCAGGATTGTGCGAATGAGATTTTATGTTAGTACTGGGAGTATTGTGCAAAAATTCACAAACTTGCCAATGGGCGGAACTTTTTCTATGACACACATATTTGCTCAAATTTTCTCTGCAGTATGTACATATTTTTACACTTACCTATGCCATTCCAAATTTGACTCTTCGATTTTTGTTATGCCAAAAATTGCTCACTAATTGTTCTTTTATACTTTTATTTCTGGCATCTTCATTACACACTGTGAAAACAACAATAGAAAAGCACAATATAATTCCAAAAGGAAAACGATAGCATTATTGGTACAACTGCAACTTGGTCTAGCTTTAAAATGTGTATGTATGTATGCACTATAAGCCTTTATATATAAAAGTGCAAAGGACTTAACGCATACACAAACATTTTTTTGTTTTCTGGTGCGTTTGTTCTACATTTTGGCCAAATTCGTTTGTTCTTATTTTTGAGTTGATTTTTGTTGTTTTTTTGTTATTTTATGCTTTTGAATTTTTCATTGATTGTTGTTGCAGATGTTATTGTGTGTGTTTTTGTTATTTGTTGATTCTTTGGCCATACTTTTCGTTATAATTGTTGGAGGTACATAGAAACATTTCATCTCAACAGCATAGCTCCGGTGCTTTTTCGTTTGTTGCTTTTGTTGTAGAATTGTCAGTCTGGTCAGTGGTACGCAACAAAGAATTTTTAATTGGCTTCAAATTACGCAAAAGTTTGAGAGGCAAAACTTGTAAAATTTTCTATTTTTTGTAAGATTCTCTTGTATGTTTTAGTTGCTTCTACTTTGTGCACTTGGTTCAACACGAATTGATTTGTTCTTTTGTGTTTTTATACCCAGCTGTACTTGTACACAGGGTATTATAACTTTGATTGGATAACGGTTGGTTGTACAGGTATAAAGGAATCGAGATAGATATAGACTTCCATATATCAAAATCATTAGTATCGAAAAAAAAATTTGATTGAGCCAAGTCCGTCCGTCCGTCCGTCTGTCCGTTATATTCACCAAATTTGCTACACGAGTTTATCTGGACCCAGAATAGATTGGTATTGAAAATGAGCGAAATCAGATGATAAACACGCCCACCTTTTGTATATATAACATTTTGAAAAACACAAAAACCCTGATTATTTAGTAAAAAATACGCCTAGAATGTTGAAATTTGACGTGTGGACTGATATTGAGACTCTTGATAAAAATTGGGAAACATTTTTAAAATGGGCGTGGCACCGCCCTTTGCCTTTACTATAAGGAATGCTTTGAATTAACGAAATCGGTTAAGGACCACGCCCAGTTTTATATAAATGATTTTTGAAAGGATCGGGGACGAATAAAATAAGCTATATCTTTGCAAAAAAGAGCTTTATATCAATGGTATTTCATTTCCCAAGTGGATTTATAACAAAAGATAGGAAAAACTTCAAATTTTAAAAAATGGGCGTGGCACCGCCCCTTTTATGACTAAGCAACTTTCTATGTTTCGGGAGCCATAACTCGAAGAAAAATTAACAGATCGTAATAAAATTGGGTACACAAATTTTCGCTATAGCGGGAAATATTTCTAGAAAAAATGGACGAGATCGGTTAAAGACTACGCCCACTTTTATATAAAAGATTTTTTAAAGGGTCGCAGAAGAAAATAATAAGCTATATCTCAGCGAAAAAGAGCTTTGTATCAATAGAATTTTACTTTCTAAATTGAATTGCATTAGTTTCTCACAAATTAGAACCTTCAGTAATTAGAATCAACTTTTTCAAAACATTACACGATCTGAAATTAGAATCGAAAATTCTTATTACTGAGCATATTTTGTTGTTTTTTTTTTTTTTGTTGCAAAATAGATATAAAAAGGGGAATCCCCAATTTATTCATGTTACGCTCGCCAGTCGTTGGATTTTCGTCGCGGTTCTGTACAGTTTTTGTTAGTTTTTGTGTGAAATTCGATACGCATATACGTGTTTTGGTATTGTTTGTTTAAAAGTAAAAGTAATTCGCTGAAATGCCAAATAAACGTAAGAAAAACACTTTGTCCTTGTAAACCAAAGTTCAGATCTTGGAAAAGCTTGACAAAGGTGTTCAAGGGAAGCGGTTAGCCCTAGAATTTGATTTGGAGCAATCTGCAGTCAACTATGTATATCAAATCGAATAAATCATCAATTTTAAACGCCGTTTCTAATACCTATCATAAGGCTAACAAAAATTCATTGCACATCGTTGAATATTAGTTATGACGTTTTTGATTCATTTTATATTTATTGTAATTGGAGTTTTTGTTTTTGGAGCTTTTTTTGATTTGGCGTATATATACATCTAATATCTAATATATATATTATAAATGGGAAAGTTTGGATGTTTGGATGTTTAGATGTTTGGATGTTTGGATGTTTGGATGTTTGTCCAGACGTTTGTCTTTGTGACTCAATAACGCAAGAACGGCTGGACCGATTTGGATGACATTTTGCACACATATAGCCAATAGTCTAGAAGGATCTACTAGCTATATATTTTTCCCTATGTTGGTCCCTGCCCCCTAGGAACAGTTATAATTTAATTATTATATTTTTTCGTCTTTGCGACTGAATCACGCCAGAATGGCTACACGGATTTCGATGAAATTTGGGACACAGACAGTAGTCTACTAGCGAAATTTTTGTCGAACATGGAAAGACGGGTGGGGGTCCCACGACCCCTTCGAGCAATTACTTTTTAATAATTTTTACACATTATAACTTTACGTATACTGGCCTTCACCAATAGCACAGACTCAAGGGGTCAAATAAGTCGAGGGCTTACAAAGTAAGCAGTGACACCCTCCGCCCCCTCCCCCCATTATCGCCACTCTGGTGTAAAATCTATAAATTGTTATAACTCAATATAAATTTTCTCCTAAGTCAATAGTTTTTGGTATCTGGCACATACAGATCGATATCTAGACAATTTTGGAGGAACGATCAGTGGTCCTCTCCTTTTACTCCCGCCATCCGCCCTCCTTCAATTGTTTTTATTAGCACGCTTTTATTAGCTTTACCTGTATGTTTCTATGTAACTTTTCATTCGCTCCAATGCGCCTGCTGCCTTATTAACATGGTTTTATAATTAGCTTCACCTCATATGGAGGCCCTTCCGGGATCATTTCTGGATGGTTTTCGGGATCGGTCCGGGATCCCGCCGGGGTAATTTCGGGACTTTTTCGGGACTATTTCGGGATCATTTCGGGACCCTTCCGGGATCATTTCCGGATGGTTTTCGGGATCCGTCCGGGATCACATCAGGGTAATATCGGGATCATTTGCGTACCTTCGAGAGATAAATTCTTGATGGTTGCCGGGATCATTACGGGACTTTTTCGGGGTTATTTTGGGTCCCTTTAGGCATCATTTCTGGATAGTCTTCGGAATTCGTCCGGCATCCCGTCGGGGTCATTTCGGAACTTTTTCGCGACTAATACGGGATCATTTGGAGACCCTTTCGGCATCATTTCTGGATGGTTTTCGGGATCCGTTCGGGATCTCGTCGGGGTAATTTGGGGACTTTTTCGGGATCATTTGGGGCCTCTTCCGGCATCATTTCTGGATGGTTTTCGGGATCCGTCCGGGATCTCGTCGGGATCATTTGGGGACCCCTTCGGCATCATTTCAGGATGGTTTTCGGGATCCGTCCGGGATCTCGTCGGGGTAATTTGGGGACTTTTTCGGGATCATTTGGGGCCTCTTCCGGCATCATTTCTGGATGGTTTTCGGGATCCGTCCGGGATCCCGTCGGGGTCATTTCGGGACTTTTTCGGGATCATTTGGGGGCTCTTCCGGCATCATTTCTGGATGGTTTTCGGGATCCGTCCGGATCTCGTCGGGGTCATTTGGGAACTTTTTCGGGATCATTTGGGGGCTCTTCCGGCATCATTTCTGGATGGTTTTCGGGATCCGTCCGGGATCCCGTCGGGATCATTTCGGGACTTTTTCGCGACTTATACGGGATCATTTGGGAACCCTTTCGGCATCATTTCTGGATGGTTTTCGGGATCCGTCCGGGATCCCGTCGGGGTCATTTCGGGACTTTTTCGCGACTAATACGGGATCATTTGGGAACCCTTTCGGCATCATTTCTAAATAGTTGTCGGGATCCGATCGGGATCCCGTCAGGGTCTTTTCGGAACTATTAGGAGATCATTTGAGGACCTTTCCGACATCATTTCTGGATAGTTCTCGGGATCCTTTCGGGGTCCCGTCAGGGTCTTTTCGAAACTATTAGGAGATCATTTGAGGACTTTTCCGGCATCATTTCTGGATAGTTTTCAGGATCCTTCCGGGGTCCCATCAGGGTCATTTCGGGACTTTTTCGGCATCATTTAAGATTGGTTTTCAGGATTCGTCCGGGATCCCGTCAGGGTAATTTCTGGACTTTTCCCAGACTATTTCGGGACCATTTTGAGACCCTCCCAAGATCATTTCTGGATGGATTTCGGGATCTTCCCGGGATGCCGTCAGGGTCATTTTGGGACTATTAGGTGATCATTTGAGGACCTTTCCGGCATCACTTCTGGATGGTTTTCATTGCGGGACTTTTTCGGGATCATTTGGGGTCCGTCCCAAGATCATTTCTGGATAGATTTCGGGATCTGTCCGGGATCCCGTCAGGGTCATTTAGGGATGCGTTCGAGTTCCCGTCAGGGTCATTTCGGGACTTCTTCGGGACTATATCGGGATAGTTTCTGGATGGTTTACGAGATCCGTCCAGGAACCCTTAAGGGTAATTTCGGTACTATTAGGTTATCATTTGAGGACCTTTCCAGCATCACTTCTGGATGATTTTCGGTATCCGTTCGGGATCCCGTCGGAATCAATGCGGGACTTTGTCGGAATCATTTGGGATCCCTTCCGGCATTATTTCTGGATGGTTTTCGGGATTTGTCCGGGATCCCGTCGGGGTTATTTCGGGACCTTTTCGTGGCTAATACGGGATCATTTGGGGACCCTTCCGGCATAATTTCTTGATGAATTTGCCGGATCCATCAGGGTCATTTCGGGACCATTTTGGGATCATTTGCGGACCCTTCCGAGATCATTTTTGGATCCGTCCGGGATGCCGTAGGAGCCATTTCGGGATTTTTGTTACTTTTCCGGGATAGTTTTTGGACCCTTCCGGGATCATTTCTGGATCTGTGCGGGATCCCATTTGGGTCATTTTGGGACCTTTTTTGGAATCATGTCTGTATGGTTTTCGCGATCCGTCGTGGATCCGCTCGGATCCATTTCGGAACTTTTTCTGGAGTATGTCGGGATAATTTAGGGACCCTTCCTGGATATTTTCTGGATGGTTTTTGAGATCCGCCCGGGAGCCCGTCATGGTCATTTCGGAGCCTTTTCGGGATCATTTTGGAACACCTTCAGAGATCATTTCTGTGTGGTTCTCTGGATATGTTTAGAATCGTGTCGTTGTCATTTCTGTTTTTTTTGGGACTATTCCGGGAACTTTTGGAGACCCTTTGGGGGCATTTCTGGACGGTTTTCGGAATCCGTCCGCGATAGCGTGGGACTCATTTCGTAGCTTTTTCTGGATAATTTCGGGATAATTTGGGATCCTATCAGGTTACCAGCTCATTTAGTTCTTTTTTTTACTCAATTACAAAAATAAAATGTATTAGACAGAAAACAAAATTTTAAACAGATAACTTGATAAGCAGGCTAACGCGAATAGCCCATATATTTAAATTTCTCCTTGCGGACGGGGCCGCGGGTAAAGGCTAGTCTAATATCTAATCTAATATATATTATAAATGGGAAAGTTTGGATGTTAAGATGTTTGGATGTTTGGATGTTTGGATGTCTGGATGTTTGGATGTTTGGATGTTTGTCCAGACGTTTGTCTTTGTGACTCAGTAACGCAAGAACGGCTGGACCGATTTGGATGAAATTTTGCACACATATAACCAATAGTCTAGAAGGATCTACTAGCTATATATTTTTCAAAAGGGGCGTGGTCCCCGCCCCCTAGGAACAGTTATAATTTAATTATTATATTTTTTCGTCTTTGCGACTGAATCACGCCAGAATGGCTACACGGATTTTAATGAAATTTGGGACACAGATAGTAGTCTACTAGCGAAATTTTTTTCGAGCATGGAAAGAGGGGTGGGGGTCCCACGACCCCTTCGAGAAATAATTTTTCATAATTTTCACCAATATCACAGACTCAAGGGGTCAAATAAGTCGAGGGCTTACAAAGTAAGCAGTGACACCCTCCGCCCGCCCCCCTTTATCTCCCCCTCTGGTGTAAAATCCATAAATTGCTATAACTCAATCTAAATTTTCTCCTAAATCAATAGTTTTTGGTATCTGGTACATACAGAACGAGATCTAGACAATTTTGGAGGAACGATCAGTGGTCCTCTCCTCTACTCTCGCCATCCGCCCTCCATCAATTGTTTTTATTAGCACGCTTTTATTAGCTTTACCTGTATGTTTCTATCTAACTTTTTATTCGCTCCAATGCGCCTGCTGCCTTATTAACATGGTTTTATAATTAGCTTCACCTTATTTGTAATACCGTAAGGGTCATATCGAGACCCTTCCGGGATCATTTCTGGATGGTTTTCGGAATCGGTCCGGGATTACGCCGGGGTAATTTCGGGACTTTTTCGGGACTATTTCGGGATCATTTTGGGACCCTTCCGGGATCATTTCTGTATAGTTTACGGGATCCGTCCGGGATCCCGTCGGGGTTATTTTGGAACATTTTCGGGACTATTCCGGAATCATTTCGGGACTATTTCGCGATCATTTGGGGACCCTTCCGGCATTATTTCTGGATGGTTTTCGGGATCCGTGCGGGATCTCGTCAAGGTCATATGGGGACTTTTTCGGGATCATTTGGGTGCTCTTCCGGCATCATTTCTGGATGGTTTTCGGGATCCGTCCGGGATATCGTCGGGGTCATTTGGGGACTTTTTCGGGATCATTTGGGGGCTCTTCCGGCATCATTTCTGGATGGTTTTCGGGATCCGTCCGGGATCTCGTCGGGGTCATTTGGGGACTTTTTCGGGATCATTTTGGGGCTCATCCGGCATCATTTCTGGATGGTTTTCGGGATCCGTCCGGGATCCAGTCGGGGTCATTTCGGGACTTTTTCGCGACTAATACGGGATCATTTGGGAACACTTTCGGCATCATTTCTGGATGGTTTTCGGGATCCGTCCGGGATCCCATTAGGGTAATTTCGGGACTATTAGGGGATCATTGGGAACCTTTCCGGCATCATTTCTGGATAATTTTCGGGATCCGTCCGGGATGCCGACGAGGTTATTTCGGGACTATTTCGGGATCATTTGGGATACCTACCGGCATCATTTCTGGATGGTTTTTGGGATTCGTCCGGGATCCCGTCGTGGTCCTTTCGGGACTTTTTTTCGACTAATACGGGATCATTTGCGGACCCTTTCGGCATCATTTCTGGATAGTTTTCGGGATCCCGTCACGGTCATTTCGGGACTATTAGGGGATCATTTGAGAACCTTTCCGGCATCATTTCTGTATTGTTTTCGGAATCCTTTCGGGATCCCGTCAGGGTCATTTTGGGACTTTTTCGGGGCTAATACGGGATCATTTGGGGATCCTCTAGGGGTCGTTTCGTGACTTTTTCTGTTTTATTTCGGGATCATTTGGAGACCCTTTCGGCATAATTTCTGGATAGTTGTCGGGATCCGTTCGGGATCCCGTCACGGTCATTTCGGAACTATTAGGGGATCATTTGAGGACCTTTCCGGCATCATTTCTGGATAGTTTTCGGAATCCTTTCGGGATCCCGTCAGGGTCATTTCGGGGCTTTTTCGGGATCATTTAAGGATGGCTTTCAGGATTCGTCCGTGAACCCGTCAGTGTAATTTCTGCACTTTTCCGAGACTATTTCGGGATCATTTTGGGACCTTCCCAAGATCATTTCTGGATGGATTTCGGGATTTGTCCGGGATGCCCTCAGGGTCATTTTGGGACTATTAGGTGAGCATTTGAGGACCTTTCCGGCATCACTTCTGGATGGTTTTCGGTATCCGTTCAGATTCCCGTCGGAATAATTGCGGGACTTTTTCGGGATCATTGGGGTCCCTTCCGACATCATTTCTGGATGTTTTTTGGGATTCGTCCGGCATCCCGTCGGGGTCATTTCGGGACTTTTTCTCGACTAATACGGGATCATTTGCGGGCCCTTTCGGTATCATTTCTGGATCGTTGTCGGGATCCGTTCGGGATCCCGTCAGGGTCTTTCCGGAACTATTGGGAGATCATTTGAGGACCTCTCCGGCATCATTTCTGGTTAGTTTTCGGGATCCTTTCCGGGTCCCATCAGGGTCATTTCGGGACTTTTTCGGCATCATTTAAGATTGGTTTTCAGGATTCGTCCGGGATCCGTCAGGGTAATTTCTGGACTTTTTCCAGACTATTTCGGGATAATTTTGGGACCCTCCCAAGATCATTTCTGGATGGATTTCGGGATATGTCCGGGATGCCGTCAGGGTCATTTTGGGACTATTAGGTGATCATTTGAGGACCTTTTTGGCATCACTTCTGGATGGTTTTCGGTATCCGTTCAGGATCCCGTCGGAATTATTGCGGGACTTTTTCGGGATCATTTGGTGTCCCTTCCGGCATCATTTCTGGATGGTTTTTGGGATTCGTCCGGCATCCCGTCGGGGTCATTTCGGGACTTTTTCTCGACTAATACGGGATCATTTGCGGGCCCTTTCGGTATCATTTCTGGATAGTTGTCGGGATCCGTTCGGGATCCCGTCAGGGTCTTTTCGGAACTATTGGGAGATCATTTGAGGACCTTTCCGGCATCACTTCTGGTTAGTTTTCGGGATCCTTTCCGGATCCCATCAGGGTCATTTCGGGACTTTTTCGGCATCATTTAAGATTGGTTTTCAGGATTCGTCCGGGATCCGTCAGGGTAATTTCTGGACTTTTCCCATACTATTTCGGGATAATTTTGGGACCCTCCCAAGATCATTTCTGGATGGATTTCGGGATCTGTCCGGGATGCAGTCAGGGTCATTTTGGGACTATTAGGTGATCATTTGAGGACCTTTTCGGCATCACTTCTGGATGGTTTTCGGTATCCGATCAGGATCCCCTCGGAATCATTGCGGGACTTTTTCGGGATCATTTGGGGTCCCTCCCAAGATCATTTCTGGATGAATTTCGGGATCTGTCCGGGATCCCGTCAGGGTCATTTAGGGGTGCGTTCGAGATCCCGCCAGGGTCATTTCGGGACTTCTTCGGGACTATATCGGCATCATTTCTGGATGGTTTATGGGATCCGTCCATGACCCCTTAAGGGTCATTTCGGGACTATTAGGTGATCATTTGAGAACCTTTCCGGCATCACTTCTGGATGATTTTCGGTATCCGTTCGGGATCCCGTCGGAATCAATGCGGGACTTTTACGGAATCATTTGGGATTCCTTCCGGCATCATTTCTGGATGGTTTTCGGGATTTGTCCGGGATCCCGTCGGGGTTATTTCGGGACCTTTTCGGAGCTAATACGGGATCATTTGGGGATCCTCTAGGGGTCGTTTCGTGACTATTTCTGTATTATTTCGGGATCATTTTGGGACCCTTTCGGCATAATTTCTTGATGGTTTGCCGGATCCATCAGGGTAATTTCGGGACCATTTTGGGATCATTTGGGGACCCTTCCGAGATCATTTCTGGATCCGTCCGGGATGCCGTAGGAGCCATTTCGGGATTTTTTGTTACTTTTCCGGGATAGTTTTTGCACCCTTCCGGGATCATTTCTGGATCTGTGCGGGATCCCTTCTGGGTTAATTCCGGACTATTTCGGGATCATTTTGGAATCCTTCCGGAATCATTTCTGTATGGTTTTCGCGATCCATCGTGGATCCCCTCGGAGGCATTTCGGAAATTTTTCTGGAGTTAGTCGGGATAATTTAGGAACCCTTCCTGGATATTTTCTGGATGGTTTTTGAGATCCGCTCGGGAGCCCGTCAGGGTCATTTCGGAACCTTTTCGGGATCATTTTGGTACACCTTCAGGGATCATTTCTGTGTGGTTCTCTGGATACGTCTAGAATCGTGTCGCTCTCATTTCGGGTTTTTTTTGGGACTATTCGGGGAACTTTTAGAGACCCTTTCGGGGCATTTCTGGATGGTTTTCGGGATCCGTCCGCGATAGCGTTGGGATCATTTCGTAGCTTTTTCTAGATAATTTCGGGATCATTTAGGATCCTATCAGGTTATCAGCTCATTTAGTTCTTTTTTTTTAATCAATTACAAAAATAAAATGCATTAGACAGAAAACAAAATTTTAAACAGATAATAAGCAGACTAACGCGAATAGCCCATATATTTAAAATTTTCCTTGCGGACGGGGCCGCGGGTAAAGGCTAGTATATTATAAATGGGAAAATTTGGAGTTTGGATGTTTAGATGTTTGGATGTTTGGTTGTTTGGATGTTTGTCCAGACGTTTGTCTTTGTGAATCAATCACGCAAGAACGGCTGGACGGATTTGGATGAAATTTGGCACACATATAGCCAATAGTCTAGAAGGATCTACTAGCTATATTTTTTGAAAAGGGTGGAGGTCCCCGCCCCCTAGGAACAGTTATAGTTTAATTATTGTATTTTTTCGTCTTTGTGACTGAATCACGCCAGAACGGCTACACGGATGTTAATGAAATTTGGGACAGAGATAATAGTCTACTTCGAACATGGAAAGGGGGCAGGGGGTCCCACGACCCCTTCGAATAATTGCTTTTTAACACTTTTGACATATTATAACTTTACGTATACTGACCTTCACTAATATTCAAACTCAATGGGTGAAATAAGTCGAGGGCTTACAAAGTGAGCAGTGATACACCCCCCTATCTCGACTCTGGTGCAAAATCTATAAATTGTTATAACTCAATGTAAATTTTCTCCTAAATCAATAATTTTTGGTATCTGTCTCATACAGATCGAGATCTAAACGAATCCAGAATCGAATCAGTAATCGAGAAAAACGATCAGTGGTACTCTCCTCCTCCCGCTTTTTTAGCTTTACCTGTATGTTTCTTTGTAACTCTTCATTCGCTCCAACACACCTGCTGCGTTATTAACATGGTTTTATAATTATCTTCACCCTAACCCTATTTGTAATCCCGTTAGGGTCATATCGAGACCCTTCCTGGATCGTTTCTGGATGGTTTTCGGGATCCGTCCGCGATCCCGCCGGGGTTATTTCGGGACTTTTCTGGGACTACTACGGGATCATTTGGATACCCTTTCGGCATCATTTCTGGATGATTTTCGGGATCCGTCCGGGATCCCGTCGGGTTCACTTCTGGACTTTTAAGGGATAATGTGAGGGCCTTTCCGGCGTAATTTCTGGATAGTTTTCGGGATCCGTCCGGGATCCCGTCGGGGTAATTTCGGAACTTTTTCTCGACTAATACGGGATCATTTGGGACCCTTTCGGCATCATTTCTGGATGGTTTTCAGGATCCGTCCGGGATCCCCTCAAGGTAATTTCGGGACTATTACGGGATCATTGGGGTGTCTTCCGGCATCATTTCTAGATGGTTTTCGGGATCCGTCCGGGATCCCGTCATAGTCATTTCGGGACTTTTTCTCGACTAATACGGGATCATTTGGGGTACCTTCCGAAAACATTGCTAGATGGGTTTCGGGATCCGTCCGGGATCCCGTCTTGGTCATTTCGGAACTTTTTCTCGCCTAATACGGGATCATTTGGGGTACCTGCCGGGATCATTTCTATATAGTTTTCGGGATCCGTCCGGGATCCCGTCGGGGTTATTTTGGGACATTTTTGGGACTATTCCGGGATCATTTCGGGACTATTTCGCGATCATTTGGGGACCCTTCCGGCATCATTTCTGGATGGTTTTCGGGATCCGTCCGGGATTCCGTCGGGGTCATTTCGGAACCTTTTCTCGACTAATACGGGATCATTTGGGGACCCTTTCGGCATCATTTCTGGGTGGTTTTCAGGATCCCTCCGGGATCCCCTAAATGTCATTTCGGAACTATTTCGGGATCATTTGGGGTGTCTTCCGGCATAATTTCTAGATGGTTTTCGGGATCCGTCCGGGATCCCGTCGGAGTCATTTCGGGACTTTTTCTCGACTAATACGGGATCATTTGGGGTACCTTCCGGAAACATTGCTAGATGGGTTTCGGGATCCGTCCGGGATTCCGTCTTGGTCATTTCGGAATTTGTTCTCGAATAATACGCGATCATTTGGGGGCCCTTTCGGCATCATATCTGACTGGTTTTCGGTATACGTCCGGGATCCAGTCGGGGTCATTTCGGGACTATTTCGGGATCATTTGGGGTGCCTTCCGGCATCATTTCTAGATGGTTTTCGGGATCCTTCCGGGATCCCGTCTGGTTCATTTCGGGACTGTTTCTCGACTAATACGGGATCATTTGGGGAATCTGCCGGGATCATTTCTATATAGTTTTCGGGATCCGTCCGGAATCCCGTCGGGGTTATTTTGGGACATTTTCGGGACTATTCCGGGATCATTTCGGGACTATTTCGCGATCATTTGGGGACCCTTCCGGCATCATTTCTGGATGGTTTTCGGTATCCGTCCGGGATTCCGTCGGGGTCATTTCGGAACTTTTTCTCGATTAATACGGGATCATTTGGGGACCGTTTCGGCATCATTTCTGGGTGGTTTTCAGGATCCGTCCGGGATCCCTCAAGGTCATTTCGGAACTATTTCGGGATCATTTGGGGTGTCTTCCGGCATCATTTCTAGATGGTTTCGGGATCCGTCCGGGATCCCGTCGAAGTCATTTCAGAACTTTTTCTCGACTAACACGCGATCATTTGGGGACCCTTTCGGCATCATATCTGACTGGTTTTCGGGATCCGTCCGGGATCCAGGCGGGGTCATTTCGGGACTATTTCGGGATCATTTGGGGTACCTTCCGGCATCATTTCTAGATGGTTGTCGGGATCCGTCCGGGATCCCGTCGGGGTAACTTCGGGACTTTTTCGCGGCTAATACGGAATCATTTGGGGTACCTTCCGGAAACATTGCTAGATGGGTTTCGGGATCCGTCCGGGATCCCGTCTTGGTCATTTCAGAACTTTTTCTCGACTAACACGCGATCATTTGGGGACCCTTTCGGTATCATATCTGACTGGTTTTCGGGATCCGTCCGGGATCCAGGCGGGGTCATTTCGGGACTATTTCGGGATCATTTGGGGTACCTTCCGGCATCATTTCTAGATGGTTGTCGGGATCCGTCCGGGATTCCGTCGGGGTAACTTCGGGACTTTTTCGCAACTAATACGGGATCATTTGGGGTACCTTCCGGCATCATTGCTAGATGGTTTTCGGGATTTCGGGACTTTTTCTCGACTAATACGGGATCATTTGGGCACCCTTTCGGCATCATTTTTGAATGCTTTTCGGGATCCGTCCGGGATTCCTTCGGGTCATTTCGGGACTATTTCGGGATCATTTGGGGTGCCTTCCGGCATCATTTCTAGATGGTTGTCGGGATCCGTCCGGGAACCCGTCGGGGTAATTTCGGGACTTTTTCTCGACTAATACGGGATCATTTGGGGACCCTTTCGGCATCATATCTGGATGGTTTTCGGGATCCGTCCGGGATTCCGTCGGGTCATTTCGGGACTATTTCGGTATCATTTGGGGTGCCTTCCGGCATCATTTCAAGATGGTTGTCGGGATCCGTCCGGGATCCCGTCGGGGTCATTTCGGGACTTTTTCTCGACTAAACTGGATCATTTGAGGTACCTTCCGACATCATTTCTGGATGGTTTTCTGGATCCGTTCGTGATCCCGGCAGGGTCATTTTGAGACTTTTTCTCGACTAATACGGGATCATTTGTGGTACCTTCCGGCATCATTTCTAGATGATTTTCGGGATCCATCCGGGATCCCCTCTTCGTCATTTCGGGACTTTTTCTCGACTAATACGGGATCATTTGGGGACCCTTTCGGCATCATTTCTGGATGGTTTTCGGGATCCGTCCGCAATCCCATCAGGGTCATTTTGAGACTTTTTCTCGACTAATACGGGATCATTTGGGGACCCTTGCGGCATCATATCTGGATGGTTTTCGGGAACGGTCCGGGATCCCGTCGGGGTCATTTCGGGACTATTTCGGGATCATTTAGGGACCCTTTCGGCATCATTTCTGGATGGTTTTCGGGATCCGTCCGGGATCCCGTCAGGGTCATTTTGGGACTTTTTCTCGACTAAACTGGATCATTTGAGGTACCTTCCGACATCATTTCTGGATGGTTTTCTGGATCCGTTCGTGATCCCGGCAGGGTCATTTTGAGACTTTTCTCGACTAATACGGGATCATTTGAGGTACCTTCCGGCATCATTTCTAGATGATTTTCGGGATCCGTCCGGGATCCCGTCGGGGTCATTTCTGGACTATTTTCGACTAATACGGGATCATTTGGGGCCCTTTTGGCATCATTTCTGGATGGTTTTCAGGTTCCGTCCGGGATCCCGTCAGGGTCATTTCGGGACTATATCCGGGATCATTTGGGGTACCTTCCGACATCATTTCTAGATGGTTTTCTGGATCCGTCCGGGATTCCGTAGGGTTAATTTCAGGACTTTTTCTCGACTAATACCGGATCATTTGGGGTACCTTCTGGAATCATTGCTAGATGGTTTTCGGGATCCATTCGGGATCCCCTCTTCGTCATTTCGGGATTTTTTCTCGACTAATACGGGATCATTTGGGGACCCTTTCGGCATCATATCTGGATGGTTTTCGGGATCCGTACGGGATCCCGTCGGGTCATTTCGGGACTATTTCGAGATCATTTGGGGTGCCTTCCCGCATCATTTCTAGATGGTTTTCTGGATCCGTCCGGGATCCCGTCGGGGTCATTTCGGGACTTTTTCTCGACTAATACGGGATCATTTGGAAACGCTTTCGCCATCATTTCTAGATGGTTTTCGGGATCCGTCAGGAATCCCGTCGGGGTCATTTTGGGACTTTTTCGGGACTAATACGGGATAATTAGGGGAGCCTTTCGGCATCATTTCTAGATGGTTTTCGGGATCCGTACGGGATCTTGCCAGGGTCATTTCGGGACAATTTCGGGATCATTTGGGGTACCCTTCAGGCATCATTTCTTTGTGGTTCTCTGGATATGTCCAGAATCGCGTCGTTGTCATTTCGGGTTTTCTGGGACTATTCCGGGAACTTTTGGAGACCCTTCCGTGGCATTTCCAGATGGTTTTCGGGATCCGTCCGCGATAGCATCGGGGTCATTTCGTGGATTTTTCTGGATAATTTTGGGATCATTTGGGCATCCTATCAGGTTATCAGCTCATTTAGTTCTTTTTTTGACTCAATTACAAAAATAAAATGCATTAGACAGCAAAAATTTTTTAAACAGGTAACTTAATAGGCAGGCTAATGTGAATAGCCCATATATTTAATTTTCTCCTTGCGGACGGGGCCGCGGGTAAAGGCTAGTATATATATATATATTTAATTAAAAAAAACATGTGATATGTATTGTACTGGATTGTTACCTTATGCTTTCTCGTTTTTATGAATAAAATTGTAAGACACAATTTCATTGTAGTTTTTGTAATGTAAATTGACTTAGTTTTTAAGGTTTTATACAAACAAAAAACGTCCAGGAATTGGAATTTTTCAGAAATTAAAATCGCCCTAAAAACAAAGTGGTTCTAATTTGTGAGCGTGTACTGTATAACATTAAATTGGAAAACACTAAAATTTTTTAAAATGGGTGTGGAACCGCCTCTTTTTCTCTAAGCGATTTTAAATGTTTCGGGAGCCATAATTCGAAGAAAAGTTAACGGATCGTAACAAAATTGGGTACACATATTTTCGTTATAGCAGGAAATATTTCTAGTAAAAATGGATAAGATTGGTTAAGGACCACGCCCACTTTTATATAAATGACTTTAAAAAGGGTCGCAGACAAAAATAATAAGTAAAATCTTAGCTAAAAAAAGTTTTGTACCAATCGTATTTTGTGCCATTATAACAAGAAATGGGCAAAAATTCAAATCTTGAAAAATGGGCGTGGCACTACCTCTTTCTTACAACGCATTTCCTAACGTTTCTAGAGCCATAACACGACGAAAAATTTGGTGCACATGTATGCCTTTTAACAGGAAATATTTTCTGTAAAAATGGACTAAATCCGTTAAATAGCCTTCTTTTATATAAAAGATTTTGTAAAAGTGCGTAGATGCAGGTAATAAGCTATTTCTAGTAAAAGTTGGAAAATTGCGTTAATAACCCTGCCCTTTTTATACTTTTTTTTGTATATACTTACTTGTAAACAGAAGGGAAATCCCCATATCTGAAGGAAAACTGCATTGTTACCCGCACAAGGTCATTGGTGTTAGCCTCTGTATCCTTTTTGCTTCTTTTAAACGAAAATTAGTTCAGAATAGAACCATATGTATATGTATTATTGCGCAGTCTTGTAACAATATTAAGCACACAAAACAAACAACAACAGCATTTCAAGTTTACAGCTAGGTAGGTAATGTTCGGTTTCGCCCGACCTTACTAGTTTTTTTTATACTCAGCTGAGCAGAGCTCACAGAGTATATTAACTTTGATTGGATAACGGTTGGTTGTACAGGTATAAAGGAATCGAGATAGATATAGACTTCTATGTATCAAAATCATCAGTATAGAAAAAAAATTCGATTGAGCCATGTCCGTCCGTCCGTCCGTCCTTCCGTCTGTCCGTTAACACGATAACTTGAGTAAATTTTGAGGTATCTTGATGAAATTTGGTACGTTGGTTCCTGGCCACTCATCTCAGATCGCTATTTAAAATGAACGATATCGGACAATAACCACGCCCACTTTTTCGATATCGAACATTTCGAAAAATCGAAAAAGTGCAATAATTCATTACCAAATACGGATTAAGCGATGAAACTTGGTACATGAGTTGAACTTATGACGCAGAATAGAAAACTAGTAAAATTTTGGACAATGGGCGTGGCACCGCCCACTTTTAAAAGAAGGTAATTTAGAAGTTTTGCAAGCTGTAATTTGGCAGTCGTTGAAGATATCATGATGAAATTTGGCAGGAACGTTACCCTTGTTACTATATGTCTGCTTAATAAAAATTAGCAAAATCGGAGAACCACCACGCCCACTTTTTAAAAAATTTGTTTTTAAATTCAAATTTAAAAAAAAAATTTAATATCTTTACAGTATATAAGTAAATTATATCAACATTCAACCCCAGTAATGATATGTTGCAACAAAATACAAAAATAAAAGAAAATTTTAAAATGGGCGTGGCTCCACCCTTTTCATTTAATTTGTCTAGGATACTTTTAATGCCATAAGTCGAACAAAAATTTACCAATCCTTGTGAAATTTGGTAGAGGCTTAGATTCTAGGACGATAACTGTTTTCTGTGAAAAGGGCGAAATCGGTTGAAGCCGCGCCCAGTCTTTATACACAGTCGACCGTCTGCCCTTCCGCTCGGCCGTTAACACGATAACTTGAGCAAAAATCGATATATCTTTACTAAACTCAGTTCACGTACTTATCTCAACTCACTTTGTATTGGTGTAAAAAATGGCCGAAATCCGATTATGACCACGCCCACTTTTACGATATCGAAAATTACGAAAAATGTAAAAATGCCAAATTACCAAATACGAAAAAAGGGATGAAACATGGTAATTGTATTGGTCTATTGACGCAAAATATAACTTTAGAAAAAAACTTGTTAAAATGGGTGTGACACCAACCATATTAAGTAGAAGAAAATGAAAAAGTTTTGCAGGGCGAAATCAAAAGCCCTTGGAATCTTGGAAGGAATACTGTTCGTGGTATTACATATATAAATAAATTAGCGGTACCCGACAGATGGTGTTCTGGATCACCCTGGTCGGCATTTTCGTCGATATCTCGAAAACGCCTTCACATATACAACTAAGGGCCACTCCCTTTTAAACCCCACATTAATACTTTTAATTTGATACCCATATCATACAAACACATTCTAGAGTCACCCCTGGTCCACGTTTATGGCGATATCTCGAAAAGGCGTCCACATATAGAACTAAGGCCCACGCCTTTTTAAAATACTCATTAACACCTTTCATTTGATACCCATATCGTACAAAAACATTCTAGAGTCACCCCTGGCCCACCTTTATGGCGATATCTCGAAAAGGCATCCACCTATAGAACTAAGGCCCACGCCCTCTTAAAATACTCATTAACACCTTTCATTTGATACTCATATCGTACAAACAAATTCTAGAGTCACCCCTGGTCCACCTTTATGGCGATATCTCGAAAAGGCGTCCACATATAGAACTAGGGCCCACGCCCTCTTAAAATACTCATTAACACCTTTCATTTGATACTCATATCGTACAAACAAATTCTATAGTCACCCCTGGTCCACCTTTATGGCGATATCTCGAAAAGGCGTCCACATATAGAACTAAGGCCCACGCCCTCTTAAAATACTCATTAACACCTTTCATTTGATACTCATATCGTACAAACAAATTCTAGAGCCACCCCTGGTCCACCTTTATGGCGATATCTCGAAAAGACGTCCACCTATAGAACTTAGGCCCACTCCCTTTTAAAATTATCATTAACACATTTCATTTGATACCCATATCGTACAAACAAATTCTAGAGTCAGGCCTGGTACACCTTTATGGCGATATCCCTAAATGGCGTCCATCTATAGAACTATGGCCCACTTCCATTTGATACACATGTCATACAAACACATTCCAGGGTTACCCTAGGTTCTTTTTACAACATGGTGATTTTCCCTTACTTTGTCTCCACAGCTCTCAACTGAGTATGTAATGTTCGGTTACACCCGAACTTAGCCTTCCTTACTTGTTTTTTGTTTACATTTGGGTATAATATAGTTAAAAGTTAGGCTACTTTCTTTATTCATAGTTATATTCTATTAGGAGCTGCTATATATGTACATTTGTGTTGCATTTGAAAATACTGCAAAGATTGAATAATTCCGAAGTCAAGGTTCGGCTATTTAGTTAAATTTTCAATGAAGAGAAAGTGCCTGGACTCAGTACATACATATTTTTAAAGAAACTAAATAAATTTGCCTAAGTATCTTCTGCAATAAGCCAAAAAATGATTTGGCGCGATATATGTACATTAGGGCGGGTCAAATTGTATATATATATATGGATATAAAATTTTCTAACAAAATTAGGGAGGCTCGGAATTCAATTCAGACCTATGGTCCCATGGAAAATATTACACAGTATGACCCATAGATTCAGAAACTGGATGTAAACCTGAAATTTTTTTTCCACATAATTTGACCCACCCCAATGTACATATAACGACTAATTTGTAATAGAAATCCCGGCTTCAATAATAAGCTTTATGTTAATTTCATACAGAGGCTTAATGAAATAATTAGTCAAGTTTTCTACATTAAAGGCCTCATTGAACTCAATCTTCAAAAAAATACAAATTCTTAATTATCTCATTATTGCTTTATTGAATGCCTAATCGAGTGAAAAATTCAGTCGGTTTTGCTTGGTGCTTCGAATTTTACTGTCAATGTAACAAATGACAATCAAAAATAAATTATTTTCAATAATTTACAAAAAATTTAAAAACATGAAAAAATTTCCAAATTTAATTTTCGCTGCATTTGCTGCAAAAGGTAATATGGCTCTTTCGAAAATAGGCACATGTTTGGTTAGACGCAACATCACATCTATGGTTAGTTGTGCATGCATTTTATTTTGATTGTATTTATAGTTATGAAGGAAACGGCTGCTTTCCATTTTAACTATTTTTTGTAAAAACGAAATATGTTTTTGGGGCTGCTGACAGATGTTCGCTTAATGAAGCAAAAGGCTCTGTATGAAAAGGAAAACTTAATTATTTCATTAAATGGAATTGTGATTCGATTAAGTTTCTGTGTGAAAACGGTATTAGACAACGTCAGAGCGGGCAGTACAAAACTTAGTACCCACAAGTCTCGAAATTTCTTTAGGTTCAGGTTATGATGCCAAATAGTTTCCTTTAACTGGAGCCTTCAATTGAATGGAGGAGCAAGCGAATTGGATGGATTAGTATGCAAATTGTTGACACTTAAAATGAATTTTTGGCATTTGGAATAAATTGGCACAGTGGCAGAAAAAGAGTAGCATAGGTGAATAAACTATTTTTTTTAAGTCTTGGATTACAACACGTTGGCGCTGATAGCCTGTTGTGATTTGTGATAAAAACATAAACGCTTTCTTCGTCATTTTAAGGTCATTTCAGGATCGTTTTCGTTGGACTATTTCCGAAATCGTTCGCGGATATGATACGATTTTAGGAAAGATTTCAGGATCGACCCTGCGCAGCTGGGAATATTTAGAGAGCTTTGGAACAACGTCATATTTTGGGTCCACCGGAAGATGTCGCCAGATATTACCAAAAACGAGCGCTCATCGACGGTCCTGGGTTCAATTCCCGAACAAAATAACGCCAAAATTAGAAAAAAGGTTTTTTAAATTCGCACACCAAGCGATATAGCAAACACTCTGAGTGTATTTCTGCCATTAAAAGCTTTTCGGCGAAAATTCATCTTCCTTGCAGATGCCGTTCGGAGTCGGTATAAAACAAGTAGGTCCTGTTCCGCCAATTTGTAGGTAAAATTAGAAGAGGAGCTCGGAAGGGAAGCTAGACACAAATTTTTCTCGAAGCTAAACTGCGCATAGTATGTTTTATTTATAATTCTGCAACATTTATGCACCCAAATAATTTTGGCTTGAAGACTTTCTCCATTAGTTATTTCAATCGTATAAAATTTGTTAAAAGTGGCTTATCCAGTTTTTTCAAAAAGTTCATCAGAATTTTATAACGCATCAAATTCCCTTGGAAGACTAAAAAGTCTCAATGTGCATTTTTTATTTTTTCAAACCACCCTGTCACTCAAATTCTGTTACTGGAAACAGCTTCCGCAAGCTGGCAATAATATTTGGAAAAACAGCAGTTTTTCATGAAAATGTGATTCAATGCTTTTCGCTCGTGTTGCCAGAAATGTCTGTGCGATGTCCTCACACAAATGTTTGCGTGCCCACATTAGCACCGATGAAACCCGACTTTATTATCTTAAAAATTCACACATTCGCTACATTAAAATATGGAACAAATTTTTCGATTCTCGAAAGAAATTGAATTGTCGTGGAAATAGGTGGCAATTTGCAATATTTTATTAATGTTCTGTATTTAAATAGCGAAACATGCTCATATTCCTTTATACAAATGTTTTTCTTATTGGTATTATAGAAAAATTTTGTGGAATACTTATAGGCGCGCTCTTAAGAGCTTAGTAATATTGGATTTATAGCAAAGCTTTTATAAACAGTACTGCCGCCGTTCACTATTATATCAATATTATTATCTGTATTTAATTAGCGAGACATGCTAATATTGTTTTATACAATTGTTTTTGTTATTGATATTTTTCAGTTTTAAAATCTTATTTTCTCATTATTATTTAATAAATTTGTGTGTTTTCTTATTTAATTGTGCTTGGTTATATGCGACTCGTTGCAAGTCTTGCCCACCGTTGATATATGTATGTAGATATGCTAACATATGCAGGTGTTGCATTTCTGTTGTTTTGGGCTACGTTTTACATAATTCATGATTTAGCGCTCGAGCTATTATTTACTTACCGTCATACATACATACTGGCATACTTAACCGAGAGGATATTTAATAGCTACCAGCTGTCAGACGGATATGGAATATTAAAGTGATAATATTATTATGCCAACATTGTCTTAAGCAAATGTGGATGTTGTGAGATATATTACATATATCCAAGTCTGAACGTAAAGTACATATGTACGTATGAGTATGTTCTGCACAAATTTTCTTATGTAGTTTCTCATCTTCTCACAATTATTTGTATCTATTTATATTAGTTAGTTCCGTCAAAGAGTTTTTATTTGTTAAGAGCCGATACTTTGGCAAATTACTCTATGTTTTCTCAAGGTAGTCGCTGGTTTTTTGTTGTCACATATGTATATTTATAAAATTGCCTTTTATACATTTCCGTGGCGTATTTGTGTTTATTTTAATGATGGCATTAAATTAATGAATTAATTCTCATTCCAAAAATCGCGTTTATGCTAATCCCTACACCCCATAAATATATAGGATGCAGTTAAAGAAAACTATCCAAAACTTCCTTGAGAATACATTCGGCATGAATTAGTTACTTTGTTGTTGCCAAATTATCGAGTGACGGCTCTTAAGAAATAAAAACTCTTTGGTTTCGTATGTGGCCTGTGCACTGGTGTTATAGAAGTCTGGTAAGATTTTGTATGCTCGATTTAATTGAATTTAACCACTGGAAATAGATAGAGTTGTCAAAATGTAGGAAGTTGTCAAGACATTTTTATGCATACATATATGTTTTCCTGTGTAAATGTAAGAAATTATGACAGCAGTGTCTAAGTTACTCGGACTCCAGCAGCATTTGCATTGCTTCAGTTCGATTCCGAAAACATGTACGAGCAGCTTAACTTAGTAAATAGTCACATTGTTGCGTTATAGTTGATTTATTTTAGTACGTGAAGGAGAAGTTGTTTTTGTAATAATATCGGAAGCAAGAATAACGTAAAATTTAACAAGCAAATTTAACTGCAGTCGAGTCTACGTATGTATATATGGAAAAAACTAGATTCATTTACTGTTTTACATCGCGGATTTATTACTTATCCTATCGGTTCAAGTCCAGGGAAAAACAACATTAAAAATTTAGAAACAAGTTTTTCTACGCGGAGTCACCCCTCGGTAGTGATTTGGCGAATACTATGTGTGTATTTCTGCCATGAAAAACTTCTCGTGAAAAATTATCTGCCTTGCATATGCCGTTCAAAGTCGACGTAAATCATGTAGGTCCCGTCCAGTCAATTTGTAGAAAAAATTCAAAAAGAAGCATGACGCAAATTGAAAGAAAAGCTCGGCCTAAATCTCTTCCGAGAATTATTCGAATACTGCGTTTTTCATTTATAAAGTTATTTGCTGTTAAAATATAAAATAAAATTGTAGGAAAAATTCAAAAAAAGCACGACGCAAATTGGAAGAAAAGCTCCGCCTAAATCTCTTCGGAGAATTATTCGAATACTGCGTTTTTCATTTATAAAGTTATTTTCTGTTAAAATATAAAAGTAAAAGTTAAATTTTTTAACAAAAAAATTTAAATAAATTGGGCTGTAATGGAAATGGTTTTCTAGATAAAGATATTTACTTCTCTTGACGTGGGAAAGCAATTCAGCATTTAAAAGATATCAAGTTATGTTTATGCTAGCGAGTTGAAAATAGTTGGATGTACTCCAGACTCGTGCTGGGTATGCTTTCCGATGACATTAATGTCAGCTTTCAAACTTAGCCTAAGTTTTATTAGTTCTCTTCTTGGAGAGTCCTCTATCAGCAATAAAATTATTTTATAAAAGCAAAATCTTCTTTCAACATAAATTTTCTAATCAGCTGTACTCCTATATGGGGTTTTATAGCTAAAATCGGCTAACGTTGGAATCAATGGCTTATTTCATAGGAACTTGTAGTGATGCGACATCTGAAACCTCCTCGATGTATATAATTTATCATACTGTGTTGTGTTTCATGAAATATCTGTGTGTTGAAAACAGCCAGCCGATTATTCGTAGAATTTGTAAGAATAATGTCTGTAGGTTAGGGAAGGTTGAACTTGATCGGCCGGTCTTGCTGTTGACTTTTATAAAAATCGATTACGCGGATTTGGCGTGAAAGCCTTTTAAACAAACTCACTCATTTATAGCTTCTTTCAAAATTTCGCAGACTCTTAATTCACTAAAAACCTATGATCCGACCGTTTTTTAATAGAACTTTATATCGACTTCAAATCTACGGTAAACGATGTGCCAAGAAAAATCACTTAAGGTATGTAAGTATGTTGTGTATGTACATATGTTTGTTCTTGCTAGTCTAAAAGTTGTTGCTGCACTTGTCTGTTTAAATTGCATTTTAGTTTTGTTACTGAAACTTTATACGAACAAAATGTGAGCGACAGTGACCTTTACAGAAGCAACCAGATTAAGTTGGCGAAAATTAACAACCAGCTAACGTTAAACAGAGTTGAAAAACTTATTTAATTATAAATCATTGTTTTGGTCATTTCGGCTTACCTGACGTCAAGAAATTGAGTGGCGGGCACTATAAAATGTTTGAACTATCAAAAAGTTGAAATGTTTTTGAATGAAAACTTAATAAGGAGAGGAAGATGCACCTAAACAAAAATACGAGATTTAAGTTGGTGTTCTTGCTTTTGTCATAAACTAGCCAAAAAAATTTTTTCATTTTCAGCGAATTTTCTAATTTAATTTGAGTAAAATCGCGTATGCTTGGCTATGACTTTTAAACTCTCAAATATATATTTTCTCAGTGAATATGTAACTATGGATGTGTGTATCTAATTATAAAAATATGTGCAGTATTTTATCTATATATGCGATACAAATACTCTTGATAGTTGTATCCAATGAAAATGCAACAACTTCAATTTCTTATCAAGTGAATTGTCTGTACGAAAGACAATAACCGAAAATTGAAAAATTCCACAAAACTAATCCAAAAATACCAAAGTGCAGCAATGATACATGACATACAGTTGAGACAGTTACATACATATACATATGTAATTGAAAATGATATGGAAGTGGACTTTGGTGTGTATTATGAATTTAAACAAACCAAGCTGACTACGGTGCCCCTAAAGGAAACTTACGATAAACTAAAATGTAAAAGAATCATTTTTAAGTAAAATCGGGTATTTTGGCTTCTGTGATATATCTCGCTTCAACCATCCTGATGCTCGGTTGTTTTAACTCACATGACAATTTGACTTGCTTCACCATTTATTACGCCATCAAGAAATTGTCAACTTCAACATCAGCAGGAGCAGAAGCAGCAATGTTTGTTGAAGACAGACAATAGTAGCAACAATTACCCATTAAAATAATACAAGTCATGCAAGTAGCACAATGGCAATAATAATAAAAACAATTACAACAACAAAAACAGCAACAACCATAAGCACATAAACGATGATAAGAACAATGTAAATAACTTCCGCTCATAAATTTTCAATAAATTCCAATGCGTAAACATATTTTTGCAATAGTGCGTGTGTGTGTGTGTATGCATATTTGTACATATGAGTGCGTGGCGTGTAACAATTTGTTGAGCAAATATCGCAAAGGACATGCAGTGACAGCATAACAAACTTTTGTTGGTCATATACTATGTATGTAGCACAAACGAATGTTCATATGAACATGAATGAACATTTTACCCAACTCCACCGTCAACTAGAGCAGCGAACAGCAAAATAGCAGCTGTAATTTTTATCAAATTTGATTTTTTATTTTAGATATTATAAAAAAAAAAGTCTAACTGAAACTGTACAGACCAATCTCAAGAACGTTTACATAAAAATTCGATAATTTAAGAAAATTTTACGAAATTTTCAAACTTTTTATTCGGAGATCTCTGATCTTTTTTACTACGCAGTTTTGTAGCGCAATTAATTTTAGTCTAACAATGCATTTTCATACATAAAAAGTACTATTTTCCTTTTATTAGTTGACGAAATTTTATCAGATCTACTTTTATGTTCGCCGCAGTACTTAAATTTTATTTGTTGTCAATATTAAAACTTTTTATATTTTTAAAAGGTCCTTTTATTTTTGATATTCTAATTTGATATTTAATAAATTAGAATTATTTTCAATTCACAATAAGCCCAAATCTAAATATTCCCTCGGAATTTTGTTCTCGCGGATTTTTTTATTCCCGCGGAAAAATTCCTCCAATTCTTTTCTCCTTGGGAGGACAATAATTGGGGAATAGGAATTTCGAAGTCAGAAATTTCGTTGCGCACATCTTCTTTCGCTTAAAAAATTGACGTTTAATTATTGTTGCAAATTTGTTTGAAATTTAGAAATAAAATATAAACAATCCACAGTATTGCATTTCATGTGGTATTCACTGAAATGAGTAATGAATTGGTACCACAGCAACATAAACAGAGGAGCATAAGAAGAAGAAGACGGGGGATAACACAAATCCGCCGGAGTTGCCTGGTTTCATTCAGCAACGCAATTTTCTAGCGGCCAAGTCGAGTTGAGTTCGCCTTTCGCCATATGCAAAAATCAATTTAAGCCTTCTTAAAAAATCCCTGCGCAATTTCGGGATGGCCGCATCAAATATACCAAGAGCTCTTCCGTTGCTTATGATATACTTTCAGACTTAAAATATAGAATATTGTGGTTGTGGTTGTTGTTGTTGTATTAACAGTGAGAATATTGTGGTAGTGTTCTTTCTTAAAAGAACCAATTTCTTCTAACTATTTTGATGCATTCCCTTTAATTTAACAAGTGAAAAAACTCCTATCAAATGGCGGAGAAATCTCTCTCTCCCTCACATTCAAAATCCCTACTTTTCTCCCATAACCGGTTTCCGCTTTTTCGAACATTGTTCACAATAGGAGGAAAAGGAGAAGTGAAAAAAACTCACAAGGAATTTTTATTTAGAATACGAGGAATGGGAGAAGGGAAAAAACTCGCACGTATTTTGTTTAGAATTGGGCTGAATATAAATTGTTATTATTTTTCAGAATATGGCAAAATATTTCACTAAACTTCCAAAACCGTCACAAGAGCCTTTACCAAGTCATGTTACAAAATCACTGCAATTCTGAAAAATAATAACAAATTACTGATTTCAATAATAAATGTGATATTTTAATTAATTTTAAGCATTTGGCATTGATCGCCTTGTATGCTGATATGTATTGCATCAATATGTCGCGAAAAAAAAGTTTAATATTCAAAAATTCATGTCTCGAAAACAACGAGATTTTGGCTAATAGGCATTTAGCCAAGTTGAAATATGAACTGTTCAATATAGAAAAAGTTTAACCAAAAAAAAATAACCTTTTTTGAGAAATTAATTTTTGAAAAAAGTCATAAATTTTTACTAAATATCTACTAAACAAACAATTTTTTTAAACTATATGCTATTGTTTATAAAGTTATATAAAAGTAAATATAATAACGAAAATTTCAAAGAAAAAATCATGAGAATCGGTTTTTTTTGACAAAGTTATTGACAGCTGAAAAAATAGGTGAATAAAATACCGATTGCATTTTATGGAATTCAATTGCCAATAACTCCGAAAAAAAAATTTTTGAAGCAAAAAAAACACGTGTTTCATTATTTTGACCAAAGAACAACATATTAAAATTTTATCGAAATCAAAAATCATGTGCTGCGCGGACCGGGTGTCTTGAAATGGAATGAGCCCATAGTTATTTAAAGGTTGTTAGACGTACAAGTGTATTTTGTTGCTTACATATTATTGAGCTTTTAGTGTATGAACCCATTTTTTAAAGCTTTTTTTTTTACCGCTGTTTCGATTATAGCCTCTTCAAAGTGTTTTCTCCCGGAAATAGGGTTCGAACCCGTACTTCTGCGATGATTGAACAGTTGACAGACACATTCAGTCAATGCCATGACTTTGTTGTTGTTCCACATTCGTACGCTTCTTTGCGTCGAAGACGTACGCTTCTTTGCGTACATTTGTTCATTGAACAGTACTTTCTAAAGCTACGCTTGTTTGCACATTCGTGTTATGAACTGGACCTTGCCACTTCGTTCGATAGCATAAAATTTTTCTTCTCATCTCATCATAAGCGGCCGGAGTGGTAGTGTTTAACTCTAGTCAACTTTATATGGAGTTTAAACTCGCACTGAAAACCCGGACCTTAATAAAACAAATAAACATTCATTGCTTAATTCTTATTATTGATTATGTATATTACTGAGTAAGTTGACGGAATGGACGCAATGCCGAGCAACACCGTATCACATTTAATTGATTAATAGTGCTGTCGAAATGGACGTGATTTCGAGCATCACAGTACAATTATCACACAACAATTAGGGTTACACTGAGTGGGAGGTTCAATATGATGTATTTTCAAGCCACCCGCCCAAATTATTGTCTTGAATTATGAAAGGCAACAAATAAAAGATGGCGGAGTGGTTCGTGCATTTCAAAGTTTGATCTACACGTGCTTAAAACTTTGAAAATGTGTACACTGAAAGAAATGGTGCTAGTAAAATTAACAAATCGGTTCTGTTGTTCTTGAATTAACGGAGATTCGTTGAAATTGATCGAATTATGGTTAATTGGACCGAGTTCTTTGTCAAGCGAACACATTAGTTTAGTAATTTCAACAGAAGAGAAATTGTCGCTCTTAAGTTAACAAAATTCTGTAAAGTTGACAGAGTTCTAATCAATCTAACTGATTTTTTTGTTAACACACCTGATCTCACTGGTAATTTTAAGAGCGATCAACACTCAATAAATGAGCAAATTTCAAAGAAAATTGTACGCTCACTGCGCTCTCTACTTTGTACTTATGTATGCTGTGTGCTATATCTATGCATATTATTACGTATGTATATGGCAGCCGCCGTGGTTTGATGGTAGCGTGCTCTGCCTACCGCACCGAAGACCCTGGGTTCACACCCCTGGCAAAGCAACATAAAAATTTCAGAAATAGGGTTTTTCAATTAGAAGAAAATATTCCTAAGCGGGGTCGCCCCTCGGCACTGTTTGGTAAGCACTCCGAGTGTATTTCTGCTATGAAAAGATCTCAGTGAAAACTCATCTGCCTTGCAAATGCCGCAACGTAGGTACTTTCGTACAAATCTAAATACTAAAATACTAAAATAAATAAATACTAAATACTAAATCTGCCGCAACAACTTTTTTTGTTCATTTGACTACTAAAACGGTCAATTACGAATCAACGATTTGTGCGCAGTTGACTCAACATCTTGATGCGATGGATAAAAAGTGACAGAAATTTCAGTTGAATTGACCCGTATTTCGGTTGATTTTACCAGTCTTTTTCTTTCAGTGCAGACGGCCAGGACGGGATGCGGTAACGGATGGATATCTACTTCCGAAATCTATGTTGCATTATCTGGCTGACATTTCTCATCTTTGACTTGGACTGTACCTTGGACACCTCAATGTAACATTTATGAGTAGATCACAATACAATAAAGCATTTTATTTGTATATGTAAACATTGTGCACCCTGTGTAACCTGAACCGATGCTTTTACATCAACGATGAAAAATCGGATAGAAACATTTAAAAGTGACTTGGTCACAAAGTGTGATGTCAGTCGGTAACATTTTACATCCATGTACCACTTATGAGTGACATTTCGTAAGGACATTTTTTGATTTTTGCCTTTTTTGTTGCTTTGTTTTCATTTTTAGTTTTGGAGGTTTTTGTGTTTTTCCCTTGTCGTTGAGCTGCGTATTTGCATGTTGATGACAAGGCGCCGAAGGCACGCATGTTGTTACTTTTTCCTTGTTTTTCAGCACATAGCAGCCTCGCTCCCCTTTAGGACAACGACAACGCAATTGCTACTAAAGTGCATATAAAATCTGATAACGCACAACTGCTTTAAAATGTCAACTCTGTTGATTTTCAACAACTCAACTGGTGACAACAAATGCACACACATATTCATATAAATATGTGTATTTGTATTCTTGCAAAATTTATGTCGTTAGGTAACCTGCAAAAAATTCCGCGATTAGTACCTAAAAAGAGTGATCTGAAATTGATATCTTTTGTCTACATTGGAGCATAATGGATCCCATCTAGTTTCAGTAGCCAGTTTTAAGAAACGAAAAACAACGGCAAAGGAATGGGTAAAATAAAAACAAATGGAATCGAAACGAATTATTGAAGGAACAGAACCTTAAATACTGGAACCATATGTTCCACTATCGGAGGTTTTGTTTTATTAAATTTTTTTTTATACCAATAAGAAAAAAAATTAAAAATATTGTAAGAATTCCTATACGGGAAAAGGTGAACAAAGAAGACTTGTCTGACAGAACAAAGAGGATGTGTCGAACAGTACATGGAAGGGTATAAAAGAGCAGAAAAAGGATTTCTCCAACAGTACTCTTAGGGGTATAAAGAGAATGCGTCCGACCCTACCCGTTCAGAAATAAACAGTGATGACTTGGTAACGAGAATCACTTACCGACTACTTTAAAAGCTACCCCAATATACCTGAAATAGAACACTTGATCCGGCGATTTTTGCAGGGCATATATGTGTGTATGTGTATGGATATGTGTTTATGTACATGAATATTTGCATGGATAAGGCACAATAAAAGTCACAGTGGCAGTAAAAGCTGGTATGCCATTTGCTGTTGGCGTAGTTTTCTTTTTTACTTTCTGTTCAAGAAGTAAACTTTTGGTATTTTGTATTTGTGTGTAAATTGTTGTTGCGACACATTTAAATGACATTATATTGTCCAATCTGCATTTTTGTCACTCTTTGCACAGTTTTGTGCTTTTCATTTTAATTTTTTATATGTGTGTTTGTTTGTTGTTATTGCATTTTCATGCGTTTTTTATTTAACGCAGAAATTTGCATACGAAAAAGGGGTCACAATATAACTTCTCGAATGAATTGCCAAAAAGGGTAGTTTAAGAAATATTTTAATTAAAAAGTAGTTGATTTTCATTATACACTCTTGCAAATCTACTCAAAAATTTACATTTACATTCTAGTAATTTAGTGTTTATTTCTTTATATTTTGTGTTATTTTCTGCTTAATATTTTCATAAGTTTATTATTTGGAAAGTAGGGTGAGTTTTTGTTTTAGAAGTATAAAAAACGTTAAGAAATAGTTTGGCGAATTTAGTTAAACCAAACCTAATCTTTCCAAGCTATTCGTCGACATTTGTATCGACAAAAACATACACAGAAAGTTGTAACTAAAGTTCAGAAAGTTACAACTGAAACTCAAGAAATTATAATTGAAGTCCAATGTTCGAATTCCTAATACTGATTTTGTAAGAGCGTTAAATCTATGTAAGAAAATGAGAAAACATATTTTCAGAATGAATTAATGTTTAATACTGGAACTAAATTAGCCACAGCCAAAAAGCTTATCAAAACCTACATCGCGAGTACTCCACGCATGAATGTCGATAAACGCCGCCGCCGCTGCCGATTTGCGACGTTTTTCGCACGCCGCCGCCGAATGTCCAAAATATCGACGCGGCGGCGGCGGCGTTCGGCGCGTTACTATATTTTCTACTCGTTTAAGACTGTCTAGGCTATTTATTGTTCATCTCGAAAATTGGTCCGATATGGTCGAAAGGGGTATTAAGGAATGCGCATCACTGCCAGTTATAAAAATCCAATTGCGAAATTTAACAATTTATAACCGTTCAAAAGTTATTTGAGAAAACAGGCGCTTTCAATGCCAGCTTAACACGGATTTCGCATCACCGAATTCAGCGAGTTTTTAAAACAAAACACTTAACGAAAAGTTATATAATAAATTTAGATGCTCACTTCGCATATTTTTTTCATAAAATTCATAAAGTACAATGAATTTAAATAAAATGACCCAAGGCGAACATGTTTTCAAATTGTACTCAAGTTGTTAAAAAGGCAAGTTAGTCGAAAAAGGTGCCGAATTTTATATCCTGATTGGCTGAAAGAATACGCGAAATCAGTGATGCAAAATCCTTTAGTAGGCTCCAGTGGTTTCAATTCTCCTATGAAAAGATTCTCAGCTCATACTTAAGTTGCATATATATATATATCTTCAACACGTATGAGAAGGGTTTGAAAAATCACTTTATTTGCTGAACTATAAAATAGCGTCTGAAATCTTAATTTAGATTTTCACACTTCATCATTCAACACTCATGTCTCCCGGTTTGACATTTCCTAATGTTGGCGGCCCTATCCCCAACTCCCTTGGAGTGAATCACATTGGATATAGCCTATGAACTATGTTTAAATATGACCAAAACGTGGCGATTCCTGTTACAAATATGAATACTTAGGCGCATTTTTTAACCAGGTTAGGCTTTGTCCTTCGGAAGAACACACAAAGTGGCGAAACAAAAGCTTTCTCAAGACAGTTGAACAAATGACCGGGTGTTCTACTAGCCTAACGAAGGGGATAGTTGTTGTTGTTGTTGTTGTTGTTGTAGAGATAAGGTGGTCCTCCCTCCCCACCCCCAAGTTCCAAGAGGAGCTTGGGGTCACCAGAGCCTCGTCTGTTAGTGAAACAGGATTCGCCGCGGATAGGTGAGGTTGACAATTGGGTTTGTAGAAGCTATACATATATTGCGCTGGCAACCTGAAGGGTTGCGCTACACAGCCCCTTGAATCTGGTATTTTAGTCGCCTCTTACGACAGGCATACCTACCGCGTGTATATTCTGACCCCCTAACCCGCTGGGGGTCGTAGGGGATAATCTAATTAGTCTGAAAACTGAAGGCGGTTATCCATAATGAGCTCTTATATCATAAGGCCGGAAACAAAGACTATTGAGGTCAATGTATCGAACACAATTATTTGCAAATTTTGGTCTACATTTTAAAACTTTTATCCACGGCCCTTGTAAAGTTTAAATTATGTAGATGCGCCAAGGATTATTCGATTTTCACCCATGTGTTACTCAATGATATCCACTTAGACTGCTTATGATTTCGAGGGCGGCATCCTTGGCAGAATAGTTACCCCTTACCTTTCAAGATGTTTTTTTGGTGTAGCTCGGAAGCATAGCGCGACAAAAACATCCGTCAGAGTCTTCGGAGCTACACCTAGAGCTTCTAGGAAATTAACGTCGACGAAGGTATGAGTTCGAGTCGCAGTCCTATAGCTTCTGTGCTGGCATATGGCATAAGAGCCAGGATGTGTGGTGGTCGGGATTGCTACTGTTCGCACGTCGGGAATTGTAGCTCTTAAAAACAGCCGAAGGCGCCCTTTGGCGCGATCAACAATAAGCCAGCATTGATGCTAATCGTTAAAACTGTGCCACGGGAGTCATTTCTATTAGTAGATAATTGATGGCAACCGTAAGTCGCCTTTATGCGTGACCAGCATGTAGCCACAAATGATTTAAAGAAATCGTGCCGACGACGGGTATTAGAGTGAGCCCAGAACATCTCCTTCGGTGAAAATACTCTACGAAAGTGTGACCACTTTAAGTATTTCTCCCTCTCTCCGCAAAGAGCGACTCCCGAAATTTTTGAACGATCCACGAGATTTTGAGGTAAAAACCGTGAATCTTTCCGAAATGCCCGAAACGTCGATTTCCTTAAATACATATAAACATAACCTTTCCAAATATTATTTTTTTAATTTTCGCTTTAAAAGCCTTCCAGATCTTCATCCGCAAGTTCGTGGTATTGTTCCAGATCGTTAAACATACCATTGACGTCAGCAGTATGTTTCCATATTCATTAGTTTTGGACAATGTGATACTCTGATACTCCAGCCATTCAATTCAGAGGTTTACAGAGCCTACGCCGCCGCCGCCGATTAAACGAGCGGCGTAAACCTCTAGGCTGTACAGGATGGATATAAGAAACTAATGCAGACTGCTTTTAATAATCACACAACCTACAATTACCAACAAATTCACGCTCATAGTAACTAACATAGTAATAAGTGATAGCTCATACAATTTGCAACAAATTAGTCACTGCGCACAAATTACGTATACGCACCGTGGGACGAGCATTGAGACAAAGAACAACAGCGTTGGTTTCTCATGTTCAGTTTATTTTTTTAATTTTTGTTTTCTGAACTAAAATTGCAATTTTTACAGCTGTTGTTGTTGCTGTTGATGTCTGCCATCACACTGTCATTAAAAGCGTATAAATTATTTTAACTCAAACAGACATTGGCTCATACAATACTGACAGTGGGCTGTGGGCAAACAATTTCGCAAACGCAAACGCACACATACACTAACACGAACACATTCACTTAACACTGACATGACAAAATATTTGCCGCTTTCGTGCGCGAAATTAAAAACAGCAACAACACACTGCACTAGAATATGTAATCCTTTCGGTTTGTTCGTTATTGCCTCCGCTGACATGGAAGTTGTGAATGCTTTGACGTAGGCGGTTGCTGCGGCGACGCCAATGACTGACAAAAGCGATGGCGTCTAAAGCTGCGGTGACTTTATTGCGCTGACAATGATGCGATGACAATTGCTGTGAGTTTATACGTATATATATGTATGTGTATGTACATACATACGTAGGACATACTTGCTATATATAAATACTATCACGATCATATAAGATTTATTTGCATATATTCGTATATATGTCTGTATATTTGTTTGTGTGCGTTTTATTACTTGTTTGTCACATTTGCTTGCTTCACTGGTTGGTTGACATTTTCCTTGTCCCTTATAGCCATATCTACGAATTTATCTGTCTGCTTTGCATGCGTGCTTCCCGATGACCGCTTTGCCTCCAGTTTACTCCTGGTGTCTATGCACATAACCTTCCATTCATGCATATTAAATCCATATATCCAACCAAGCGTCCATGTGTCCATTCGTATATTTACTCTGCTCGTCTCTGATTGTTTGTATCTGTATGAATACGCATACTTCAAATGACATGCGCCCACAAATGTGCTTCACAAACATACAAACACATATACTATACACCGAGTGACAAACAAGTTCTACTACACAACATATACTAGGCTATAAGTATTCCTCATCCTCGATGCTTGCCACGTCGATTTTTGATTTTATCTCGTTGATCTACTTTTTACACTTCACTGCATTTTCCGGCACTCGACTATTTTTCACTCATTATTCGTTTATTACGCACACGCCGCTGGTCTGCTGTCACGCATACATCACTTTGTACTATTCGCTTCCCTTCCGCCTAAAATCAGGCAATAATTTATGCCTGAAGCGTTTTTGTGCGTATTTTTTTTTTTTTTTTTTTGAGTAAATGTTTTGATGTTTGTTTTTTCAAAGCGAATTGGAGTATAAAATATCTAATATTTAATTGGAGTTTGTTCACCGAGTATTATTTTGTAATTGAAAATATTATATTTTTTTTCTCGAGTTGGGCCCCAACCTGTGCCTCGGGGTGAGGACTTAAATTTGAATATTTAATTTAATCCTCTTCTCTAGAAGAATGCTGCCATAGTTGTCGAAAGTAATATTTTCTCGGTCGGAGCTTAACATGTCTTCTATCCCTGTATCGCAATGACAGATGCCAATTTTCCATCTGTCTTTCCATACTCAATGTAAGTCTCCTCCTTTCTCATACGGGTGTAGAAATGAATACTCTCTGAGCAAAACGGTTTCCAAAACATAACCGTGGCAATGGACGGTAGACGTGCCAATGCGCTTGAGAGAGGTGTGAACAAGAGCGAAGGGCTAACTTCTTAGGTAGTATGCAAATTCGTAGGTAGTAAGGCTCATGATGGTTATACTAACTGGCCGTAGATGTGGGACATGCAAGCTGCAGGCAAAAACGGCTAAACCCGTTCTGTGTTCGTGTCTTGAGCACGCGAGGTCAAGGGACCAGCTATAAGGGGCGGCAGAGTTGTCAGATCTCGATTTTTCGTTTCCTCGTCAAAGAAATTCTAATAATTCTATAAGTTCAACCTTTCTTATGACGTGGTAGCGAACCCTTTTGGGCTTTAGTTATTGCACTATAATCATACATGCGTAAATGTAATGCAGCTCGTTCTTTAAAAGTTCGTATACCACGTATCGCATGTTGCGAACATGTAAAGCAACAGCTTTTCACGAAAGCTAACGGTATTCCCTATGCACGCAACTTTCATACCCTCATATTAATTTGGATGAAAAAATTGCGCTCTAACGACCTGTGAGCTTGATAACCGAAAAGTAGCTTGGATCACATTTTATAGACTACAGATCATGGGAAAGAGGATAACTGAACAGCTTGGAAAAATATAAGGACCTCTTTATCATGTCCAAACTAGGACATAAGCTCCACTATGGATATCGGTGTTTCGAATGGCGATCATGGGATAGAGGATAACTGAACAGCTTGGAAAAATATAAGGACCTTTTTATCATGTCCAAACTAGGACATAAGCTCCACTTTGGATATCGGTGTTTCGAATGGCTCAAAATCAGTCCTGCATAAATTTCGATTAAGACATCTCAGACATGTCTTAATTCCACCAACCAGAAGTGATGGAAATATTGCCTGAAATAACCAAGCCGCCAGCTGTGGAGTTATTGAATTCTTCAATAGTCTGGGAATGTTGCTAAATTAAAAAGTCATGGAATGGTCTCGAAGTTACTTGCAACTCATTAAATGGTGAAATTCGGCAATTTGAGCATTATACTAATTCGATTCATTTATAAGCTTTGTAAATAAAATAACTGACAAACCAGTTGAGATCCCACCATGCCTCACACGCGCATGTGGCAAGTTATCGGGTTCTAGACTAAAAAACGTGTAGAGCCTTAATTGAACTTGAGCTTTTAAATCGGAGTCATAATTTAGGTTTACAACTCTCTTTCAAAAGGAATATATGTCCTTAAAATTTAAGGGCATTTCATTTTCAACAGACTCAAGAAAAGGAATAAGTTTTGGAGGTCACATTGTTTAAAAAATATTTCAATAAGTTATTTTCAAGTAACAAATGGCATAAAGAATCATATTTTTAGTTGCATTTCTTAAATGGATCTTAAATCTCCATAATATATTCATGTATATTTAAAAATAAAAATGCAAAGTGGAAAAACTTCGAATTCTTTTTTTAATTTCAAATAAATTGTAAGCTCAATTCATAGCTGATATATAAAAAGTAAAGAAATAATAATAAAACCTCATACTGAGTAGGAACAACTAAGCCGCATATGATCCCAAAAAGCTTAGATTCATACATAAATATACATATACATATATGTATGAATGTAAGTGAAAGAAGAAAACGAAAATCATAACAATAGACAAAAACTTGAAACGAAAACTCTAAAACTGATTTCCATAACGCAGTCATATTTAGCTTAATAATGATAACAAAAATAAAAACGAATAACAAGACAAAGCTTTGCTCAGGCAACCGCTGTCATTTATGCAAACGTTGTTATTCCCTGAGCAAGAGCAGCAGCACTTCCAACATCACCACAGAATATGCCTGGCAGCTCAAGTTAGGCATTTGTTTGATTGTTGTCGTGTTTTGTTGTTTCTTGTGGTTCTCGTTTTGTCTCTAGTTGCCTACCCGAGTTTGTTGGGGGATAAATCCAAAAACAACAAAGAGATATATGTAGCTACTCACTGTATAAACATTTGAAAACAGCTGAATTACAAACCTACTAATTTACACTTAAGCGCTGAGTGCACTCCAGATGCTCATTCAATATATACATATCTACACACAGAAACATATACCGATGTATTTACATATATGTGTAGCTCCACCTTGTTTATTCAATTTTGCATTTAGTTTCGAGAAGTAAGGTGAAGTAGCTATAATCAACATGAGCATAGCAAGTAATGATAGTAACGCAACATCGCGAGTTTTAACCCTTGGATAGCGTACACATTCGAGTTGTGTAATGGCATGTTTATCGATCAAGATTACAAATCATAAAAGTTATTGGAGTAGGTTTATAGTTTGGGAATGGAATGGTATAAAAACATTTTTTTTTCAAACTATTAATAATAAAAATAACTTTCCGAATAGAATCTGCAAGGCAGATGAATTTTTGGTGACAAGCTTTTTATGTGTTTGCCAAACTACTGCCGATCCCGCTTAGAAAAACTGTTTCTTAAGTTTATTGGTGTTGTTTTTCCCGGGACTTGAACCCACGACCTTCGGTGTGGTCGACGAGCACACTGCGACCACACCAGCACCATATTTTTATTAAAACTGAATACTTCCTCTCACAGCTTTTACGCCATAATGCACTTAATAATGCATATTTCTCTATTCCAATGTACACACTTGCCCTTCCTGCATTAAGATTTTAAAGTATCCCTGATCTAATGATACAAAACATGACATGATATTCAAGCATAATTGAAAAATTCACGGACAGTCCTGTGCTGCAACTACGTGATACAATGGAACCTAAGCTTAACTGAAAAAGGAGGATCCTTATACTGACTCTGACTCAAAGATGACAGTCCGCGAGAAATGGCCCCTAACTCGAATGCCATTGATTTTACCCGGCGAGCAACTATAGTAGATCGTGTGCGCAAGATTTCGCATGATGGCCCGTATACGGCGCAATTACTGTCGACTTTGACTGTTCAAAACTGAAAAAGTAATAGAGATATCAATCTCCCGTTTTTACAAATTTCTGTAAAGAACTTTTATATATTATATTATTCACCATGGAAAATATGAATGAAATTCGCTTTCATGAGAAACGGCAAAAAGCCGATTTCTTACAAAGATCACAAAGTTTTTCTTTCTGCAACGTACCACAATAACAATTACAACGGATTCATGAAAAATTTCATCCCACCTTTTATTGATATCGGCCCACTGTCCCACTCTCTGTAGTAAAGCAGTAGCAATATGGAAATTTAGGTTGTGCGCTTGAAAACGTTTACACTTTTATTTAAACTCGTTAGCGTAAGATTTGCATTTGCAAGACCGGAACTTTCAGTTCTGTACTAGCGTTCTTGTCAAACCAAGTTGTTGCTGTATTTAATATTATGGTTGTCGGTTTGCTGTATGATTGTTCTAACTTTTTTCTTTTATATAACATACCACATATGTGGCATGATACTTACGAACACAAGTACCTATGTAATTATAAACACACACACGCATGTCCAAACACAAGAACTCAAGTATTTGCACCCACTTTTTATTATTTGCTCATTATAGTCAAAAAGTTCCTGCTGCTGCTTTTTATGCTCATGTTGGCAATGTCGAAACTCATAATCAGTCAAAAATTATAATTACATCCTTTTTTATGAGCTTAAACAAATATTTACGTTTACAACTCACGTTTGTTTCTTTCGCTTATATTAGTTTGCTATTTGAAGCAGTACTATTTTTATGCTTTATTTATGTAAGCTTTGTACTGGTTTGTATATTTGTAGCTTGCTTGTGGCAAATGTGTAAATATGTATGCATGTATGTATATACATATGTACTTTACAATGAACATCATTTACTTGTATGCTGTTGGCTCTGTCGCCTTTTTGCTTGACTGCGTTGATTGTTAGCATTGAAGTACATAATAAGTAGCACAATACCAACAACAACAACATAATCGAAAGTAGTCATCTCCTTTAAAATAACTAAAGTGGCAGCTGTTGCACTGTATCATGCATTTTGTGTTGTCGAAGTGGGTATTTCGTGCCTTCATACAAAAGTAAATTCCAAAAAGGTGGCATAAAGTAAATTCATGTTAAATGTATAAGGGGCATTCCACGTTTGGTGCGGCACAAAACGTACGTATTTCTTCAGGTTTCGACCTAAAAGATAACCTATAACTTTGTCAGACAAACTATTTAGTGCATTAATATTGTGTGGTACATGTTTAGGTTAGGTTAGGTGGTCGCAGCCCTGGTTGGAGAAGCTCCCTTGGACAGCATGAAGGCTCGCTGTGCTATCACATAAAATAACGGAAACGTAGCTATAGCTTCTTAGAGAATCGTTGCGTACATGCCTAAGTAAACATAGAAATATTTGGATAAGTGTGTGAAAAGTCCAAAATAAGCACGCGTTAGTACGGGACAGCAAAAATCACCGAATTTCATAGCTACAGTGAATCAGTTAACATTTCAGCAAACCTTAATTATGAGAATACAAACTACATATATTTGATAGTACTTGTATCACGGTTTGTTAAAATACCAAAAAAGATGTAAGGAAGTTTCTTCGAAAAAATAAAAATGTAAACATTTAATTGTTGTGCGGAACAGGTATAAAATTGACTTTTAAAATTTTGATTTTCTCCTCTCCTCTATAGAAAAATTGATGCAGTGGTTATGTAAAGCATTGTTCATACACGGGGTATAGGATTGGAAATGAACATTCTGAATTTTTCCATTTAATATGCAGGAATAAAAAGGATGAGTGCTAAAAATACTATGTTTATTTAGAAAACATTTTCTTTTCTTAGGTTGATACCTATTTCAAATTTTTCTTCGTTTGTAAATTAAGAGAAAATTTACGATTTTTTATGGAATGCTCGATAAGAATATAAATTCTGTTCTAACACGTTGGCTTTTGTGTCAGCGCGGTTGTAGTGCAATTAACATTTTTTTGTCAAACCGACGTGTAAGTTATTCTAATTAAGTTGTGTAGTGCATTCATTTGCGACTGTTGGTTCTTGTTTTTGTTTTTTCTATAGCTTTATCAAAAGGATCTACAAAAAAGAGATAATATGACAGTTTTTAAAACTTTTGAAGGCTTTAATTTGAAATTTTGTCATAGACTTTTGCTGTATCACAACATTGCTCATCGCATTGATTGGACTAGCCAAGAAGCCTAATGAGTGTTTCATCCATACCTTTGGAAGCATATATTATTGGTCATCTATCTTACGGAGATATTTTCCGATGCAATAATTTGGAACACAACGCTTTATAAAACTTTCCACGGAATTTTAATATGCTCGCATATTTCCAGCTTTCGTGAATATAAGCAAGAATAAGTTGAAAGATAGAAATGCAACAGTGAATTAGAAAAATAGTTAAATAGAGAAGAAGTACGGATAAGAGAAATGAAGTGGAACAAGTACGATAAAAAGATGTGTAAGGGGTAAGAGAAAAAAAGAAAGCAAAACGAGTACAATTGCAGGAAAAAGCCAGTTTTAATATGAATTTAGTTAAATCTTACATCAAGGTCTTAATAACATCGACTTCTAAACAAATAATATATTAGTTTCCATAAATACATGCAATTTTAAATTTTTATGAAGTTCGTATTTAGTAATTTAAAATAAATTCACACCAACTCAGTGTGTGATTAAACGTTCAGCCAAGAAGGCACTGAAATAAGAATATAATAAAATAACCACATTGACACGTTGTGTGGTTGAATTAACGTTGTGTACGGTATTGCCGCAATTTCTGCCACCACACGCAATACGCCACTGCATGCAGCGCAAATGACTTGCTACACTGCTGTGAAACTTCCTGAATGACGGTTTCTTTTTATTACTTTAAATTTTTTTTATGGAACGTGCTTTGTTTTATTATTAAATGCTTGCCTACGACAACAATGCACACTTGAACAAATAAGACTTAATACATATGTATATATGCATGTAAATATATTAGACTGCCTCATAAATTGCATTGCTGAAAAAATATTAGGTGACAAGTTTTAGAGTCGGAAAATTTTAAACAAAAAATTATTAGAAGCAACTTTTAAGTTCAGTGCTCGCCTGAGATACATAAATATATACAACTCACAAGAAGTTAAGCAGACAAATTTGATTTTTTTGAAGCGGTCTAATGCTCATATGAGTAGCATCAATACATGCACTGATCGCCGGGTGCACACAGCAGGTGCTGTGGCAACAGTAAAAGCATATACATTGATGCAACGCTGTTATACTTTGACACATCCTCTCTCCCTTACACATATTACCCCGCTTGCAAATTAAGAATCACTTTTGAACGCCACACGTGACATAATAGCGCTTGATAATTTTTCTTTTAAAAGTGTTTGCAAAAGATGTGCATACATGTGTACACATGCATATGTGCAAAGTATTAAAATGAAATGCTTAACAGCACATGCAACAGACACAACTCACAGAGAAGCTAAATGCAGCTTTTGCTCAACATGAAAACGCAAATGGCAAATATTGAAAGTCAATTCCGATGCTTCGGTCATTTGTGGTAATAAGTGATCGTTTAGAAGGCAGTGCATTCCAATTTCATTACATATGTGCTTAGAAGTACGTGTGTATGTGTGTACATGCATATGTTTAAGAATTTCCCGGCTCTAATATGCGATTAAAATATGAAAAGGAAAAAGCTTCTTGATATTTAATGTGTAATTCCTTCTTATATGATGTTATATTTTCAGTAAAATCTACTTGTAATAATATAAGTACTCCAATAAGAAAGTGCATAAGACTATTATCGTAAAATTATTATAACTTTAAAATGTAGAATGTAATCAAGTTCACGCTTATTACTGATGACTTCCATTATGCTGATAATACTTAGAGCCGGATTTAAAAAAAGCTAATTTTTTCAGAATATTTCGCTTTTATTTAGTGATAAACTCTTAATCTTGATTGCACACCGCCATGATATATCGCTATCAGATAACTAGCTTCTTGTTATTTGTAATTTTTTTAGGAAAGTACATAGTTTAAAGAAGGGAAACACTATGCGATCATTTCTTGGCTAGGTGTCCTGGCAATTGACTTATGACTTAAAAGCACAAGATTCAAAAAATATCATCTTAATATATAAAAAACACGTGTCATATCATTTTCGGCCTCGATGGACTCCTAAACTACTGAACCGATTTTGAATTTGATTTGCACCCCGTGTGTAGCTTGATCTAACTTGAGAGATAGGATAGGTTATATCACAGTTTATAATTGCTACTATATTATTGCAATTTTTTTATTTGTTTATACGTAATAATAAAATGTTACGTATACGCAGTGGTGCACCTCTTTTCAGTTGGTATGGAAATGTTTGTACATGTGCTTATTTAACTTTACATATATATATATAGCACATAACCAGGGCCGGCGAGAGGGGGCACGGAGTTTCTGAGGGGGCCCGCGATTTGAGGTACCAAGACATTTTTTTAATTCAGGAGAGTCTTTGGTTGTTCCATGTGCAATTTTTAAGCCGAATTTCAAAAGTAACGAATATGTGCATTTCGTTTTAATATTATAGAGAAGTGTGAAAAATATAAATCTATATATAAAAAGAAAGCCTAAAATGTGTGTTAGTTGGTCGCCGGTGTTTGAAGAGATGCGTCGGTCGATTTTGTTCAAACTTTCACACAAGTTGCGTAAACCTCACGCGGTGGTTTCTACATGGTTTGGTTGCGATCGACGTACAGGGTTTCAAAATATAGGCCAAAACGTGGGCCAGTGAATGCCTAGACAGTGTTTATACAATATGGATATCAAATGAAAGCTGTTGATGAGTGCTTTAGTACAGAGTAATATATTATCCAGAGACGGACTGGGACTGGGATTAGGACTAGGACTGAGACTGAGATTCGGAGTGGGACTGGGACTGGAATAAAATACATACCACCCTCTGGGACAGCCAATAAGGGATGCAGATGAATGAGGAGAAATTGAGAGAAGAGAAAAGAGAGAAGGAGATTGAGAAAGAGATAGAATGAGACGAAGATGGAGATAGATGAAGCGAAAAAGACGGAGTGAGGAGTGAATAAAAGGATTAGGGAAAAGTGAAGAGAGGGGGGGGGGGGGGGCAGAGTCAGACGGGAAAAAGCTTATTAAAATGTATGCAGATAGGCCAAATTTAGGGCAGGACAACGTCTGCCGGGTCTTCTAGTCTATATATATTTTGTGTCGTTCGTTATGGTTTAAGGATGAATTGGAAAATATTGTTTAAGGGGAGTTAGAGTTGGAGAGGAAGTGTATGTTGGAGTGAGAGTGGAAGTGGGAGTTGGGGTGGGCTTTGGAACGGGGGAAAGAGTTGGAGTGGACGCGGACCAAAATAAGAGAAAATGGAGGATAAAACTGACGAGAATGGTATTGAGAAGAGGGGACGGGGCGCAAAGCTCAAAGTCTGTCAGGTACGCTGATTCTTAATAAACTCTGTTAGATTTTAAAAATATATTCATATATGTACAAATATGTGAAATCGTATTTACGTATGTATATTAGGTCACCTGCAATTGGCTTTACGCAAATCTAAAATGTCATATAATAACGGTACTTTGCCAGCCACCAAGCTTGTATTATCGCCACAATAAAGGCCGCCTTTAGAAGTCATCTGTCAACAACATCCACAAGATAGCAAATTCACCGGAACTGTCATATACGTAGTTATGAATGCAAGCATATTTGGCAAATTGTGTAACATATCTTCTTCTAGCATTTAAGCATATTCAAAGAAAAAGTTAATACAAACACATACACAGTGAGAAATGTTTTGCTCAGATTTTAGTTTATGATACATTTGTGATCGTTATCGGTTGAGATATGACCAACCCAAACATGCCTTATTTAATGAAAGTACATAACTAGCGGCCGCCGTGGTGTGATGGTGTGCTTCGCCTACCACACCGAAGATCCTGGGTTCACGCCCCGGGCAAAGTAACATCAAAATTTTAGAATAAATGTTTTTCAATTAGAAGAAAATTTTTCTAAGCGGGGTCGCCCCTCGGCAGTGTTTGGCAACCACTCCTAGTGTATTTCTGCAATGAAAAGCTCTCAGTGAAAACTCATCTGCCTTGCAGAGATGCCGTTCGGAGTCGGCATAAAACAAGTAGGTCCCGTCCTGCCAATTTGTAGGAAAAATTAAAAGGAGCACGACGCAAAGTGGAAGAAAAGCTCGGCCTAAGATCTCTTAGGAATTTATCGCGCCGTACATTAATTTATTTTTTATTTTTTTACGTAACTATTTTGCGGCTTATGTCTAAGTAATAGAAAAATTTCAAAAGTAAAGGCAATTGGATCAAGAATAAGCCGAAGCGAAATATTTCAGTCAGAAGTCATTTCTCTAGAATTGGCAAAGTTTCTTCACCCACATACCATTTATATTTAGCAAAATTTTAGTTTTTACGTATGAAGTAAGTTTGCCTTATATCCCATTTAAAAAACGAAATATTCATTACCCCGAAGGGATTTCAGGCGGAGCTTCTCTCCTCTAGTTGCTTTAAATTTGTAATTGTCCCGAACAACGAAATAAGAAGAATTTCATAAACGCCACTTGCAGCCGCGTTCTTTCCACAGCCACATATAATCAGATTAACATTAATAACTGCGAACTTACACACAGCAGTAGCAATAACACTCATTCTTATGCAAATATAATATTATCTGTATGTGTGTACATATATAAAGGTGTAAGTATCAGCGCAATAACTATTCATAATATGAGTGCCACTTGCCGCACTTTGCCACCGCTACCACTTGCGACCAGTGAAAAGGCGAGTAGACAATCAGAGATAACAACAGAAAATGCTACAAGCAGCACCAAAATGACAACAAAAGTAAAAGCAAAAACAATGGTAAGTAACAATGCAAATAAAATGAGTGTCCAAGCTACGTGGCGAAGTGTTGTTGTTGCAGAAAACATTTCCAAGTTGCAAGTTGATTAAGTTTTTATAATAGTTTCATACAACAACATTTCGTTTTCTTACTTTGTTTGGGGTTTCGCTTCATTGCTGTAACTTTTGTGGCAGTTCGTCCTTTTTTTTGCATTTTCTGCAGCAGCAACTAAGCGCAGGCGTAAATTAAAACTAAAAATGTTGTATGTCGATGCCGCATCAGCATAATGTGGGCGATGTAGATCGGTGAAGCATTCATTACCCTGAAGCATTTGAGTGAAGTAGCGGTAAGGAGCGGTATGCATTTACCAATGTTTGAACAACACACCTCAAGGCGTTGCGATTACACCAGAAATTAACCTACTTTTGTTGAGAAAACAACTACAACAACATGCAACTTAAACAGCCGCCAGCAATATGGTAATAGGTGGAAAGTAAAATGAGTAAAAAAATGTAAGAAAGTAAAAATAAGAAATCTGTTGAAAATGTATGAAATTGTGGCACGTTCTGTTGCATGTCACCAACAGCCACAAACGCAGTTGTAGATATATTACTGATAGTTGCTTACATTCCGTTATCATTCACACAACACACAGAGCATGTGGGTAGCAGATATGGAAAGAAGTATCGCTTAAGAATAATTATTCGCTGCAAATAAATACTTTTAATTCTTATTTCAGTTTCCTAGCCTGTGAGTGCCCATTTTCTTTGTATATTTGTATGAATACACATACATAAATAAACGCCCAATGGGACTGACAACGCATCAGAGCCTTCATACTCGCACACGCACGTAACCTAAAACTGCAAAATATTGTGGGCGTTGTGCGATATTTGTAAGTTGTTCATGGTAAAATTTACTACTGTAATTTGGGAATTCCTTTAGCGGTTTTGTCGCCTTTATTTATGATCACAGCCCATCGTTTGCTGTCTCACTGCATGCTTTCTGTAATAATTTTATGTGCAAATATTCAGATGGTTTTTTCTTTTTGTGCAACACATTTGCATGCTGGTGGTGGCATGATCCACTATGTGATTATGCTGCGACATTTGTGCTGTGTACTTACTTTTTGTTTTCAGCTTTTAACCATACCCAATACAATTGTCTGCCTGTGTAGAGAAAAATGAGTTGGCTTGGAAGCAAATTATTTGTAGATAAGTTGAGCTGTTTTTGCAGTAAGAACGTTTCAGCGTAGTACCAATAGCAAAAGTTTGGCTCTGTGTCTCTTCTAGTTGTTGGAATGCTACCTAAAGTTTTTTAGCTTCAATATTTTATGCCGAGCCTAGGCAGAAGAATTTTCGCTGAGAAGCTTTTCATGGCAGCTATATACAAAGAAGAGTGTTTTTCAAAGAACTGGCCTGGTGTGACCCTAAACCTAGGGCCATCGATTTGGTCGTAAGCACTCTACCGCCATACCGCGGTTGTTCGCTTTGTGCTTATTTTCCGTTAAGAAGTAGAAATAATCGGAAAACTATGTTCGAGATTCTGAGATAGAGCGTTCTCTCAAATGTTTTCTGCGACAGTGCGTTTTTCGAAAAGGCACCTTGGATATCCACTTAGCACTCAATGTATGATAAAGCTATGTACACATCCACAACACATCGGCTAACAACCTTGAAATCCATTTCAAGATATTTGTTTCTCGCTATCATATCTATGCGAACATAATTTTTTGAAAAAGGTCATAATTGCTATGTCTTTTTCGTTAACAAGGCAACGATAGATAAACGCCATATCTAAGGATTTTCCTGATCAAAGATCTATCGTGGAATTTCTTACACATAATGATTTATCTCTACGTAAATTCAACATTAAAATTTATCCAGACACAGGGTGGTTTCCAACTAAGAACTGTTCCGAGGAGAAAATGCACACTTTATTTTGTTTGTAACTCGATGAGTTTGCACTTCTTTCCGGAAAATGTTTCGGGTTGGAAGAAGCTTATTTAAACTAGCTGATCATTAAAGGAAGGATGCGAAATAAATGAACCTCTTTATTTATTTATTATTAGTCTACAAATTTAACAATTAATCAGACTACATACAGTTAAGTATTACAGATAAATTGCAGAAGCATACAAAGTGTACAAAGTTTATATTATAAAATCTTAATATATAAAAAACACGTGTCACAACATTTTTGACCGCTATGGACTCCTAAAATACTGAACCGATATTGAATTTGTTTTGCACCCGTGTGTAGTTTGATCTAACTTGAGAGATAGGATAGGTTATATCTCAGTTTATAGTCGCAATATCATTTTATTGTAAATTTTTTTATTTGATTATACGTAATAATAAAATGTTACGTATACGCAGTAGCACTCATATTTTCAGGTGGTGCTGATATACTTCCGGGTAATTGCTTGGTGTTTAATTAAACAACCTGCTCATCAATAAAAAATATTATAGCGAATGATATCAAGTATAGGACATCACCAGGCCCGCCGAGAGGGTTGGGGGGGAGGGGAGGCGTTCTGAGGGGTCCCGCGATTTAGAGGTACTATGACATTTTTTCAATTCAGGAGAGTCTTTAATTGTGTAGAGGGTAATTTTCATACACCTGGGTGACTAGGGTCTCGAGATACAGGCCAAAACGTGGGCCAGTGAATGCCGAGACAGTGTTTATACAATATGGATATCAAATGAAAGCTGTTGATTAGTGCTTTAGTACTGAGTAATATATTATACAGAGACGGACTGGGACTGGGATTAGGACTTGGACTGGGACTGAGACTCGGAGTGGGACTGAGACTGAGACTCGAAGTGGGACTGAGCCTGAGAATCGGAGTGGGACTGGGACTGGAATAAAATACATACCGCCCTCTGGGACAGGCAATGAGGGATGCAGAAGAATGAGAAGAAATTTAGAGAAGAGAAAAGAGAGAAGGAGAATGAGAAAGATATAGAATTAGACGAAGATGGAGATAGATGAAGCGAAAAAGACGAAGGGAGGAGTGAGTAAAAGGATTAGGAAAAAGTAAAGAGGAGGGGATGGCAGAGTCAGACGGAAAAAACTTATTAAAATGTATGCAGATAGGCCAAATTTAGGGCAGGACAACGTCTGCCGGGTCTGCTAGTATGTATATATATTATTAAATCAGTTGTCGGGATGGACTGCGATGCCGAGCAACGGGAATTGATTATTTGTGCTGTCGGAATGGACGTGATTTCGAGCAGCTGATGTATATTTAAAACACAGTAAGTAGTGCTGCGATGTGTGGAAGGTTGGAAAGGACGTGATTCCAAGCTACCCGCCCAAAGTTACTGGAACTGGTGATAAGAGTGGGAGATTGGAAAGGAAGTGATTCCAGGCCCCCACCCAAATCATTGCGTATTTAAAGTAGTCAGTATATATATTTTTTATTATCTGGAGTGAGTCGCACGTATCAATGTTTGTTTTTGTGTGGAAGGTTGGAAAGGACGTGATTCCAAGCCGCCCGCCCAAAGTTACTGGAACTGGTGATAAGAGTGGGAGATTGGAAAGGAAGTGATTCCAAGCCTCCCACCCAAATCATTGCGTATTTAGAGTAGTCAGTAGATATTTTTTATTACGTGGAGTGAGTCACACGTATCAATGTTTCTGCAGTGCTTATTGAAATCAGTACACAAACAACGAATAGGTCCGTGCATTTCGATCTGCATGTGGTTTTTTTCATTTTGGAGAAACAATTAATTAAAAGTTTCGAAACAGTCATTTGCAAGGAAAAATCCACCGCATTAGAGGCTTTTAGATAGCATTATTGCTTTCAATTACTCACTCAAAGACTTTTTATTTACAAGTGATGTTTTCTAAGCACATAGAGAATATGAAAATGAACGATATTTGAACGTAAAAGGAATCAAAGGGTGTGCTGAAATTCTTGTTAAAATATTTCCCAAGTTACTTTACTAATGCCCTAACATATTCCACACTAATACTTTGTATGTGCATACGTCTTTAAGTTCTTCTGTAGCCTTTCATTTTCATTTAATTTGCAAACATATAAAGGACATTAATACACATGCAGGAGTATTGTAAATTAGACCGGGTCGAAACATAATCTGTAAAAACTGCCTCTTAACTTAAAACAGGTAATTTCATAGCACAATTGTGCAGATTCGGTTCACATGATTTGCTTCGCTATTTCGTTTATTAATGTGTAAATATTATTTTCATAACATATTTACGAAATATGCTTGCATTCATCTTTCTTCATTGCTCGTTGATCAACGACTAAACCACTACCACTACAATCCGAATACTCTTACTTACACAGTCAGTTTTCTAGAGCTCTGACTTGAAATATTTTTTGGAGCCTATCGATATTTTAAAATTTTTTTCACTTTTGCAAACTAATCTGGTTTTTTTGGATTGCAACTTGGTTATGTGACAATCATAATTTTTAACTAGATAAACTCTATATTTCCTTCTAAATACCTTCGTATTTAAAAGTGGTATTTTTTTTCGTACGGTTACCGACCCAGCCTAATGTACATATGTGTATATGTGAACATAAGATGTGTTGAAAAGTACTTTCACATTTATATAGTTTGTGTACTCTCTATCGTCTTGGGAAATTATATTAAGCAGTAACTTTTGCTTTGAGATGCACGAATGAATTTGACATACATATTTATACACATTTATACATAGTAAGTGTAAGATTGTATATATGTATTGAACGCACTGATATACACAAATTAAATATACGCCTTCTTGTGTTCACTGAGCTCGAATAGTTGAAGCTCGGAAGATTTCTTAGAAGAAATAAATATTGTTAGCTGCAACATTTGTATATATGTACATACATATATACATACATACGTACATATGTACATGCTTATGTATGGCAGAATGTGATTGTGTTAAATTAGAAGATTAGCAATGCATATGGGGAATCATGTTAAGTTTCTAAGTAAGTAATTTTAGTAATTATGAAATTCCCAAAAGAATATTCAATGAGTGTGTGTATGTTGCTTTTGTTGCTGGCAACATTGCTGATGTTATCTCACGTAATGTGGAATTCATTTTGTCGAAAAGAAATTTGTTGCAAGTGAAATAAATTTATTTGTTTGTAAAATACATAAACACGTTCGAGTGTGGGTTAGATCTAAATCGTTTTACAGTTGCCCACTTGAATGTGATGTAATTTATTTGACAACATATAAAAAGGAAAAAAAGCCACGAATTTATTGCACTCAGTTTAGTACTCTCATGCTAATCCTAACCGATTTCCCTAATTTTATCAAATTTGTATTTTCTGTCTTCCTCAAGCTGTGATTAGGCAAAAAAAATAAGCACTTCGCTCACTATGCCCTTAGTGCATTCCTTAGAAGTTGACTTATTTCTGATAAAACAAATTGCATATTTCTTTTTTGAAAAGTTGCTTATATTATTGAAATATTTCAGCTATACTGCATGGAGCACACCTATCGTCATTAGGTTGAGGCAAAAATAAATTATTTTTCCATTTGGAAATGTGAAAATACGGTTCAGGTGATTAAAAAGGTAGCCTGTAAAATTGCCAGCTTTTTATTTCAATGTTTGTTTACACGAATTTACTCAAAAGCATGAAAGTTTTCTTACTTTCTCGTTACACAGAACAAGAATTTCCCTTTTACTTTGCTTCAGTGTATTTTATGAGATAATTTTTTAAAAAGTACTCAGCCCAAGGTGTTCCATGGAGTACTTTGAAGGAATAATCTGAGCTGCAGTTGCTGATCCAAGCCAAGAGCATCGCAATGTAATTTGTACTTCATTTTTATTACGTGTGAGGCTCTCACCTATAATTATAAACACGCACTTACTGCATTTTGGTATGGAATTCCCCATATGAGGTGGCTTTCTTTATAGTATTCACATTCTGTTTTTATATTTCGTAATGTGACCGTTTTTTATGTATTTGCTTTTGATTGCTGTCTTTCAAAAAACACATCAATTCAGGTGTCTTTCGGGGTTTTTTATAGTCTACAAAGATATTCAATAAATAAAAACATAAATACATATTTACATATGTACATTGAGAAGAATAATCAAAGACATTTCATAAAGTAAGGCTAAAAAGATCAACCTGAACTATGTATATGACTAAGATAAATATGGCAATATTCATGGAAATTTCATTTTCATTCATTTAAAATTGTTACTCATACGCCGCGACAAACGGCTCAATGTGAACCATAACTTTAAACAAGTACAGGAGTGCTGTGTAAGTTAAGAAGTGTTTTTAATATCTATAATCTATTTTGAGGAATAAAATTTATGTTTTTCTTAGTTTTACCAACAAATGCAACGTCAATTCGATGCAAGGTGCTTTTCCGTTGAACGAAAATCAAACTCTACTAATCACAAATCGCACTAGTTCTGTTAAACGGTGCAGAAGCTTTGACGCCTACAACAACAAATAAGTTGGCTCTCTGAGTGTTCGAGAGAAAAGGCCTTGGAGAGATGTAAGAAATTTTCGCGTAGGAAGCTGCGACTACTGGAGACAACTGAAAACTTCAAGAATCACGAAAAATCTACAGCTAAATTGGATAGACAGTGTTTTGCGAAGAAGTGAAGATGCTCCTGTTCAGAAGGTTTGCTAGTCATCACTCAGTCATAGCTAATTATGCTGGAGTTAAAAATTAGTTCTGAAATACAAAACTCATTTTTTAGAACTAATATTTAAATCAAAGAGTCGAGTCGATCTTAAAATCGAGGGTGTCAACTATCACATAATTAAAAGTCTTTTATTTGATCTGTGTTTACAACAGTTCTGATTTTAAATCTCATTAATTTTTTACAATCGCTTTTATTAAAATTTCCAAAACACAAAAGGCAAAAGTGCCATGTTTCTATTTGGTCTGTGCACTTGTGCTCAAATACTATTTTTGGCATATTTTTAATTTTGCTGTGCGCACATGACTGCATTTCGCATGTCAAAATATTTTTCCAATTCAAAGAATTGGTTGCCTAAATTTTAGTTGAAATTAGCTATGTAAATGTTCACCCGCAATGAATAAAATCAAAAATATTCGCTGCAATTAGCTAAACTAAATAAACTTAGAATTAATATAACTCTTTTAAATACATCTGTATTTCGTTTTGCATGTGTGTGTGAGTGCTTACGCTTGACTTGTCAAAAGCCGTTTACTATGCACGCCAGTGAGTAACAAAATTGCTCATGAGCCGTATATGAAAATAGTTAATAGCTAAATTAGCAAACACAAAACAGTGCGAGTTCAATTCACAACCTAAATTGTTTTCTATCCTAGAAAAAAAAGAAAACTTTAAATATTTTCGGATTTGCATTATTTATGCCCACTGCAAATGGGAGTGCTACTTCGATCCATCGAAGGTAGGCAATCTCTAGGTAGAACACAAAATATTTTGGGATTTCTTTTAATATAAACACTTTTTTTATGGCGTGGTGGTCCATTCATCATGGTGATAATACTGTATATACCCGCTCTATGTTATAACACTTATCATGTTACTCCCTAATAGAGTAGGTCCACATAGCTGGCCATTGTGTGCAGATTATGATGCGCTCTGATCCTCATACTGCCGACTTTGAAGGCACCATCAACAGTACCACACTAGAAATGTGTATTGAAACCCCAGCGCATATAATACATCGACAAAACAAAATATAAATAACATTTTAATAAATCATTTTTTTTTTTTTCAAATTTGACATTTGAATTTAGGTTGAAAAAAATTAAAAATTTTTGCTTTTTTTTGAATATCAAATGGGTTATATTTTTTTATAGCAATAAAAAGTTTAAAGTGACTTCGACTTCTGCTAAAACAAAACGATTTTCAGAACAATTGAAAGTGCGTGAACATATCTTTATTATCAACTTATATATGAGTATAGGGATTATGTGATTACTTCCCAGCAAACACAGTTTCTAACGTTAGAGAAATATTGTAATTTTACATTATAATTCTAATGTAGTTCTCTAATGCATTTCGAATCAAAAACTAGGTTAGAGAACTAGGTTAGAATTCGACTGTGAAACGATTCGAATAATACCAGAAATGCGATGTTATGATTATTGTCACAGTTATCGATTATTTGCATGGCATGATCACTCATCCTTAGTGAAAATTAATCAAAAAAAGTTAAAAAGGAAAATGAGCAGATTATTGAAGTGCTATTTGAATGGCATGAAGAAAACGCTTCCTCATTCGTACCTCAAATCGACGCTGAGCTCAATCCTGAGGAAAATAAGTGGATTCAACACAATAACTAGTACTGAAAACTGCGAAACATACGATAGGATTTTGAATTATTTTTATTTTATTTTTTATTATGAAATGTGCAAAAAGTACCTTTAATCTCAAAAAACTGAATTTAACTGTTTTATATGTGTGCACCGAATATGTTTAAGTTTTAAGTACGGTTTTAATTTATTATAATAGAAAAAGCCTTTGAAATATGTTCATTCTTAATACATAAGCCTATAACCAAATAAAAGTATTTGATATAGTGAAACAATGAAAATTTCGCTAATTTTGAATAATTGAATTAAATGCGCATCACTTCAAAATTCTCATTATAAACCCATTAGAAATTGACGTTAGAATTTGATTAGAATTCTAACCCTTTTCTCGATATTGAGAACAAAGTCCCCTTTTTGCTATAATTCGGAACAGTTTAGCAAATCATCCTCCAACCCTCTACCTTAGAGAAATACATTGGAATTCGATTCGTCTCCTTATCGTGTTCTAACCTAAATGTTTGTTGGGTTTGTAATGCATTACATGAACTTCATGTAAAAAAAAATCTTTCACGCTTATAAATAAAAATAAAAACAAGTAAAGGTGTCTAAGTTAGGGTGTAACCGGACATTATATACTCAGCGTGAGCTTCAATTGTACATTTCATTTCAGATAAATTACTTTTCTACATAACACGTGGCACCGCGCGTTAAACAAAAATGTCTCCCCATTTACTCTTACAGTAAAACTTGATAAGTGAAATATCATTGATTCAAAACTATTTTTTGCTAAGTTATAGCTTATAATTTTCGTCTACGACCCTTTTAAATTTGTTTTATATCTAAGTTGCCGTGGTTTTTAACCGATCCCATCCATTTTCACTAGAAATATTTTCTGCTATATGGAAAATATTTGTACACAATTTCATTACGATGTGTTAATTTTTCTTCGAGTTATGGCTCCCGAAACATAGAAAATTGCTTAGTCATAAAAGGGCGGTGCCATACCTATTTTCAAAAATTTTAATGTTTTCCAATTTAATGTTATAATTCAATTTAGAAAGTAAAATTCTATTGACACAAAGCTCTTTTTAGCTAAGATATAGCTTATTATTTTCGTCTACGACCCTTTCAAAAATCTTTTATATAAAGTGGGCGGGGTCTTTAACCGATCTCGTCCATTTTTCATAGAAATATTTCTTGCTATAGGGAAAATTTGTGTACCCAATTTTATTACGATCCGTTAATTTTTCTTCGAGTTATGGCTCCCGAAACATAGAAAGTTGCTTAGTCATAAAAGGGGCGGTGCCACGCCCATTTTTTAAAATTTGAAATTTTTCATAGTTATTGTTATAAATCCACTTGGGAAATGAAATAACATTGACATAAAGCTCTTTTTTTGCAAAGATATGGCTTATTTTATTCGTCCACGACCCTTTTAAAAATCTTTTATATAAAATTGGGCGTGGTCCTTAACCGATTTCGTTAATTTTTTTTTTCAAAGCATTCCCTATAGTAAATGCAACCTCTCTGCCGAATTTTGTTACGCTAGGTTTCACGATTTTTGATTTATGATTAATAATATTTGTAAAATTGATTTTATCACAAGTGGACGGTGCCACGTTTTAAAAGTTTTTTTTTAATTTTTATCAAGGGTCTCAATATCAGTCCACACGTCAAATTTCAACAATCTAAGTGTATTATTTACAAAATGATCAGGTTTTTTGTGTTTTCCAAAATTTTATATATATAAAAAGTGGGCGTGGTTATGATCCGATTTCACTCATTTTCAACACCAATCTATCCTGGGTCCAGATAAGCTCGTGTACCAACTTTGGTGAAGATATCTCAATATTTACTCAAGTTATCGTGTTAACGGACAGACGGACGGACAGACGGGCGGACATGGCTCAATCAGATTTTTTTCCGAGACTGATGATTTTGATATATGGAAGTCTATATCTATCTCGATTCCATTATACCTGTACAACCAACCGTTATCCAATCAATGTTAATATACTCTGTGTGCAAAGCACGCTGAGTATAATAAACTTATGACCACGCAATGCCATACTCAAGTGCTCATTTCTTACCCATTAATACTCCCAATCCATTTAAATGAGTTACACGTTAGCACATCCACAACGCCAGCACATACATAAGTACATATGTGTGTGTGAATGTATTGCGTCATAAGGTTATGGGCGTACGCACGCTTTCAGATAGCACGAAATAATTTGCGGTCATGTTTTATTAGTCCATTGGGATGCATTAAGTTTTAATGATTTATATCGGACGCACTTGCCGATTGGGCAGTTGGGTTCTACCAACCTTAAGTGATCATTCGAATGGCAAGTCTGAAGTCGGCACTTTGGCAGCGCTTTTTGTGTGGCTTCCTGATACAAGTGGCCAATTACATATTTACATACATTAAAATTTTGGGTTTCTTTTTCTTTTGGCTTTTAATTTTTAGTTAAAATTTAATAAATTAAAGTGAATAAACATTTATATACATATTTAATACATGACATATGAACGCTTGGGTGAGCATTTTTATACCATGAACATGCCACCTAGCAAAAAAGGTAAACCGTGAAAGCAAACCTACGAAATGCTACTGCATATACAGACATCTAGCCCTGAAATGTTTTTAAGGAAACTTTAAAACTGTCTTGGGAGTTTCTCTTTTCGCTGACCAATTTATTTGATCTTGTCCCGAATTGGTCGAAACAAAACATTTAAACCTAGTAATCAGAAGCCTGCCAATTCTTTAAATCACGTTATCATTATTTTTTGAAAAAAGCCGGCTGCAGATACCAAAGGCCCCGATGTTAGTAGTTCACAAGTTTTAACGATTTCTTGTTCCCATCCTTTTACGTGTACACTAAAAAATCAGTAAAAAAGTGATACAGGCTTTCTGTTTGATGCTCATATTACTCATCAATTGATGATAACCACCGATACTGTCCAGTCTACTTATTCTTTTGTTTGTGATATAATCTTTCTGTTTTATCTCTGTATCTTTTCCCCTTGGCTTTAGTATGAAAAGCTGTTGAACTGATAGTGAGCTCATAGTTAGAGTTGGAAGCGGTGCATTAATGCGCAGTTCGCACAAAAGTTGAGTGCTAAATGAAAATAAAAAAGCAGCCTGACTTAACAGAGAAGTGAGGTTCAAATATTTTCACTAAGTTTTAAAAGCTGGTACTAAAAATGTTTTTAGCATCAACTTAGTGTACAAGTATTTTATCCAGTGGGAGAGAGGCAACTATTACGTTAGTTTTATTTGAAAAGAGGGAGAAAAACTATAGCAAGAAAGTATTTAGAAACAAGCAAGGAAATGGGCACGTAGTAGGGTTTTTGTTCCAAAGGGTAATGTTTGGCAAATACGATCGTAGCCTACGATGCCTGATAGTTAGCGAGACAGAGCTTTTCGCGAGCGAAACGAAAACGGGTTATCCTGGACATATGTGGGGTTCCATCCACTATTGTGGCGTCAAAAATCTACGAGGGTTTTTAGCAATAAACTCCTTCGATCAAAAAAAGAAAAAGTGGTACCAATTGGAAAGCAAAAACACCGGCTGATTCGGTAAACATTAAGTTCACTTCGTAAAAAGTGAGATCTTGCATAAATTTCATATTGTGAAGTCAACTTATAATTACACTATTTCTAGTATGGTGCATGCATATTTTACTATCGCTAACTTGACTTGAAATTACTAACATAATTTAGTTTAGCCCTGGTACTGAAAGGCTGCATCTCCTAGCAGGAAAGTTATTTCCAATTTTGTCTATTGCTAGTGTAAGTGTCATACACTCAAAGTTTAATGAGCTACCCCAACAATGCTAGTTGTGAGCTACACTCACGTGAGTAGTTAAGTGAAGAACATTCTCTGCAGAAAGTCGGACCAGTTCCGAGTTAGTTCTGAAATATCTTATTAAGAAACGTTACTAGTTCGAATTCTGTCCCCTCGGAGTGCTTTCAACTGACACTGTTAACATTGCCCTGTCCTCCGGAGTGGCAATTGCCCCTCTCTTTACAGGCCTTTTGAACACGTTCTTAACTAGTTCAGTCAAAGGTGGTTCTGAAATAATCCTGCCTTTGAGTACTACATTCAAATGCATGCAGCTCAGATTTAAGCTCCGTAGGCACATATGTGGCCACTAACTCTTCTGCTCTGCATCCGATTAGGTACAGTTCGGAGGTAGCCATTAAAACTGTAGTACGCAACTTGTGCACTGCATCACTGTCTTCCAATTTCGCTACACGGTTGGAACGCCTCACCAATTTTGGATTGATTACGTAGTACCACGACCTAAAGGTATATTTACTGACTTCATGAGGCTAATTCAATTCCTTTCACAATGAACTTAATGTATTGTGGCGAATATTAGCAAGCTCGACACGCCATTATGCCGGTAGTGAGTAAATGCTGCACAGCGACAATGTAAGGGAACGAAATAATATCAAGGAGTAAATAAGCAGCTATTCGGGAATGCTCATTGCGAAAAGTGTAGACCTTGGGAGAAAATAACGACAAAGCAACTGAAGGGTTCAATTAATTAGTTTAACTTTAACATGTTGTAAGAACGCGAACACATTAAATTGTAAAATTTTACTATCTTTGTACTGCCCAATAATAAAAACCATTTTGTTGCAGTGTTCAGTGAGACAAACCAACAAGCCAGGGAGGCATAATGGAAAATTTCTAAAATTCTCTACAGTAGATGTCTTGATATGAGCTAACACAGCTGTGTTATAACTGAAAAGTGAAATCTTGGCTTCCTATTTGTATTGCTGGGAGCAGTAAATCACAGTTATAATTCTTCCTTACTCACTTCGCTTATTTCTATTCAATGTCACTCATTCTGTCATGCTATAATTTTCCAATATCTCTACTTATTTATGCATTAATAAAATAACCCAATTAACCTCAATTATATCAAGACAATATCATAGCTAACGTTTGCCCTTCCTCTCTCTTTTCCACTATCCCCTTGTAACTCATAACAGTATACTTGTTGCTGCTTTTGTGTTGGTGTCAATGCCGTTGACAAGAGAATTTAATTTTGCTAATCCAATGAATTACGCGAAAGTCTCGCACATCTCTCTCTCGTTGGGCTGGCGTTAGCATAGATATCGAGCTCATCGCAGTAGGCCACTTATTTAATGGGAAAAGACAAAGTTGCATTTAATTGCTGAAGATAGAGGATAGTGTTATGTGTATGTCCTTAGTTGCATTAGTTACTGCTGCATTTATGCTTTTTCTTATCATGTCAGACTGTCATCCAGTTTACATAAGGACAATGACAATGTTATTATATTTTTTATGAGTCATTAGGATTAGTTGTTCATTAGTGACATAAATTAAGTCAACCAGAGAAGCAACAGGTGGACTGTTTCAATATCATAAAATGTTCATACATATAAACACGTTGTGGTAAATGCAGTTATAACTTAATGGACCTAAGAAATATGATTAAAATTCTTTACTCAAGGTTTTCTTATTCTATTGAAATATTTTAGGTGATGACGAATCATATTATTTGAGAATTTTTTAGCAAAAAATACAAAATATATTACTTTTTTATATCACATCTTCACGAGGCCGTTTGCCAGAATATGTTAGTTGCTTTATGGTAATTTTTTTTTTATTTTTTAATCAATAACGATTTTGTGTGATTCATAGGTAAACAATGACGGTTTTGGTATTTACGGACTTTGGTATTTTACGGACTACGTAAAACATTGTCACGCCTATATGAGATGTTTAGTGTATAAAACACAATAAGCGCGTTTCGAAGTAATCATATCTTGCTCTTCAATATCTATATCATACAAGTTGTGGAAAGGTGTGAGATAAATCACAAATGAGTATTCATGCCTTCGTCCTCAAACTACTAAATACAGTGCCTTGTCCGCTGTGTCAAATACGCTATTGATTCCGACCTATTTCATGCAATAGTTCATGCAATAGTACCCATAGTTGTGGATGATCTAGCCATAGATTTCCCTCAGTGCAGTTTTTTATTTCTATATGGTGGATAACGAGTTGGAATATTCCAACCAGTTAGTTGCCCAAAATGTTGCTCAGAGAAGTCGGCTAGTGATGGATATCTATTGAAATATGTACATCAAATATCAGTGAAAACAGCCTAAGTAAGCTTATCAAGGGGTCCTTGTTGTTGTAGCTGTTATTGATTTTTTGTTGTAATACATCTTTTAGATATGACAGAATTCAGAAAATTCTCACCCGACACGCCTACCTAGGCCGTATCTATTCTACAGTCCATACACAATCACATTATATCTCTCTTAAATTGTGTAAGTTTTTAAGCTCGAGAACTATCTGCTTTCGAAATTTTGTGTTTCCATAACGGCAAAAGTGAATTACATTTGTAAAAATCACCAAACAGCGTTCACAAAAATAATAATAATGGCTGTGAAGATAAAAGCTCTCTAGAAGTGCAAAAGCTTAAAAATTAAATCCGACAAAAACACAAAAAATAAAACAGAAATACCAAATCACATAGAGGGATATTTATTACAAAACCCAAAGCAAAATCTGGGATATTTTTGTGAGCAAAAAGAAATCAACAAATGAACACCAATAATATCAGATACTAAATGAAATAGGTAGGGCGCTGTGTAATAAGAGAGAAAGTGTATAATTGGAATAGGTGCCATGCCACCATAACACTTCCAGCGCCAAATGGAATGTACACATAAATTGTTAGAACAATGGTTGAATACCAAACATTGGCAAAATTAAAGATATACATATATACGAATGATGAAAATGCGCACACTTACAAAAGCTTACAAATACAAAAGCAAAAAATATGTAGGTGCATAAGTATCAGATTTGCATATAAACAAACAAACAACGCATTCGAGGGCAAGAAAAAAACACACACACAAAAAAGTAGTCGAATATAAGGTGAGTGCGATAAGGCCAAGCATTTTTTACGCTTCTCACATTTGCGTACACTCTACTTATGCCAAGCTATCGTATTTTCGCTTTATTATAGCAGCTTTTGTTGTTTTTCCTTTACTTTTATTCGGTTTTTGTTCTTGTTTTTCACAGCGATCGCCTTGCATATGCTACTTCACAACGTTATCTGCTTCGGTTTAAAGTACTGGTCATTGGTCACAAACGAACGCCAGCAGCAGCAAAGGTATCGTCACAACAATAACAATATTTTTACCAAATAGAAATGTAAAAATGTTTATATAAACGTATGTATGCATGTATTTCTGTCATACAGAAAGCTATGCAACATTTTCACGTGCCGTTATCTGTGCAAAATACATAGCTACTTCAGGTTTATTTTTTTGGGGTTAAAAGATGGTCTCATGTTTTCGCAATTTTTGTTTTTCAGTTTTCAAATATACGTAAGCATACTTCACACTTATTTTTAAGTATATTCTGTGTTCACCTTTCCAGGTTAGATGCCCCTCTTTTCAACACACACACATTTGCGTGCTTTCAAATTTGCTGACCATGTAGCAATTGCTACATTGTTGTTATAACAATGCTTAGCCAAAAACAAAAGACAAATGTCGAAAATACAGATACGCAGGGGGATCTCACAGCTTGATAAGTGCTTTCGTATTTGTTTTCGTAGAATTTTCATTTTCGTTTTCTGAGATTGTATGCACAATGCAGGAGACAGTTTACGAGTTAAAAGCCACTTTCAGTTGTAATGCGGTTAGCTGATTTATATATTGCAGCAATGGGTAATTTTTTAAGTGGTGCGAAAAAAGGAATGTCAAGAAGTAATTTAAGATACAAATATGCATGCATGTGTAAACGTATAAATTAAAGTTTTTAGCCAAAACATACAGAATTGGGTCAGAGATGATGACTTAGGTGAAATTGCAGCAAACAAAAAGTAATTAAAGAATCAAAAAGCGATGGTTATTTCATTTGATGAGCAAGCAATGAGACAATGAATTTATGTGAGTAATGAAAACATTTCGCTTTGCTTTCTTTTGCACTTTATATTTGCAAAGGTATTTAGAATAATCGAAAAAAAAAGTTTACTCATTTCATTGGGGCTTTGCAATTACATAATTGATTACTATGAATTTTGATTAATCGTACTTAAATTACACAATTAATTGATTCTAATAGACACTTTTTTGCAAGCTCTAGTTGAAATAAAACCAAGAACACAAAGTTAAATAGTTGAGTTGGCTAAGCGGTTTGAGATGAAATCGCTTAAGAAACAACTGGCCAAAAAAGGGCACCATTGTGAAAGAATGAATGAAATGTAGAAACGGCAATTAGCTGAGTGCTCTCCACCAGGTGTATGGTTACGGCATAATGCAACTATTTAGCTAGTTGGAGCGTTTTTTAAGCTCACTTGCGAAAAAATACAAAAAATTGAATAGATTGATCAAAAAGGAAGCTTATGTGCAAAATATATGTTCGAACCTGGTTTTTTTTTTTTTTTTTGCAAGATACGCTATTGATAAAGTGTACTCCTCTATTTCTAGCTTGTCTCTAAGTTGCTGCCAATTCCAGCTACTTTGTGCAATAATTTGTAAAGATTTGTAAGTGACGCATTTGTAGGCATAATCTCTATTTTCAATTTAAACACACCTACATTCATATAAGTGCATGGAACTACTTGCGTACAAATCGAATGTGATGCCGTCATAACTATCCAATAACATGAATTTGCAATCAACGCAATAAACAAGACTAGCGAGTGGAAGGATGCTTTTGCATGAAAACAAGGTCTAAAAAGCTAAGCAGATGACTACTTGTAACAAAACATTTCTTAACGCAATAGCAAATATCTGTTCCGCTTGGATTTTCAAAGTAACCGAACTATGAGAGAGACACATGAGCACTTTGAAAGTATTCTTTGAAATTGTGTTTTTCATGCAGCAACAAAAGGATAAACGAATTGCATTCCACTGCTAAGCTTCATCCCCGTGCTCATTGTTGTTGTGAAAAGGTTATAAATTAGTCGACCCTTCATATGCCGCATGGCGAAAACAATGTTGCACATTTGTACAGATACACGATGTACTTAGATTACGGGTGGGGAGGTCGATTGGCAATCGTTTGCGAAAATTAAAATCAAAACTGGAGAACGGCAAGTTCTAACAAAAGCCGTAAATACAAAAGGGATATTCGTAAGTGAAGAAGCTAATTTTCAATCAAACATAATTTAAAAGTTCGGATATTACAAAGCTAATATTAGGCAATAGGAGCAGATGGTTTGAAATTGATGTTGCTTTATCCGAAATGATTGAAGCGGTACAGATGGAGATTGTTAAATTGCTGTCCTAATAACTTTTGACTCACTTATTGATGCATCTATTCCTTCCTCTTTCTTCAGCTACGAACATCCGACAACGGACCAGAGACAGTATGTGTATTAGACTGGGTCGATTTATTAACCGATATAGCGCCATCAGCTCAGGAAAAAAAGTTACACTACGCATAACCAAAAAAATATTTTTCGGGCCTGCGAAATTTCATTTTCTTTTTTACTTTTTTCCCCACTTTGAATTTTAAGGTTTTTTTCATGACCCACTAAAAATTTTCATTTGATTGTAAAATTTTCATGTAATAAAAAATATTTTTTTTTTTTTCAAAAAACTGTTATCGATAACGTTTTTAGCGGACATTTTTGGGTCGGACAGGGTATACATATGAAAATTTTTTAGTAGGTCAAGAAAAAAACCTTAAAAATCAAGGTCGAAAAAGTAAAAAAAAATGAAATTTCGCGGGCTCGAAAATTATTTTTTTTGGGTATGCGTAGTGGAACTTTTTTTCCTGAGCCCGAATCCTATCGAAAAATCGATGGCGCGATATCGGTTAACTTTCGCCCATACAAATCGACCTACCCTAATGTACTAAATGAACTAATTCCAATGACACAATTGCACGTACCCTTCAAATACTTGGAAACACCGAGGAAATTCAAATGGTTTTCACCTGTCCGTTCGAATGAAATGAAGTGGGGGTGTCGCACTTATTATGGTTCCACGTGCCTCGTGGCGATAAGAAACTTTTTGATGTGTAAACATCTTTGCTCAAGGTATGGGGTAATGCTCAATGTAAGCGTAGACGTAGACGCAGTCTTCGTAAGTGGTATGCTATATGGCGGATATACCGCACATATAAATCAAAGCAGTGATCAACTCAAAAAATCGCAATGTTCAGAAAACGCAAAAAACTGACTGCCGCCCCCATATGCGCAAATGAGTTTCTTAATTTTTAAGGTCTCATCACTTTGAATAAAGGAGCTATTAATAAATCGAGCATATGAATATTTCGGTAGGGATTGAATTGGAAAGCCCGGAAGTACTCATAACATTGAAATTTCGAGTTAGCTTTCTATTGATCTAGGTGTGCGATATGTAAGAAGAATAGCATAGTGAGTGGTATTGGTATGCTGTATGGATTGATAGGGAATGTAAGAGTAAGAGTAATTGTAGTCAAAAACGAATGTAACTGTACTACAAAGTAGTTCTAGTAATTATAGGAAAGGGAAGGTGAGGGATAAAAGGAAAGAAAAAAATAAGGAAGAGGGGGGAAGAAAGAGAAAGGTTTTTAATAGGCGTGCTATCGGACAGGTATAGGCGAGTTATCGAAGTGTTTTCGATACCAAACTTATCAATGACTTATAGATTTTTTATCGACGAGTTATCGAAAAATTTCGACATGTTATCGAGATACTAACAAAAATTTATAAATGTTTATAAAAAATTTATCGATTTGTTCTCAATGATTTATCGATTTTTTATCGATAAATTATCAAAAAAATATCGACGTCATCGAAATACTAACAACAACTTATACATTTTTGTATAAAATTTGTAAATTTTTATATAAAATATAAAATCAAAAAGCCATCGAAAATTTAGCGATATGTTATCTTGAAGTTATCGAAAGCTTATCGATTTGTTATGGGAATTGAATCAATTTGCGTTATCGATTTATTAACGACGACTGGTCGGTATGTTTTGTTAAAGATACCGAAACTTTTTCAATATAAAATCGTTGGCGATAACCAGCCGAAGACTAACCGATAATTCGATGAAAAATTTGTGTTTACTCATCCAACTTCACGAGTACTTGGTAATCCCGTTTTTTTTCTGCAGCATCGCTAGTAAGACCAATCAAACATTTCAACGTCTTGAGCGAAAACTTCTTGTTTCTGAAAATTAGGTCATTCAATTTTGCACTATGTAGAAGCATTCTAATGAAGTTGATCTCATTCGTTGACCAATTTGCAGAAAAGGCATAAAAACAGCACATCACACATGATACGTCATTACCGGAAAGCCACAAAATACCTTATTATAGGGTTGAAGATACATTAGTGCCATTCGGTAAAAATATTTCATGCTGTGTTATTTTGTAAATTATCTCGGAAGACTGTGTTTTTGGGATGCCTATTTTTAATATAGTTAATACATATTTAGTAACTTTTTTCTGTGAAAATAATTTCTAAATTATACTCAACTATTTGTGCTCATATATTTACTTAACCCCTTTTAAGGCAGAGGCGATATATTTACCACCAATAAATTTTGCTTATCTTTCTTTCTGAGTTATCAAAGGAGTCCTAATATGTTGATCTTGCAACTACCTTATTGTTATAAGTAGAAAAAATGACGTTTGTGTGACATATTTTTTCTTGGTGCCACTAGTTGTCAAAAAATTGCGCCAATTGGGAAAGAAAATTTGCTACTCCGTGAATCTTCATATTTCTTATTTGAAAAGAGGTAAGAATCTTGTTTTTTCTTACTTCTTTATGTTTATTATATATATTATTAAGTTGTTTGCTATACCTAAGAAGTTACTATCGTATTTAGATGTGAGAACACTTTTTACTTGGTGGGAAAAATATTCCCGCTGCCCATGTTGAACTAGTTCCTTCTTTTCTCATATTTTTAGGAAAAATGCCGCGCTAGTTGAATGAAAATGAAATTGAAAAGACATTGGACGAGATTTTCAGCATTCCCGATGATGGCTCAGAAGACGGATTTGAGTATGATGAGGCAGAAGAGTTCAACGTGAATACAATACAAATCATCATCTGATTCATGTAACCTTTTACAAAATTCTGCTGCTCATTTGAGTTCTACCCCTAATCATAATTCAGAGTCAGGTACATCTACAATAGCACTATGTTCACAATTAGATAACTCGCAGCTAGAAGAGCCTTTGACATTACAATCATCATCACCTTTAGAACAAGAATTGACTGATGAATCTGAATGTGAAGATGAGTCATGGGGGAAGGATTTCTGGACATCCAGGCCAGATCCCCATGAATTTGATAAGGTGGCAATAAAACCTCGGTATTTATTGAATAGGAGAGCACGTCCAGTAGTGCATTTCAAAAAGTTTTTTAGTGATGAAGTCTTCGATTTGATTGTTTTCAGACAAATTTGTATGCGGAGCAACAAAATATAAAAAATTGGCAGCCTGTTGACAAACAGGGAATTAGTGCTTTTCTGGGCATTCTCATTAAAATAGGTTATCATATTCTTCCACATATCGATTTATATTGGTCATCGGATCCTGGATTTCGTGTGAATGAAATAGCTGAAGTTATGCCAGTAAAACGCTTCAAAAAAATTTTAGGACTTTGCATTTGAACGATAATAGTCAACAACCAAATAGAGAAGATGTAAATTTTGATAAATTATATAAAATTCGTCCTTTTATATCCTTACTTAATCAATCATTTCAAAACAATGCCTTTAATTCCTATTCCCAAAGTATCGATGAGAGCATGATACTATTCAAAGGAAGGTTCAGTTTGAAGCAGTACATGCTGCTAAAGGCCATAAAAAGGAGCTATGAAGTGAGGCGCTGTTGTGATAGTAGCACAGGGTACTTATATAACTATGAAATTTATACAGGCAAAACAGGACAAGGAACAGAAGAGGGTCTAGAGGCTAATGTCGTAAAGAAATTGTCAAGTCAATTAGCACAAGAAGATTTCAAGACTCATGTTACATTCTTTTTTTCGACTTTTCTCTCATGCAGTACTTGTATGAAAAAAATATTTATGCCACTAGGACGGTGAGAAGAAATAGAGCAATTTTACCTAACATAATAAAATATAACACAAATAGAAACGGCAGAAACAAAAGCCTAAAGTTGATAAAAGGTGAGTTCAAGTTGAGAACTAAACAAGATGTAGCATTTACTGTGTGGCAAGATACTAAAGAGGTTTATTGTTGACAACTGCATTTCATCCTAAAGTAGAAGTAACTTCTGTACAAAGAACGCAAAAAAATTTCACCAGGGAGGCTGTACATTGTCCTAGGATTGTGAAAGAATACACTATAAGAATGGGCGGTGTCGACCGGATCGACCAGGATATTCTACTTCTTGGTGGACGCAAGTTTGACAAACTCTTTAATTTTATATTCCCTAACATCGAGAGTAGAAAAGCTTACCAACTTAGAATTTCGAGTGGCTGTTGCCAGAGGTTTGATTGGTGGCTATAGCAGCAGAAAAAGAAGATCAAGCTTGCCTACATACATCTGCAAGAAATCACGCAAAGCATACCCAGAGGTATATCAAAAAAGTGTAAATGTTGTACCTGAAGAACTGCGGTTTGTAAACGTAAGTGACCATACGCCGGAGAGTTGGAGACTTACCGACGCTGTAAATTGTGCAGCACAAAGTTCAAAGATAAGTGTAGCAAAATAAAATGTAGTAAGTGTAATGTCCCTCTTTGCATTACGCCTTGTTTTGCACAATTTCACAGAAAATAATGTCACAAATTTAGCTTGCATGTGGGTCTGTCGATGGGGAGTGGGAATATTTTTACCACCTATTTTCCAAAACTTCCGAAATAATTAGTGTTTTTCTCTTAAGTTTATTTTTGTTATATAAATAAAAACATGCCAAAAATATAAGCGCAAGTTGTTTTATTCCTCTGAATCCTTATGCCTTATAGAGGGTTAAGAGTATCTTGAAAACAAGTACCTGATTTCACAAAACAATATACATATGTATATATGTTCCTATGTATGTGTGCAAAACGAATTGTTTAACTAGTCTGTCCTGACAACTTTTAAATGGAACAAATGTACATATACACATACATCCATATTTATGAATAAATAAACAAACGTATATATTTGTGTTCACATATGTACGACAGATGTACTTTCCAACTCGTGTCTGTATTTCTAAAACCACTGTTTACTAACTATGCTAAAACCAAAACAAAAAAATAGAAATAATATAAACAAAAACCTAATATGTACACATATATAGCCAATGCACAGCATTCATGCTAATCTCCAAGTTAACAAATTCAAAATAAAACAACCAGGGATTTAGTCAACAACTAGTAAAACCATTACTTAAATTGCTGATTTTAATTAAAACTTTGATAGTGAACTTTACTACATGTTAATGCGTCATATATGATGCATTGGCACCAGCTTTTTTGGGTCTATGGGAAGAAAAAAAGTGAAAAGTCGTTTACGAAATCAATGCTCATTGAAAAAAATATCTTTTTAATCAAGGTTTTGCAGCAGAATGCTGATTATATAATTTAAAATTCGTTTTGAGTACTAAACATTTTTGTTCCAATTCTTGTGATTTTGAAGATTTTTGGTTAGTCATACAACAATTGATCCTATTTTAAAAACTGTAGCCATTTTTGGTAGCTCAATGACATTATTAGAAAGTTTATCCCGAATTTGATTTCGCTTTGAATTCAAATTATTTAAAGTTTTAACGCATTATGCAGGTAGCTGCTTTGAGGTATATTGAAATAAGCAATTACCTGGTAATCAGTATAAAAGAAACTGTGACGCAATCACATAGAGTTACTTTTTAAACGGTTTTATTTAGCTTGACTTATGCGGCAGTTACTCACGAACGTACGTACCAAAAACGTGTCAGCTGATACGACCTATCTTATGAGTGTGCAATGTAAACGAAAACTCACCGACGTGCAACGCCCGTACGTACGTAGCCCGAAACGTAGAAATCAAAACAATTTTGATTTTTCCCGTAAGAACGTGTCAGCTGATCGCTCTCTCACTAGACAGAGTTGCCTAGTAAACTTTTGTGCGCTAATTTTTGACCGTTTGCAGTTTTAAGCAAAAACACCTAATTAAATTTTGAAAAATTGTGAAAATAATTCGAAATAATTACGTAAAAGTGCAGATTATAAATATGTAATCTATTTATATTTATTTAATATTAATTCCAGCCTTTTACAACGTCAAAAATTAAATGGTCAATGGCAACAGTGCTTATCTGTAAACAATACACACACAAATATGTTATGTACATGTACACAGACGCACACATTGATTCCTACGGGCTTGAGAGGTCGGTCAAACGTGTTTCGTACGACAAACGTCCGTACGTATGGCACACGTCGGTGGGTAATTGCCGCTTCAACAGACAGACCGCACGGCCGCATGCACGGCCGTTGTGAAAGAATTTTGTAATTGAAATTTAAGTAACTTCCCGATAAGCTACAAGCTTGAAACTTGGAATATAGTTCAGTTCAGAACCCGATGACAATGCAATAATAAGAAAAAAGTCGCCGCTAGGTGGCGTAAGGATCAAGATTTTCACAAAAATCGCATTTGTGGTCCGATTTGGCTCATATTTGGAACACATAATACATGCAAGAATAGAAAGCAACCTATGAAAAAAAAGCGCCGCCAGCTGGCGCAAGGATCGAGATATTCATAAAAATCGTATTTGTGGTCCGATTTGGCTCACATTTGGAACACATAATACATGCAAGAATAGAAAGCGACCTATGGAAAAAATCGCCGCTAGGTGGCGCAAGGATCGAGATATTCACAAAAATCGTATTTGTGGTCCGATTTGGCTCATATTTGGAACACATAATACATGCAAGAATATAAAGCGGCCTATGAAAAAATCGCCGCTAGGTGGCGCAAGGATCGAGATATTCACAAAAATCGAGTAACGGTATCGATACTTTTTCTAAAAGTTCTATCACTAAAAGCAGTCTTTGTATATATTTTATTTTATTCTTTAAATTAACCCAATTGAAAGTGTCAGTACTTAGAGCAGAAAAATTTATTGAAACTGAAACATTTCTCGAAGTGACAAGGTTGAGCAACTTGTTGCCTAAATACCACTCTGTATAATGAGATTTAATTTTTAAACATAATTTAACAGGTTTGTTACTCATCATTATTGACAACGCATAAAACAATTGTTGTTGTTTACAATTTTTGTAGTTATATTTTTATAAAATTTAAGTCAATAATTTTCTGAAGAAATAACTACCAATTAAGTCTTAATCACTTGCAAGCCAGATCCGCTATTAAGTTGTCAAAAAGATACTCAATAATGATTTATTTATGTTCGCCGACAATGGCGCCGAACATTTTGTATTTGTAAGCTAGTTATTTATGCATGGCCTTGAAAATTAAATTAGGTTCATAATTTATGTTTAGTATATTTTCCTTTTCCCTGTGGTTTAGCGCGCTAAAAAAATTTAAGTGGCAACCCTGCTTAGAACTTTAAGTTTTACAGCAGAAAAAGTTTTACAGAAATAATAATATCCAAAAACTACCTGTAGTATATATACATAGTGCAAGTCAAGAAAGTTTTGCTAAGAAAATCTGCATAACTGTGGCTATGGTAGCAACACTAATAACAACAACAAAAAGGCAACAACAACAAGATAGGTTGCAATACAAAATATTGCGACTAAGTAAAGAATTTATGCGAAATTTCTAAAATAACTTACACAAAATGTGCCGAGACACTATAAAATACTTACTAATGTGTAAGTGCGTGCATGCAAACAACCATACGATACATGCATATGTATGTATGTTTATACATACAAACGTCTTTAATAGGCACTCGCAAGAGTTGTAAATGTGGTCTCATAAGAAAATCATCCCGAACTGCACCTATCTAGTACAGTTAGCCAATAGTGACTTGCAAAAAAAATGGAATTCGAAAAAATTTCTTTAGAAGGAACAATTCAGATTATGTCAATTTTTAAATTAATTTGTATATTTCTTTCATTGAACGTTTTGATCGATTAAATAAAAACTAAGGGAGTTTTAAGATTTAAACAAGATTCGTCTTAGGTTAATTCATAACAGAACGTATTCGGACTCAATTTTTTGTCGGGGATGACTAAAACAGTGTGCATATGTGTGCAGATAATAAGGCAACAATCACCAGAAAGAGGTAGGTATGTATTGAGTTCCGTGTATTGCCTGAATTTATACAAAAAGAAACAAAGCGAATTTTTAGTATTTTCAGGCAATTTTTGCTTACCATATTTTTTTTAGAAAAAAATTGTCAAACATCATCGGTATCCTCTTGCTACATGAAATTTATGTTTTGTTATAAAACTATAAACGTTTCTGATACATGCCTTTTTATTTTATGATAAGTACTACAGTGGGTATGAGTAACATTAAATGCATCTACAATTGTATTTGGTAGGGTGACGGATAAAGTTAATCAAACTGAAAATATTACTCTCTACAAATTCTATACCGATCTACCAACGAGAAAAAGTGTTAAAACTTCA